>NC_045602.1:90219313-90525563 GCF_009762305.2 Zalophus californianus | reverse complement strand
ATATGTAGGGTTATAAAACCAAATGCAAAGATAAATTCTTAAGTTGGGTCTAAAATTTCAGTTTGTCTTGTTTTAAACTGAAAAGGTGTGCTAAATGTTCAATGTAGACAGCAAGTAAGTACTGTTTTTAGTATGTAATGTAGATAAAGATATGCATGCTCTTCAGCTAAACAAATGAAAAGGGTTTTGTTACTGTGGTGGACAGGACACCTAGAGTAAAGGCATTCCAAGTGTTAATCTGGTAAAATGGGAAATTGGTACAGTTTTATATCCTTTATTTTTAATTATAGAGGGGGGGAAAGTAACAAGTTTGTTTATAATGTTAATGCTGACAGTGTAAAGAAAATTTCCAAATCCCTGACTGGGGAGGTGGTAGATGAAAACCTTGTTTTATGTACATCTTTCCTAGGGAAAATCAGTAGTAACAAATTCATGTAGTAGTTCATTCTAAGTAAATTTAAGATTGAGATAAGTGTTACAGATAAAATTGGAGAGGAAATGGTGAAAAAACAAAAACAGCAAGGAAACATTAAAATTAGCATAAAATAGATTAACAGAGACAACAGGTGAATTGTCACACTCATAAACACATAAACAGGCTAAATATCCCTGTTAAAAAGGTTCAAATTGGGTAAAAAATCAGTCTCTGAACCTGGATGTTCACAATTGTATAAAACAAAGGATAAAGGAATTTAAAGATAATGAAAACTGTTAAGGCATAGAAATTGAAATAGGGAGCAACATTTTTATCAGAATTTAACTATAACAAAGTATAAAACAGTGTAGGATATAGCATTTAAGAAGATTTATGTGGTAAATAACATGGCATTCATCTGTAAAATGTTCAATATCTTGATGTGAGTGGTAGTTTTACTGATGTACACATAGTTTTTAAGTGCATTCTAAGTACTTAATAAAGTAATTCTTAATTCAGAAAAAAAGAAAGAAAGATATAGTATCATTACTCTCAGTTTACGCATGATGAAACAGTCTTATGGGAATTGTATAACTAGCCCCAAGTCACGAGGGTAAGTGAAGGAGCCTGGGGTTGAACTCAGACTTGTCTGGTTCTAAACTCTAAATTCTGCTTTACCTAAACCTGGATGTTCTGACTGTGTATTTTGCCAAGACAAGCAACAGGAGAAGAAAGAATCACACAATACTCTTAGGTACCTTCTTTTGAAAACATTTTCAGATACCTACATAAGTAATTTCTTAAAAATAATTGGGTCCATTTTTATTGCTAATCTTGGTACTCTCCATATGGGCCACCTATTCCATCACCATGGATAAGACCCACTGATTCCTCTGATGAATAAGTCATGCCAGGGGTCTGGGTTCCTGCAACTCCATCTGCTGGGGCTGGGACGACTGCCCCTGTATACTGAAGTGCCACAGACATGGCCTGGATACTGGCATGAGTGCCTGAATGACATAGTGGCTATGTGGGACTGAGAAAAACTTATATCTGACAGCATAGGACACAGGCGGGCAGTAATAGATACATGCCACCTCCTACAGAGTAATTTATGTTTTCATTTTTGGTTAGGATATGCTCTTCATTGCCAGATTTCTGTGTGATTTACAGACTGAGGGCTTTCTATTATTCTTCTTAAGCAAGATTGCTTTGCTGTTTTCTTGCAGAGGCTGTGACATTTAGGTGGTGCTTGGGCAAGATGGAGTGTATATGATAGTCTAGTTAACACGCAGAAGAGAAGAATCTATACTTTGCAAGATAAAACAGTGAGAATCACTTATTGTAGATTTTTGGTAATGGTTCCAGAGCACAGTTTGAGCATCTGTGATGGGACTCAATCTTGACCTATAATGTGAATGAAAGTAGGGTGAATCTGCCTTCCCCAGCCAGCCAGCTGCCAAAAAGTCTGTTAAATGGCATTTCATTGAGCCTCATGTCCATATGCTTTGTAGGCTCAGATATCTGACCTTATCAGCAACTAGAGTGTTAACCTGTCCTTCCAGAATAGAGCCACATTTGCCAACCTCACAAGTTGCCTGTTCCTTATATAAATAAGGATGCTATTGGGGAAAATGTAATAAAAAAACGTATTCCTCAGTTTGACCAGATGGCTCGCCCTAACATCTCTAGCCCACTCTATTCCTATAGATGAAAGGGAACAAAACCAACATGTGAAGGCTGCTTGGCATATGAAATCAGAAGAAAAGGTTATTTAGGTCATTTAAGCAGAGTCAATAACCCAGAGTCCTCTTACAGGTCTTGTGCTGTTCATAGATAGACACTTTAACATTTGCTTCTGTGACTCTTGATTCAGTGTTGACAGAATATTTTCTGCTGACCAACCCTTTCCTCTCTTTACTGATTAACACATCTTACTTAAATTTTTATTAATATCTTAAAGGCAAATGTTGCACTGATATGGGACTAATCTTGTCATCTCTTATAGATGTATTCGTCTTTGAATATCATTCATTTTGTGCTAGTTTTATTCATTGACTCTCAGAGGGAAATCTTATTTCTCTTATCTAAAAATGTAAAACATTTCATTCCTGTCACCTCCAAGAGACACTCGCATCTGTAGCAGTATCTGAAGTTGACATTTCTCTGCTCTCCACCCCAACTCTTCCTCCGGTATTCCACTTCTCCAGGTCCATCCACTTGGACATCTCTCCCCATCCCATCCAGGTGCCATCTTTCCCCAGTCTCCTTGGGACTGTATTCTTTTGTTCACCTCTGTCAAAGAGTATTGGCCAGGCATGCCAATTGGCAAGGGTTGTCACACTCAGGCCTATTATATTCGGGAAAATTTAGCAGGGCATTTATGAATTCATCAGTAATGTGCTTCATCACCCACAAGCTTTAATGATTAAGTGTTACTTCATTCCAGGTACTATGTTAAGTAGTTTACATGCATTACTTCATTTAAGCCTTACAACTATCCCATGAAAGGGAAACTTTCCAACAGTATTCTTTACTCTCCATATTTTAAACCTCAGTGGGACCAATCCACTTGCCCAAATTCAAACAGTATATAACAACAAAACCTTTACTTGGATCAGTTGGGCTAAAAGTTGGAATCGTTTACCACTTGGCAGCCACATCTTTGTATGGGACCTTCTTATTGATCTTCAGGCCTTTGCTGTTGCCTCAACTAAACTGCTTTAAAGCTGGTTTGGTTTTCCTCACTACTACAGATGAAGCCAAGTCTCCGACATATTAAATGTAGTAATGTGAGATCTCCAAAGCTCCTAGCAAAAATCTGAAGAACTCATGTTATAGAGAATATTAGATGCCAGCAAATCTGCTCAGGGTCATGTAGACATAGGACTAACTGCCTGGGCATCTGCTTCTCCTGCATGTAGACCCCATCCCTTTTCCCAGGCCTTATTCTTCCCCTGCATGGGGAAGATTGTTCTTGAGATGTTAGTCCACCATCTTCTCAGGTGCTCACAGACTTTTTCCTACAACCTCTTATCTCTTCTCCAGACACATTCCTAGTAAAATCGTCCCAAGGAGAGTCCATTTTTCTTCTCGGTAATGCACCAGGGGAGCGCTATCCTGGATGACTCCTTCCCACTCTCCCATCAAAGTATTTCTATTTCCAATCAGCCCTACCTGATCCAGAGTGGGGAAGGCCCTCTTGGCCTTTCACACACAAAGATTCTTCAGTAAGACATCAAGTATATTTCTAACCTGTCTTCAGATGGTAACCCACTCAGTGACCTTGTGGTGGCACACAGTTATTATGAGACAGCTCCACCATGATGCTTGAGTTTTCTTTTCTTTTGTTTTAAAGATTTTATTTATTTATTTGAGAGAGAGGAAAGAGCTGGGTGGAGAGGGAGCAGGGAGCCCAACACAGGGCTCAATCCCAGCTCCCTGAGATCATAACCAGAGCCGAAGGCAGACACTTAACAGACTGAGCCACCCAGGCACCCCAGTGCTTGAGTTTTCATTAGCAATCCACAAATACTTTTGGAAATGGAACTGCACAATCTGTCCTTTAAACAAAGTTTTCAAGATGTTAAATTTAGTCTCTTGATCTCAAAATCAAAAAGGGATTCTTTATTAAAGAGGGCACGTACCAAATGGAGCACTGTGTGTTATATGCAAACAATGAATCATGGAACACTACATCAAAAACTAATGATGTAATGTATGGTGATTAACATAACAGGGATTCTTCGTTTCAAAGGGAGTCCCCAGCACCAAAAGGGTGTTTGATGGAGCACATTCTCAAACCACAGCTATTGATTGACAAACATTTGAAATAACAATATCACTCCTTCACTATCTCCTCCACTTGCAGGATTTTTGGAAGCAACTCTGTGGTGCAGAGACCACTCCATGCACCTCCTTTCTTACAGGATCCAGGGGAAGAGTTGGGACCCCTTTCAATTCTTCCTATTTCCCAAGCTCATTGGATTTCATAGCAACAGACAGAAGACTGCACTAGTGGTTCATGATTGGATTTTTGAAATTGCATTCAGTTCAATTCTAAACAAACATGATTTTTTGAATAGCTCAGAGGATGTATTCACTTTGGTTTAACTCCCAAAATGAATTTCATTGTGAGATCTATTCAATTTTAGTAACTTTCAGTGAAGATTTTTCTCACAAATATCCTCTAAGCCAGTAGTTTTAAAGTTCAATGTTCAGAAAAAAATAAGGAGGGGACTGCCTGTTAGAAACACAGATTCCTGAGTCTTCTCCAGAATTAAGGGGTATGAAGCCAGAATGGGGCTTAGGAATCTGCATGTTTATAACATAAACAAGGCAGGCGGCTCTGATCCATGCTCAAGGGCCACACTTTTTTTTTTTAATTTTAATTTATTCAAGGACCACACTTTGAGAAATTCACAAACTACTGCTCTGGGTCATCAGGTCACCTGCACCATTTTTTGTCAAGCACTGATATATGACAAGGAAGCTCAAAGCCAGAGAAATCTGAGTTCAAATCTGTTGAGACCTTTATGCTAATTTTATAAGTCTTTCTTTTCTTTCCAATTAAATGGGGAATAATTGTAACTAACTCACATTAAAACATAGATACTACTTAACATGGAGCAGGTGATCAATAAACACTGGTCCCTTCCCTTCAGATCCTCTGAGAAGTGTTTCTGGGGAAAAGTTATGTGGATTTTCACCAGGATGCCTGAAACCTCCGTATCCCCATGTGGATTTTAAAGAGATCCAAAGCGTTATGAAACTGTGAAGGGAAGAACATCCCCACAGTGTGGTGGAGGGAAGAGCAGCTAATAAATGAAATGAATAGACTATAACAGAGAACACATTATTACTGCTCAAGAGTTAAAGCTCCTTGATTAAAGAATTGTAGATCAGTTGCAACTATCTTGAGTAATTCCCCATTTCTGTCATGTCACGTTCCCAGGAAAATGAATATCACCCTTCATTTTTGCTCCAATTCTGACCCCCAGCTGATCACACGTGAAGGTCAGAACTGCATTTCTCTGAGTTGCCTGCAGGTGCAGACTGTGCCCAGGTTCCTCTGGGCAGGGTTTGTACACATTAGGGAAGAACAGAGCTTTGACAACCAGTGACTTACCTGGAGAAGTTGTCTTGCAGCTTGATAATTTAGCTGGGGGGAAAGTGTGGGGTGAATTTCAAGTGCAGGGAAGTCAGTGTGAATGAGCTTCATTGCTGACAGATGGAAGACTGCTCTATATTCTGAAGGCTTCATCAGGTGACATTTACTCCCAAATTGTGGACAAAGACAGTAAATGCTGCAGGGCAGAGGCAGGCTTGGAATGTAGGGGATTAGCATAGAGCAGGAATGAGGTCTCTGCAGGGAGCTCCTGAGCTGGTGTCAGTTTCTCTGGGATCTTCTGAGCTCTGTATGAAGGCCATATGGATAAGTGGATAAGATCTCTGCTATTGCATGCATTCAGCAAATGCAAATGGGGTGCTTTGTGCATCCAATGTGACTCATTTTAAAATAAACTCTTATTGTGATATTTACTTCATTTCTGAAACACTCAGGGGCACATGGTTCAGGTGTTTATAATCTGACAAGGAAGATAAGACCTGTGCATAACCAACTACAATGAAAAGGAAGCACTGGTAACAGAGGTAAAGGGAATTTATAGTGACATTGGCTCTCTACCCTGGGCATAGCTGAGCATCATCCGGAAGCTCTGGAAATATCCAGACTCAGGCCCCTGAGATCAGTTAAATCAGAATCTCTGGGAGTGTGCATGGGACTAGAAAGGTCTTAGGCTCCCAGAGCTGTTAATACACAGTCTAGACTATTAAATGCAGAGGTTCTCACCATGACTGCATGATGGAACCACCCGGGGAGATTTGTAAAGCCCCTGTGCCAGCCAATCCCACAGGAATTAAATCTCTAGGGGTGAGTCTCAGGCAGTGATGTGCTGAACTTTAGTAAGAGCCAACTATTAAATTTTCAGAAATACTGTAAGCCCATTATTAAACTACTGGTAGTTTGAAATTGGTCATGGTAAAAGTATTTATACCACAGAAATTGGCAAAGAGTGCAAATCAGCTGTTCTACCTCTCTCCTATCTGGAGAGCTGATTGCCAGACATTTGCCAACACACCACTCTTCCAGACAATAGAGCTTTCAGTGAATCAGAAGGAAATAAATTCAGCTGGGAGACAGGGAAGGCTTGTCGACAGGATATAAACTTAGGAATGGGAAGAGAAGCATTCCAGAGGGAAGAGCTAAGTGAAGTGGGGGATTGGAAAATTGAGGCTTGTAGGTGAGAGAATGTGCGAGGTGAGGAAAAGCCACAGTTGGTGTGATTGGGAGTGTCATGGAGCAAAGGGAATGATGGAAAGTTACACTGGGAAGGCAGATTGGAAGTATATCCCAGAGGAGCTGAAAACCAGTTCAGCTCACATGGGCTTTATTATGGAGCAATCAGGACCAATGGGGGTCTTTAACCAAGATGGTCACAGAGACCAGAACAAATTCTAGAAAGTTCTAGAAACTGGTAAAATTTTGAAACCTGGTTTCTCGGCATCTAATTCCAGACTCTCACAAGAGGGGAATCTCAAGAATCTGACTGTGGTGAGCTGTTTTATGCAGAGTAATTTCTATACCCAGCAAGGCTGTCAGCCCCTGTGCTAAAGTCACCAACGTCTGGGCCTTCACTTGACATTGTGTTCAATCTTGGCTTCTGAAGGCTCAAATGGATCCTTCAACTTGGGGCTTTCATGGAACCTTATGTTATAACCAAAATATTAGCCCATATTTTTTCTCCACTAATATAGCCAGGGAAGTAGAATATCAAGATGATTAAAAGCATCTATAATAAATGAATCATCATGTTGATTCTATCACTCTTTAGCTGTTTGACTCCAGTAAGTTAATTTATCAATTTCAGTTTCCCATCTGTAAAATGAGGAAAAAAATACGTACTTCAATTTTTTTTCTGGGAATAATGTAAAGAATATTTAAGAAGTTCCTGGCATTAGTAGGTGTGTCCAGTTTCAATGAATGGTGTCACCATCTATCCAAGGAGCCAGCCAGAAACTTGGAAGTTAACCTCTACTTTCCTTCATGCCCTTGCCTTATTCTTGCTGTTGTTTACCCTCCATATCTCTCAAGTTCTTTTGCTCCAAGGCCAGATCTGTGGTTTTCTGTGCAGAGATCTTCTGTTCAAGCCTTTAGATACATTCCACCTTCTCCATGTCCTCATTCTCAGGAGGCCAATCTGTGCCATTGCTTGCATGCTGGCTTCCAGTTGGGTTTGGTCAATGGGATTCTTCTTATTAGGATATTGACTGATGTATCTCCCATCTTCTCTCTGATTCTACTCTTTAGAAAACTTCTGTACTAAGTCTACTTTGAGTCCTCAGGTAGACCCAAAAAGTAAAAAGCATTTCACATTTAAATGTGGACACATGAATGCTTCACTTTGGAAGAGGTCAGCAAATGCATTCTAATCTACTCTTTGATCATACTTAGCCTGGGGAGTATTTCCTCAGATCTCTTGCAGTGTTTTTATATATCAATTTATTTCTTCAGTAAAGGAAGAGATTTTCTGATGGTGGGAAAGACTTAAAATCTTGGTGTTTAAGCCATGCAGTGTTCTTAAGAAATCCTTATCATTAATACTAAAATTCTGCATAATTCAGCTATAAAGCATTGGTTTTCAGCTACAAGAAATTGAATATACAACTGGAGTGACACCACAGAAGCAAGGCACTTGAAAAAATAAGATCATCCTTACTGGCATTATGTGCTGTGAAGAAATGTTTTTTACCTCCATCATCTCAAAAACCCATGGAAGAAACTTATCTTTGAGGATAACCTAATTTAGAGTAAAAACCATAGATGTGTCACCATTGCCTGTGTCAGTCAGGGGCTGCCATGAAAAGAGAAACTCCCCTGAATGTTGCAGTGGAAGAATTTGTTTACATGAATATGGTAGAGATGAGAAGCCAGGTGCTGGATAGTGAAGAATTCCAGAGACTGGCCACACAAGGAAATCATTATCACCCATGGGACTGAGAGACACAGAAAGCAGGTGATGTGACCAGAGCACAGATGCCAGAGACCCTGGTAGGAGCCAGAGCCACAATGGGTCTGCCTCCTACTGGAGAGGGTGACCAGCAGGATCTAGAGATTCTTGAGGTATGGACCCACCACCGAGGATCACACAGGAAGCAGAGAGAAAGAATGAGAAATACCCTGGTTTCTCCCTTCCTCTTAACCCTCCACCCTCCCACCAGCACCTCCCATCATCCAAACTGGCCCAGTAGCTGGTTATCAGAGGAGCATGAGAAATGTAGTTTTCCGCAGGACAGAGTAGGGGGAGGGAGGATGGATTTGAGGACAAACCAGGAGTTGGCAGTCTGCTCATTTCTTCTGTGACACTCTGAAAAGATGGGTTCTCACGGTTGAGGTGGAATATTGTACCTATTTTTTCACTATTCCTTTAATCCAGAATCCAGATTAAGTCTTAACCATTGACAATCAGCATTCTTTGTGAGTAAGTCAGTCTGTGGTTGTCCATCCCCACAGAACCTCGTTCATTTTTCTGGCTATGCCCTTTCTTCTCCCCAAGTAACTGGAACTCCTGAGAACCAATCCTGAGATGTGCAGCTTCCAGTAGACAACAGAGCTCACAGATAACTCTCTTCTTCTATTTCAGTGTGTGTTTTGAGTGATAAATGGAGCAAAATGTGCCAAGTAATTCTATCCCAAATATGCACGTCCCATAAGCAAAAGCTGATTAGAGCTATTCATAGCAATACAGAATTTTTGCCAAAATGCATGTGTGTTTGCGTTTTCTCATCCCCATTCTAGACCACTGATGTCATGTGATATACAGCAGTGCTATTTGATAATAGAATTTTGTAGTTAGCTGTTTTCTCATTAGTCATGAATTTTGTGACTGGTTTTAATGCATCTTCACAAGAGTGAGATGTGCACTTTTGTTGGCTGATTGACGGACTGATTGATTGATCTCTCCAAAGAGTAGAGATTTATATAAGTGCATTGTTCTGTCCTCCTCTTCTTTGCCACCTTGCCCTAAAAAGCCTTATTTTGAGCTGGACCTGGAGACTCTTGCTTGATTTAGACAAATGCCACTGTGTGTGACATCAAGGAAAGGGACACCTAGGATCAAGATGGCAGACAAGATGGCTTATCTGCAGTTGCCCCTTCTTCCTCTAATCATCTCCCTAGAAGTGATAGAAAAGGAAGGAAAAGAAATGAAAAGGAAACTACAAAAAAATCCTTGTAAAACAGCCACAGTGGAATTGAGCTGAAAAGAAACTACAACAAATTACCAATTATTATATCCAAAGGCAAAGAAGAAAGTCTGGAAGTTAATCCTGAGGAAGATGACAGTGTTTGTCTAGGGGGAATGATGGGGATTAGGTGTGTCCATCCCTGAGACTAGCTTTCCTGGCATTATTTGAATTCTTTGCAAAACTGCAGTGCTACCTTATAATTTTTAATAATCATTTTAAGAAAAAAAATCTGACCCAATAGGCTTGTCAGATTTGTGTCCCTCTTTGACAAGAAAGCCGTGAAGGCAGAAGTAATGCCTGTCCAATAAAATCCTCTTAGGCACCCATGATCATGCTCCCCTCAAACGGTTCTTCTTAGGGTGTTTTGTACCCCTAGGGAGGCAGCTTGGACTGGGGACATGCTGCCTTGCTTCAAATCCCAGATCTACCACTTCTGAGCTGTGAGACCTTGGAAAAATTACTTAACCTCTCTGCACCTTAGTTTCCTCATTTATAAAAGAGGGACAGTAATATTACCCACCCCAAAGAGTTAGGGGATAATTAACTTAATATTTGTAAAGCATCTGAAACAATCATGAGCCCTGTAATTATGGTCTTTCATTCCCACAACCAGCCCCTCTGCTTCTGGCACTGGCCGCAGATGCCCATTCTCCAGCCACTCTCAGAACTCAACTAACTCAGTATTTTCCACCTCAGTGCACAACTAGTGAGTCACTTTGGACATTGGAAATAACATCACAACACAATCAGAAAAAAAATAGCAAATATAAAAAACAATGCCAAAATTACTGAAAATGTATTAACCAAATAGGACAGCCAGGCTGCAGAGCCCAGTACTACCTGGCAGCATGTGTGAGAATGTCCAAGAGTGTAAAGACTATCAACACTGAACAGAGTACTTTGCAAGTCAGAATTAAGTCCGGGTCTATGTGGTCCATTCTGTGTCATAGAACGTTCCACAGCTTTTGCCCAGAGACACCCCACAGATCTGTAGATCCTCTGTTGAGGCACATAGAAGGGAGAATCACAGCTTGGTCTCTCTGTGTGCAAGAGTATCCCTGCCCAGGTAATTCTGACTCACCTTTCAGTGCCAATTCCAGCATCCTTTCCTCAGATAACCTTCCTTGGCCCTGGGGCACCAGATCTCACCCCCCTGCATGGTGTCACAGCCTCTACCTCTCTCTCATTTTACTTACTGTAGGCAGAACCAGAGGTTTCTTGGGTCATCTTTCTTGTTGAATTGTAAAATGCGGAGTAAAAGGCAAAAGATATATGTGATCTGAAGAGAAACCAGAGTATAGATATGAGAATAAAGGACCACCCTGTAACCTATGGTTTTATCAAGTGAAGTCTCCAATGGCTTTGCAAATCTTGAGCCAAACGCTGACGCAGTGAGTGGTTCTCAGCAGCAGTGGGCTTGACAGAGGCAGGCGTGTTCCCTTATCAGGCCCACACCCTCCCCACCTTCTTCCCCACAAGGTCACTGTGCCCATTCCCAGGAGGCACCAGAACACCAGAGTGGTGGGTGGGTCAGAGACATGGGTATACACAGTGTCTCCAAATAGACAGGCTCAAGGGGACATTTGTGGAAGCACCAGACTGTTCCATGGGTATCCCGAACTCAGGGCTGGTCAGGCCCCCCAAGATTCCAGGAAACCCCACCAGTACCCATAATGTACCTGGAGAGGACTGGACCCCATTCCACTTGTGATCCTGACCCTGCCTCATTGGAGATCCACTTCCACGGTGGCTCCAGCTGCACAGATTCTCTCTCAGTTAGAAACAGCCTGGCTGCTCTGCCTCAGCTAACAGGGGTGAGCCCTACAGTAAGGCATGGTGGAGGATCATACACTGGATTTGCAGGTCTGCTCCATTCCTCCTGAAAGTCCCACTTTGGAGACTGTCCCACTCCAACTAGAGAAACATGGGAAAGAGGGGGTCTGTGGGCCACAGTTCCACGCCTGTTGTTTTTGTTGTTACATTGTTGACCACTAAGAACTCATCTTAGAAACGTTGTAAGGATGCTCTATTTTCTCCTGAAGACCGCTCGGGCATCAGACCTTCTTTCACTCACAGGGGAGTTTTGTTCTTCCAGCCCTGCTCCTGTGGACTCCTGAGCCACCTCAGTCTCTCGGTCACCCACACACCCTCTTTGACCTCAGAAGCCTACAGAGAATTAGGACCAATCAGGGAACCCTGGTCCACATGGTCCTGCCTCTGCCTCTTACAAGCTGGCTGATTCCCGTGATCCTAACTTTCCTGTACCACCTTGTACTTGGAAAATAGAAACGACTATCTACCTAACAGAAATGCCTGTTTTGACATGTATTACCAGGGGTAACAGAACAACCCAGATGCTCTCCATTGGTATTGCGTCTACCCCAGCTCCTCCGAAACTGCCCCTGCATTTGTTGGACCTCTCCTAGTTCAAAGCTAGCCAACAATTTCTCTTCTAGAAGCCAAATGGGAGAGCTTTGTTAGGAACAAAGCACTAACAGAGGGGCCCACCACCCAAGAGGAGGAAGGAATCGCTGGCTGTGACAATACTTTGCCCAGGTCTGCCTCAGCAGGTGATGTCCAGGCAGAGGACAGTGCAAAGTCATATCCACTTCTGTTTCTGACACCCAGAACCAGGTCTGTACTGTGAATAACTCTTCCTTCTTACTGGGACTTTGAAGGCATTGAAAGGCATGACTGTTGAGCCACACAGGCATAATCATGCTTGAGGAATTGTTTTGCTTTGTGTTTTAAATAGTCCACAGTATGGTTCTCCAGGAACCTGCTGCCTGGAGATCTTTCTCAGGGTGACTCAGCAAGGCCTGCAAGCTGGCTGACCATCTGGGTCCTCAGGCTTCCTTGTAACACATGTTACAGTGGTTGGTACATGTCCATCCCAGCTTTGTCCTTAGTAGATGGCCTCCAACATGACAGCATGTGCTACTGAAGAAAGGGGAAACTGAGGCATTCACCTCCCCTTTCACCTCTCCTCTCTTCCTGTGCTTAGCAGTAGCCTCCTGGCACTGCAGGGCTATACACACCCTCACAGCTGAAGGGTTAGCTACATTCCTGGCTGTTGGGCAAAGTACAAACACCCCTGAAAGGACAGGGCTCTTAGGTCAATCATGGGGAGCCTGGACACAAAGGTAGCCTTGGAGTGGAGGCATCATTTGTCTTTCCAGAAGCTTCACTTTTGCCATCCAGACATTTAGATGGAAAATTCCTAGTGCAACATCTGTGGCAGGATGGGGGCCCATGAAGAGGACAATGCTATCTTGTGGATTGGACATCAAGGATCCTGTAACCCACTGTTCTTCATTGTTCTCTGTCGTCCCGACTCTTCAGTCATCATGGACATGGTGGCACTATGGCCAAGAAACCCTCAAACACCTCAGTTCTGTCCTGAGCATAGCCCCAAGCCATACCTGCAGTGAGGTCTAGAGGATGAACATGTAGGGCTGATGGCATATGGAAACAAAATGTCCCTTTCTTGTCTGGCTGAGCACATGCCCCAGACTTCAAGCCCAGTTTCAGATGGTGCTAGCAGCATGAGGCTGAAGACCAGTGTTCCAGAAACACCCAAGTGGGCATGAGGGGACAGAGAAGAGGAGAGAAGGGAGAGGGAAATGGACAGGAGGAAGGGAGAAGGAGGAGCAAAGGGAAGGGAGAAAGCAGAGCAGAGGGAAGCTACCCAGGATAGCTTTAAAAAAAGGATAAGGACTGGGGCGCCTGGGTGGCTCAGTTGATTAAGCGTCTGCCTTCAGTTCAGGTCATGATCCCAGGGTCCTGGGATCAAGTCCCATCAGGCCCCCTGCTCAGTAGGGAGCCTGCTTCTCCCTCTCCCTCTGCATGCCACTCCCCCTGCTTGGGTGCATGCTCTCTCTGTGTCAAATAAATAAATAAAATCTTTAAAAAATAACATGAGGACAGCACTGAAGATTCTTTTTTTTTCCAAGTTTTTATTTAAATTTGAGCTAGTTAACATATAGTGCAATATTAGTTATAGGATTCTTTTTTTCTTCTAAATTTTCTTTTAAAACTTCATTGTAAAATAGGTGACAACAGAGAATTGAATTTAAAACACATGTATTGTGTAGTTTGAAAGTTCTAATGAAAGGAGTAGCATGTGCCAGCTAATAGGAGACTATTTCATCATGGAGACCTGAAGCAAGAATGACAACTCATTATACCTTATCAGGGTTCTCCACCTCTGTGCCCTCTGTCTGTTACTCCTGCCCCTGACTGCAGTGTTGCTGGCTGGCTTCAGCCTGGCTCTCTCCCCAGGAAGCCCCTCACCTACCCTTGCCTTCACAGCTGATGAGCCCCAGCCGCAGCTCAGGTTGCCCGACTGCTGCCTCTCTCCGCCCTGCCTCTAGTTGCCAGTGCTCCCTTCCCCTCTCAGATAGGTGCCTCACTCTGTAGAGGCTCACAAAGATAGGCTCTCTTGTGATGATGCCACCTGGATTCTGGGGGGGTGTCCCAACAGTCCCCGAACCGCACATGGGATGAGGAGCCTGACCCCATATTTTCCTCCCCTCTGAACTTGCTTCCAGGGCAGTAAGAAGGCAGGCGATGGTTGCCCATGGCAGAGTCAGGTGAAGCCCATCTTTAAAAGCTCTAGATTAGCCAAGTCAGTCCCCAAAATTCTCTCTAGAATGTTGGGTACCTGATGGACTCTTCTTTGGGACCTAGTTGCTGATTCCAGAACAGGAAAAAAAAAATCCCTATTACATTACAACAGTGCAGGAATTTTCTGAAAGTAAAACGAGAAAAGGTACATAAAGCACTTAGTGTAGAACCTGGCACCCAACAATCCTCAATGATTACTTACAGCAGTAGGAACGCAGCAGCTGCAGTGATAGTCAGGGACAGAGCTTGAAGCACTACTCAGCTCTCCTGACTCCTGAGAACCAAGTGCATTTTTGCTTTTTGGGTTTTGCTTGTGATTTTCCACTATAGCCTGCTGTCTCTGTACAAGGTTAGACCGCTTGAGCAGAGCTTTCCCCTCAAGCATGGGGTACACCTTCCCAGTGCTAGTATAGGTCAATTCTTAATTCACAAAGGCATGCCTCCTTTCCTCGGCCACCAGCTTCCTTGCACCCTAGATGGAATCCTACAGCCATAGAACCTGGGGACCATCACTTCGAGGAAGGGAAAGAAGTTGCAACGGAACTGACTTTGGCAAGAAAAATTATCTTTATGATGGAAATTCAGGAGGTCTATGTCATCCCCTCTGTGAAATAGAAAACACAAACTTAGACACCAATTTTAATGTACTGCTTTGTGGCATAAGTATGGATGTGTGTAGCTACTTAACCAAAATAATTGGAACAAAAATTTCAAGATCTGGCTCTCTCTTTCCTACTCTTGTGAAGCCAGCATACATGAGGGGAAATGCATGGATAGTATCATTCATTTGTTTTGTTCTTACAGTCATTTTGTCTAACTTGACTTTGCCTTCTCCTTAGAAACACACATATTAAAGGAAGTAGAGCTGACAATTAGTCTTTGGACAAATATCCACTCTACTCCAGGCACAAGAACAAGATAAAAACATAACGGTTCTTTTATTTTAGCTCCCAAAGCAGACTTTGAGACAGGATTTAGGTGCAGATCATTTATTTGGAAGATGATGGCAAGCAGCTGGAGATAGAGAAAGGATATTAGCCAACATAAAGGATGATTTAAAGAATAGTTGCTGTGATGGGCCTCAGGGTTCACTTCCACCAGCACCTACTAAGGAGTATGCAGAATACACCTTAGGATTGTCCCATCAAGGGAGGGGGCCACTGACTCTGAGCCCTCCTTAGTTGTGGGTTTCCCTCTGGGGGCACTAATCACTCCAGTATGCTGAGCAGACTTCTGTGGAGCCAGGAAAAGCTAAGAGCCCCTGGTGCCTGGGGTGGCATCTGTTGGGTGCCAGAAATGCCCACGTCACTACAGGGGCATAGAGAGATGGCAGAGAGCATGTGGGCGGGTCATCACAACTCTGGTGATGGCAGGTCTCAGCCCCAGTTGCAGGCGGGGTGCCATGCTGCCTGGCAACCTCTAGGGTGTATAGCACATGGAAGGCACAGAGGAGACAGGCCCAGGCTCTATTTCTCCTCTTCTTTATGTTCCCAATGCATCCTCCCAGCCATCCAAAAGAAGAAAGTCAGGGACATTCCTGTCCAACGGGAGGAGCCCTGGGGGGTAAGGAACTCACAGGCCAGCGTTTGAGTTCCTGATTTGGTACTTAAATCTCCACAGGTTTGTAAAGCATAGTTTCTTCTTCTGAAGCTTTCCATCTCTCAGGGACATTTCAGTTTCAAAGACGAGGGTGTGTGGCAAATGCTTGGTAAGTTCTGCAGTGCTCTAGGAAGGAAAATGGTTATTGCCCTGAGTTTGAGACTGTTTGTACTCCTTTGTTTTTGTTGACAGGAGCTGGCTGGAAAGAAAAAGCAAGTTTTTCCACATTCAAGAAGTAAATGCCTCATTGGAATCTGGAGGAATGTCTTCATTCAATTTGGGCCAAAGAGCATGGTTATCTTTTATTTATTTATTAATGTCACCAGTCAGGAGCCTGGTGATGGCTTTATTCCTGACATCTGAGGAGGTGTTTTATTTGCTGTGAGTTCAGTAGGTTAAATCACATTTGCTGTTTATATTCTCGTGGATTTGGGAATATAGAAAGAATAACTCTTGTTTGTGGGAAGCTGTTCCATCCACTCGAAGCCTGTTCCTACTGGGAACATACCCATTTGCCTATGAAGATAAAGTCCTGTGAATCTCCTTTTTTTTTTTTTTTTTTTTTTTTTTGGCAAACAAGATGTTCTGGAAGTGTGAACAATAAGCCTATGGGGTTGGTAATAAGGTGAGCATTGTAGCAAGCTGCTCCAGCCTGGGGAGGTGACCCTTTTATTTCTCACTTCTAGCAAGAAAATGAAGCACTCACAAGCTCTGAACCCGCTGGTGTGATGATCCTGGGGGCTGCCTCTTGAGAAGTTTCTTTCGAGCGGCTTCTCACAATACTTCTCTGATGAGGACAGCGTGTGACATCCGCCTGGAACAGGTGGGAAAACAGAAGCAGGTGGCTGACAGCCGCATCCACTCCTCATAATCAGGAGCTTAAAACAGTCATGATTTTAGGTTTGTGAAATTACAAATGGAAAGACTAGGAATACATTACTGTAACCAATTTGTTGACTGTTCTCCTAGACATTTTTCTATGTATTCATTTTTCTATATATTCACACATAATTCTTTTTAGGAATTTTGAGGTTTGTTCATTTGCATTTTTTTGTTTGGTTGGTTTAGTTTTGGTAATTGATATTATAAGCATTGTCTTACTATTTTCCATTGTCTTTTTAATTTAACTATTTATCTTAGAGACATTGTCCACATCGGTATATAAAGATCTACCACATTCTTTAAAACTACTGCCTGTTCTTTCTTAGAATAACTATACACCAATCCATACACTCTCAGTTGGTAGATCCATTTGTTTCCCACTTTTTTCTTTGAATTGTCTGTATCTTTATTAAACTTTATTAAAAAGATAATTAAGAATTATCTTTTCTACAGGAATTTGTAGGATTTCATTCTACAGCCCAACACTAATATTTTGTGGTACATTCACCAGAATTTTCTCTCTAGGATCTTTTATGCTGATTTTAGGTATAGAGAAAACATGAATTTTAATGCTGTCAAATGTATTAATTTTTCTTTGTAACAATTGAGTTGTGTATTTTTTAAGAAAGCTTTCTTTATTCCCAATGATATAAATATGCTCTTACTTTTGTATTTACTACTTTTTTTTGGTTTAGAGATAGATTTGGATTTGTTTCGTTTGTTTTTACATGTAGCTATTTAGTACACCTTGGATTTGTTTTTATGAATGGTGTTGAGTAGGACTTTAACAAAACAGAAGCCAATTATTCCAGCATTGTTTTTGCAATGGTTAGTAGGTCAAGTCCACATTCATTATGTATGATTTGAAAATTATTCTGAATATTCTTGTTCATTTCCTTTTCCGTATGAATTCTAGAATTAGCTTGTCAAGGTTGTGATAATTACTGATGCAGTTTTAATTAGGATTGCAGTAAATCTATGAACTAATTCTGGGAGAAATGACCTCATGAAAAATTGAGTTTTTTATCCAAGTACATGGTAAATAACTTCATTTTTTCGGGCCTTCTTCAATATTCTCTGGCTAAGTTTAGTAGTTCTAGAGATATAATATTTACATGTTATTTCTCACTTTAGTACTAGCATTTTATAATTTTGTTACTTTTATGAATGCAATCTTTTTTATTATATTGCCTTTTAATTTTTTTCTATTAGATTGTTTTTAACAATAAGTAATTCACAGGGGAGAAGAAAAAAGAGTGTGGTTCCTGTAACAAGGAGAACAATACAAATATACCACGTGCGTTTGTCTTAGGGCCCCTAGCCAAACTCCCGAGGTAACCAGTGTGGGCAATGTGCTTCTCCCATGAATAGCTCTTTTTATATATAGGATACTGCTAATAGTTGAAATCCAGTGAACCAATTAACCAAAATTTTATATTCATATCTATCTACTCGGCCCCTCAGTCAACTCTGGTGCAGGAAGAGTCCTGTTTTAACATCTATTACGAAAGTATAAACACAATTGTGCCAACAGTCTGCACACTCGGGCCCCAGCACATGGGCCCAGCTGGTTTGCTTTGGGCCCAGAACCACGTGATGGGAGCTCCAATGCTCACCACCCTCTGATGGGACACTGTGACAGAGAAGGGACACCACAGGGAGAATGCTGTTCCTTCCATGGATCTTCTGGCACTTACTTGCTTCTGAAATGGGCCCCTCTTTTAATTGTGTGTGTGTGTGTGTGTGTGTGTGTGTGTGTGTGTGTGTGTAAACAGAAGCACAGTCCCACTGGCAATGAGTAAGGACAGCTAATTCTCAGAACCAATTGCCAACATAAATTCTCATTAATCTCTTTCTTTTTTAAAGCATCTCATGACGCCTCCTTGCTGCTATCATTTTCTGATGATTGTGAAATTGAGGATGTTTCCAATGTGTTTTTCAGCCATTGGGTATTTATTCTTCTGTGTTTTGCCTGTGGATATCCTTTGCATGTGTTTTCATTGTGCTGATTCCCTTTCTCTTACAATATTTAGACATTTATATTTTATATATTTAACATATGCACTGCAAATACTTTTCTTCAGATAGCTTGTTGTCTATTTTTAACAGACTTATGGAGGTATAATTTACATACTGTGAAATTTGCTGTTGGTAAAAGTACAACTCAGTGATTGCTAGTAAATCTTCAGAGTTGTGCAACCCTCACCACAATCCAGTTTTAGGACATTTCCATCACTGTAAGAAGAACCCTCATGACTATTTTCAATCCATCCCATCCACATTCCCAGGCCCAGGCAACCACTTATCTGCCTGTTTCAGACATTTCACATGCAGTGGAATCATAAATGTAGTCTTTTACATCTGACTTCTTAGTGTAATGAACTAAATTTCCTCTATATGTTGTAGCATGTGTCAATATTTCATTCCTTTTTTATTGTCAAATAATATTCCAATGTATGGCTAGCCAAAATTTTTATCTGTTCACCAACTAATAGACATTTGGATTATTTTTGTTTATTGTGAATAATGCTTCTATAAACATTTTCATACATATCTTTGGGCAGACATATCTTTTCATTTCTCTTGAGTAGATTCCTACTAAGAGAATTATTGATGCATATGGAAAATTTACATGTAACTTCTTATGAATCTGTTTTCTAAAATGGCTGTGCCATTTTATATTCCCACCAGCAAAGTATGAGGTATCTAGTTCTCCATAGCCTTGTCAACACTAGTTATTGTCAACCTCTTATGACAGCCATCTAGATGTGGTTTTAAAATGCATTTCCTGGAGCACCTGGGTGGCTCAGTCCTTAGGCATCTGCCTTAGGCTCAGGTCATGATCCCAGGGTCCTGGGATCGAGCCCTGCATCAGGCTCCCCACTCAGTGGGGAACCTGCCTCTCCCTCTCCCACTCCCCTGCTTGTGTTCCCTCTCTTCCTGTGTCTCTCTCTGTCAAATAAATAAATCTTTAAAAAAATAAAATAAAATAAATAAAATTTAAAAAAAATAAAATACATTTCCCCAATGCCTAATGATGCTGAACATCTTTTCACGTGTTTATTAGCCATCCATACAACTTCTTTAGTAAGGTGTCTGTTCAAATATTTTGCTCATTTTTATTCAGTTGTATTCAAAATGAGTTGGTAAGAGTTCTTTATTGGATACAAATCTTTTATAAGACATGATTTGTCAGAAAGGCAATCCAGTCTTGTCTTTTTATTTTCTTCATGGTATCTTTTGAAGGGAAATAGTTTTTAATTTTGCAGAAAGTCTAATTCATCAATGTTTATTTATGGGGTAGCTTTTCGTGTCATAGCTAAGAATTTATCGCCAAACAAAATGTCATGAAGATTTTCTCCTATATTTTCTTCTAAAAGTTCTTTTATTCATATATAAAAGTATATACATTCATATATAAAAGTAATTTTATTCAAGTTTAGTTACCATACAGTGTTACATTAGTTTTAGGTATACAATATAATGATTCAACAATTCTATACATTTCTCAGTGCTCATCATGATAAATGTACTCTTAATCCCCTTCATCTACTTCACTCATCCCCCACCCAATTCCCTCTGACAACCACCAGTTTGTTCTATGTATTTAAGACTCTATTTTTGTCTCTTTTTTCCTTTGTTCATTTGTTTTGTTTCTTAAATTCCACATATAAGTGAAATTGTAGTATTTGTCTTTCTCTGACTGATTTATTTCAACTTAGCATTATACCCTCCAAGTCCATCCATGTTATTGCAAATGGCAAGATTCCATCCTTTTTATGGCTCAGTAATATGCCAATGTGTGTGTGTGTGTGTGTGTGTGTGTGTGTGTGTGTGTGTGTACCATGTCCCTTTTATTCATTCATCTATTGATAAACACTTAGATTGCTTCCATATCTTGGCTATCATAAATAATGCTGCAATGAACCTAAGGCTGCCTATATGTTTTTTCAAATCAGTGTTTTCATTTTCTTTGAATAAATTCCCAGAAGTGGGATTGCTGAATCATATGGTAATTCTATTTTTAGTTTTTCAAGGAACCTCCATACTGTTTTCATATTAGTTGCACCAATTTACCACCAGCAATGTACAAGAGTTGTCTTTTCTCCACATCCTTACCAACATTTGTTGTTTCTTGTCTTTTTAATACAAACCATTTTGACAGGTGTGAAGTGATATCTCATTGTGCTTGCCTTTGTTTTAAATTGTTCATGGCTGGTATATAGAAATACAATTGAGCTTTGTATATTGATCTTCTATCCTACAAATTTGCTAAATTCACTTATCAGTTCTAGTAAGATTTTAAATGTCTGAATTTCTTAGGATTTGCTACACAGAGAATAATGTGATGATCCTGTCTGTGAATAAATATAGTTTTGCTTCTTTTCCATTTTGTGTGTCTTTTATTTCTCTTTCTTCTCTGACTGCACTGCCGAGAACCCCCATTACAATGATGGAAAGGTGGTGAGGGTGGACATCTTTGCCTTATTCCTGATCTTAGGGGCTGTGATACAATAATAAATAAGAGAGAGGGCGTGCTTTTAAATCCCTTGGAATTTCCTGAGTGATAGGAGTAATAGGAACACCTCTTGTTCTAATGAGGTAACTCTTAGCAAGCCCTCAGATAGTTCCAGGATGGGGTCACCAGAAAGATCAAGGCATGATTCTGGGGTGGGAACTTCCAGTCCCACCCAACCTCCAAGGAGAGAAAGCCTAGAAGTTGAGTCAAATTGCCAATGCCAATAATCTAATCAGTTGTGCCTATGCAATGAAAGCTCAAGCAACAGGGTTTTAGAGAGCTTCCAGGTCATAATCTCACCCATGTGTCAGGAGAGTGGGAGATCCAGCACTGTAGACAGCAGCTCCTATGCTTGGGACTCTTCTGGACTTCACCCTATCTACCTCTTCAGCTGACTGCTCCACCTGGATAATTTATAATAAACAGGTAATAGTAAGTAGAGTGTCTTCCAAGTTCTGTGAGCTGTTCTAGAAATTATAGAACTTAACTGGTGACTGGTATCTGAAGTGGGGACAGGCTTGTGGGGCTGAGCCTTTAACCTGTGGGGTCTGTGCTGATTCTCAGTAGTCAGCATCAGAACTGAATTCACTTGTAGAATGCCCAGCTGGTATCCAGAGAGTTGGAGAATTGGTTAGTGAGGGGGAAAGAAAACACATTTAGTGTCAAAAGTACTGTGGTCTGTCTTTCATCATCAAACATGTTGTGAACTGTAGGTTTTCCATTGATGTCCTCTATCAGATGGAGAAAATCTCCTTCTCTGTTTTGCTGGTGGTGTTTAATCACAGAATTATTCTTTGCTTTGACTTATTTCTATAAGAAATATATGTATAGATATAAATAAATATAAAATGTAATATATAAATATATATATGAACAAAATTAATTTTGATTGTACCAATAAAAGAGGCTTCTACATTTCTTATTACTGACTCTTCTGTCCCCTTTTTAAATTTTTTATTGTTATGTTAATTACCATATATTTCATCATTAGTTTTTAATGTACTGTTCCATGATTCATTGTTTGTGCATAACACCCAGTGCTCCACGCAGAATGTGCCCTTTTAATACCCATCACCAGGCTAACCCACCCCCCTACCATCCTCCCCTCTAAAACCCTCAGTTTGTTTTTCAGAGTCCATCATCTCTCATGGTTCGTTTCCCACTCCAACTTATTCCCCTTCATTCTTCCCCTCCTGCTATCTTCTTCTTTTTGCTTTTTCTTAACATATGTTGCATTATTTGTTTCAGAAGTACAGATCTATGATTCAACAGTCTTGCACTATTCACAGGGCTCACCATAGCACATACCCTCTATCACCAAGCCACCCCATCCCTCCCACCCCTCACCACTCCAGCAAAACTCAGTTTGTTTCCTGAGATTAAGAATTCCTCATATCAGTGAGGTTATATGATACATGTCTTTCTCTGATTGACTTATTTCACTCAGCATAACACCCTCCAGTTCCATCCACGTCATTGCAAATGGCAAGATCTCATTCTTTTGATGGCTGTATAATATTCCATTATGTGTATACACCACATCTTCTTTATCCATTCATCTGTCGATAGACATCTTGTCTCTTTCCACAGTTTGGCTATTGTGGACATTGCTACTATAAACATTGGGGTGTACGTACCCCTTCGGATCCCTACATTTGTATCTTTGTGGTAAATACCCAGTAGTGCAATTGCTGGATCCTATGGTAGCTCTATTTTCAACTATTTGAGGAACCTCCATACTGTTTTCCAGAGGGGTTGCACAAGCCTGCATTCCCACCAGGACAGTTCCCCTTTCTCCGCATCCCCGCCAACATCTGTCATTTCCTGACTTCTTAATTTTAGTCATTCTGACTGGTGTGAGGTGGTATCTCATTGAGGTTTTGATTTGGATTTCCCTGATGCTGACTGATGTTGAGCGTTTTTCATGTGGCTGTTGGCCATTTGGATGTCTTCTTTGGAGAAATGTCTGTTCATGTCTTCTGCCCATTTCTTGATTGGATTATTTGTTCTTTGGGTGTTGAGTTTGATAAGTTCTTTATAGATTTTTGATACCAGCCTTTTATCTGATATGTCATTTGCAAATATTTTCTCCCATTCTGTCAGTTGCCTTTGGGTTTTGTGGACTGTTTCCTTTGTTGTGCAAAAGGTTTTTATCTTGATGAAATCCCAATAGTTCATTTTTGCCCTTGCTTCCCTTGCGTTTGGCAATGTTTCTAAGAAGTTGCTGTGGCTGAGGTCGAAGAGGTTGCTACCTGTGTTCTCCTTTAGGATTTTGATGGACTCCATTTGGAGTCTATTTTTGTGTGTGGTGTAAGGAAATGGTCCAGTTTCATTCTTCTGCATATGGCTGTCCAATTTTCCCAACACCACTTGTTGAAGAGACTGTCTTTTTTCCATTGGACATTCTTTCCTGCTTTGTCAAAGGTAAGTTGACCATAGAGTTGAGGGTCCATGTCTGAGCTCTCTATTCTGTTCCATTGATCTATGTGTCTGTTTTTGTGCCAGTACCATACTGTCTTGATGATGACAGCTTCGTAATAGAACTGGAAGTCCGGAATTGTGATGGCGCCAGCTTTGCTTTTCTTTTTCAATATTCCTCTGGCTATTCGGGGTCTCTTCTGGTTTCATACAAATTTTAGGATTATTTGTTCCATTTCTTGATAAAAGTGGATAGTATTTTGATGGGGATTGCATTGAATGTGTAGATTGCTCTAGGTAGCATTGACATCATCACAATGTTTCTTCTTCCAATCCATGAGCATGGAACGTTTTTCCATTTCTTTGTGTCTTCTTCAATTTCTTTCCTGAGTATTTTATAGTTTTCTGAGTACAGATCCTTTGTCTCGTTGGTTAGATTTATTCCTAGGTATCTTATGGTTTTGGGTGCAATTGTAAATGGGATCGACTCCTTGATTTGTCTCTCTTCTGTATTATTGTTGGTGTATAGGAATGCCACTGATTTCTGTGCACTGATTTTATATCCTGCTACTTTACTGAATTCCTGTCTGAGTTCTAGCAGTTTTGGGGTGGAGTCTTTTGGGTTTCCCACGTACATTATCATACCATTTGCAAAGAGTGAGAGTTTGACTACCTCTTTGCCGATTTGGATGCCTTTGCTTTCTTTTTGTTGTCTGATTGCTGTGGCTAGGACTTCTAATAATATGTTGAATAGCAGTGGTGATAGTGGACATCCCTGCCGCATTCCTGACCTTAGGGGAAAAGCTCTCAGCTTTTCCCCATTGAGAATGATATTCGCAGGAGGTTTTTCATAGATGGCTTTTATGATATTGAGGTATGTACCCTCTATCCCTATGCTCTGAAGAGTTTTGATCAAGAAAGGATGCTGTACTTTGTCAAATGCTTTCTCTGCATCTATTGAGAGGATCATATGATTCTTGTTCTTTCTTTTGTTAATGTATTGTATCACGTTGATTGATTTGCGGATGTTGAACCTACCTTGCAGCCCAGGGATAAATCCCACTTGGTTGTAGTGAATAATCATTTTAATGTACTGTTGGATCCTATTGGCTAGTATTTTGGTGAGAATTTTTGCATCCATGTTCATCAAGGATATTGGTCTGTAATTCTCCTTTCTGATGGGGTCTTTGCCTGGTTTTGGGATCAAGGTAATGCTGGCCTCATAAAATGAGTTTGGAGGTTTTGCTTCCATTTCTATTTTGTGGAACAGTTTCAGGAGAATAGGTATTAATTCCTCTTTGAATGTCTTATAGAATTCCCCTGGGAAGCCATCGGGCCCTGGGCTTTTGTTTCTTGGGAGATTTTTGATGACTGCTTCAATTTCCTTCATGGTTATAGGTCTGTTCAGGTTTTCTATTTCTTCCTGGTTCAATTTTGGTAGTTGATACATCTCTAGGAATGTACCCATTTCTTCTAGGTTATCTAATTTGCTGGCATAGATTTGCTCATAATATGTTCTTATAATTGTTTGTATTTCTTTGGTGTTGGTTGTGATCTCTCCTCTTTCATTCATGATTTTGTTGATTTGGGTCCTTTCTCTTTTCTTTTTGATAACTCTGGCCAGGGGTTTATCAATCTTGTTAATTCTTTCAAAGAATCAGCTCCTACTTTCGTTGATCTGTTCTACTGTTCTTTTGGTTTCTAGTTCATTGATTTGTGCTCTGATCTTTATTATTTATCTTCTTCTGCTGGGTTTAGGCTTTATTTGCTCTTCTTTCTCCAGCTCCTTTAGGTGTAGGGTTAGGTTGTGTATTTGAGACCTTTCTTGTTTCTTGAGAAAGGCTTGTATTGCATATACTTTCCTCTCAGGACTGCCTTTGCTGTATCCCAAAGATTTTGAACAGTTGTGTTTTCATTTTCATTGGTTTCCATGAATTTTTTTAATTGTTCCTTAATTTCCTGGTTGACCCATTCATTCCTTAGTCGGATACTCTTTAGCCTCCATGTATTTGAGTTCTTTCCAACTTTCCTCTTGTAATTGAGTTCTAGTTTCAAAGCATTGTGGTCTGAAAATATGCAGGGAATGATCCCAATCTTTTGGTACCGATTGAGACCTGATTTGTGACCTAGGATGTGATCTATTCTGGAGAATGTTCCATGGGCACTAGAGAAGAATCTGTATTCTGTTGCTTTGGGATGGAATGTTCTGAATATGTCTGTGAAGTCCATTGGGTCCAGTGTGTCATTTAAAGTATTTCCTTGTTATCTTTTGCTTAGATGATCTGTCCATTTCAGTGAGGGGGGTGTTAAAGTCCCCCAATATTATTGTATTGTTGTCAATGTGTTTCTTCGCTTTTCTTATTAATTGCCTTATATAATTGGCTGCTCCCATGTTCGGGGCATAGATATTTACAATTGTTAGATCTTCTTGTTCGATAGACCCTTTAAGTAGGATACAGTGTCCTTCTTCATCTCTTATTACAGACTTTGTTTTAAAATCTAATTTCTCTGATATAAGGATTGCCACCCCAGCTTTCTTTTGGTGTCCCTTAGCATGGTAAATGGTTTTCCACCCCCTCACTTTCAATCTGGGGGTGTCTTTGGGTCTAAAATGAGTCTCTTGCAGACAGCATATTGATGGTCTTGTTTTTTAATCCAGTCTGATAGCCTGTGTCTTTTGATTGGGGCATTTAGCCCATTTACATTCAGGGTAACTATTGAAAGGTATGAATTTAGTGACATTGTATTGCCTGTAAGGTGACTGTTACTGTATATTGTCTGTGTTCCTTTCTGATCTATGCTGCTTTTAGGCTCTCTCTTTGCTTAGAGGACCCCTTTCAATATTTCTTGGAGGGCTGGTTTCGTGTTTGCAACTTCCTTTAGTTTTTGTTTGTCCTGGAAGATTTTGATCTCTCCTTCTATTTTCAATGACAGCCTACCTGGATATAGTATTTTTGGCTGCATATTTTTCTCGTTTAGTGCTCTGAAGATATCTTGCCTGTCCTTTCCGGCCTGCCAGGTCTCTGTGGATAGGTCTGTTGCCAATCTAATATTTCTACCATTATAGGTTACATATCTCTTCTCCCGAGCTGCTTTCAGGATTTTCTCTTTGTCTCTGAGACTCGTACGTTTTACTGTTAGATGTTGGGGTGTTGACCTATTATTATTGCTTTTAAGAGGGGTTCTCTGTGCCTCCTGTCCTTTGATGCCTGTTTCCTTCCTCACATTAGGGTAGTTATTTGCTATTATTTTCTCCAATATACCTTCTGCCCCTCTCTCTCTTTCTTCTTCTTCTGGGATCCCAATTATTCTAATGTTGTTTCATCTTATCATATCACTTATCTTTCAATTCTGCCCCCGTGATCCCGTAGTTGTTTCTCTCTCTTTTTCTCAGCCTCTTTATTTTCCATCATTTGGTCTTCTATATCACTGATTCTCTCTTCTGCCTCATTTATCCTAGCAGTTAGTGCCCCCAGTTTTGATTGCACCTCATTAATAGCCTTTTTGATTTTGACTTGGTTAGATTTTAGTTCTTTTATTTCTCCAGAAAGGGTTTCTCTAATAACTTCCACGCTTTTTTCAAGCCCAGCTAGTATCTTTAAAGTCATGATTCTGAACTCTAGGTCCGACATCGTACTAACGTCCGTATTGAGTATGTCCCTGGCTGACGGTACTACCTCTTGTTCTTTTTGCTGAGGTGATTTTTTTTGTCTTGTCATTTTGTCCAGAAGAGAATAGATGAATGAGAGAACAAAACGCTAACAGTTCAACAACGTCCCCAGAAAATATACTCTATACAAATCAGAAAAGCCCTGAAACCAGGGGAAAAGAAAGTGAAAGAAAGAAAAAAGAAAGAGAAAAAAAAAAGAAAAAGATAAAAATAAAACAGAACAATACAAAAAAAGCAGAATATGATCAAATATGATCAGGCTAGTGCATAGATCAGTGCCACACACTAGATTTTGGTCGTATTTTGGTCTGTTAGAAAAAATTGTCTCCTAAAATTTTAAAGGAAGAAAGACATATATGTACAAAATAAGGGTTGATACACTGAAGGGATGGAAGATGACTAAAGAAGAAAATTATAAAAGATTTTATAAACCGAATTGATAAGATAAGAAGTTGTTTGAAAAAAGAAAGAAGTTTTAAGTAAAAAAAAAAAGGAAAAGAAAAAAAAAAGGAGAGAATGTTATCAGGCAGGAGAATAGAAAAAAGCCATACATTAGTGATTTAGGGTATATTTTGTTCTGTTAGAAGAAACTGTATCTCAAAATTTTAAAGAGAGAACAACTTATATATATATGCCAAAAATAAGGGTAACTACTATGAAGGGATAAAATATGACTCTAAAAATGATAAATAAAAAATGTTTTTTTTAAAAAAGGGATTGATAAGATGTAGTTTGAAAAAGGGAAAAAGAAAAATTGAAAAAAAACAGTTAAAAAAATTAACTTTGATGAACTAATGAATCATGGTAAAAAAAAAAAAGCAATGAATTCTATGTGCAGTATTCCCCTAGTGCTGGAGTTCTCCCGTTCTCCTTGATCGGTAAACTTGGTCTTGGCTTGCTCGCTGTTCGTGCTGATCTTCGGGGGGAGGGGCCTGTTGACATGGTTCCCAAATGTCTTTGCCAGAGGCTGAATTGCTCCGCCTTTGTTGGTCCGGGCTAAGCAAGCTGCTTGTGTTTGCTCTCAGGAGATTTTGTTCCCTGCATCTCTCGGTACAGCTTTGGAGGACCAGAGTGAAAATGGTGGCCTCCCAATCTCCACCCGGAGGAGCTGAGAACTCGGGGCCCCGCTCCTCAGTGTGCCCCCAGAGAAAAGCAGTCACTCCTCTCTCCCTGGTCTCTGACCGCACTCCATGCTCACCCAGCCTGTGACCGAGCGTTTCTATCTCTGGCACCTGACCCCTTGTGGAATCTCCAAACCCAGCAGATCCCTGCGGTGCGCTCCCATGCCACTCCTCCCTGGGGAGGAAGGGGAGTCTCCCCGGCTCTGCCGCTTGTTGGGTCCCTGCTGGAGGAGCAGCGGCCTGCCTGGGCCGCTGATCACAGTTTATGGCAACCCCGAGCTGAGAGCCCGCGCCTCAGCTGCGTCTCTGCAGCTGGATTCCCCGCTCTGATACCTGGGAGCTCTGCCACACTCAGGCACCCCCGGTTTTTCTGTGACCCCGAGGGTCCTGAGACCACACTGTCCTGGGAGGATTCCACCCCCCCGCTTAGCCACTGGAGCGACGTCCCTCAGCAGAGCCGACTTCTAAAAGTTCCAATTTTGTGCTCCGTGGCTCTATCACTTGCCAGAAGCGGCCGGTGGAGGCCCCCTCCCCCGCCGTCTATCCTCCCTCGGAATCCACCTCAGATTCACTTCTCTGCACTTCCTACCTTGCAGTAAGTGGTTGCTTCTCTGTTCAGAGAGTTGTTGCTACTCTCTTCTTCGATCTCCTGTTGAGTTCGCAGGTGTTCAGAATGGTTTGATCCTTATTCAGCTGAATTCCTGAGACCAGACGAAATCCAGGTCTCCTACTCCTCTGCCATCTAGCTCCAACCCCTCTACTGTCCCAATTTTAAGTGTTGAGTTTAATGTCTTTCTTCTGGAGTTTATCCTTCAACACTTTTAAAGAAAGATCCTTTTTTTTTTAAGTTCTTTTAAAGAAGATTTCCTTTAAAGAAGTGGTGAATTTTCTGAATTTCTTTCTCTTAAAACAATTTTTATTTATTACTTCTACTAGAATAATACTTTATCTGGCTGTACAATTTTAGGTTCATAGTCTTCTTTCTTTTTTCCACTTCGAGACTGTTTGAGCATATTTCTCCATTGTGTTCTTGTCAATGAGAAGTTTCCTGGTGTCTATCAGATTCTCTGTTTCTCTTTCTCATCCTCACCACCCAGAGCATGTAGAGCATCTCTCCATTCTTAGGTTTCTAAGATTCTCTACACTGTGCCCTATTTCATGTCCCACACACAATGCTCAGTTGACCATTTTGATCTAAGGAGTCATGACTTGTTCAGCTTTGAAAATGTTTGCCTCATTTTGACCAGCTTCCTTACTGCAAAATCCTGTGCACAAGAATGGACAACTGGATGAGATTCTCAGAATCCCTGTCAATTTAATTCAGTAAGCCTCAACTAAATTTCCAGAGAAGGATGCCATAAAATAATTAAATTTCCCATTGTAAATGGGCTTTTTGAAGATTAAACTTTCAGGAACAGCATGAGATTAATAAATTATGGTTTATGGGAAACATGATAGTTTGTTTCTTTCAGACTTTTATCAAACCAACCACTCTTTCCTGGGGTTCTTACGTAGATGAGCATAAGGCATACATAGGACATGTATTTAGGAATTCTCCAGATTATTGCAAAATTTCTTTGACTGATGTCTCTTCCTTAGTTTAGGTACCTTTTTCTATTTGTGATGGGTCTGCTTTCTTTTCCTTTTAAGACATGTCCATTGACATGTGGAAATATATTATGAATATAATTCAATAATCAAGCTTCAGTGGTAAAAATCATTCATTCATTTTATGAGACATTTCAAGTTTTATGCAAGAGGCAGCTGGAGTTTTATTAAGCACATCGATTATTAATTCATCACACTTACAAGACTTATTTGCTTATTTTCCATATTATCTCTGTCTAGTAGTTGAACAGAGTTGCTTTTTATTACACTGGTTTTCACTGTGATAATAAAACATAATAACAAGAGAGTTCTCATTCTCTTGTCCTCCCTTCCTTCAGTTTAGCTGAGGACCAGAGTTTGAGGTGGAATGAAAGAGAGACAGAAAGACCAAGACCTTTGCACCACTCACAGGTGAGTCAGGAATCTGTGTAATGGGATAAGAGCATCCCACAATCCACCCTTGGACTGAAGCACATCCCTGCTGCTCACCCACATTTGTCACAATCATAAGTGAAGGCTCTCCCTTCCTCTCCAGCTTGCTAGACCATGTCTAACCACTGTGTTTCCTTCCCCCTGAAATCCCTGCCAGTTGTGTCTGGCTTAATCTCTCTAACCATCTGAACTGACTTCTCTTTTAAGACACACCTCAAACCCCTCTTGGTCAAGAAGTCTTCTCTGAACCTAATTTGTCTGGCGTTTCTTTTTCTAAATGTGTATAACATTTATAGCCTTCAAAATAGCAATAAAAATGATTTCACTATAAAATATACTCTCCCTATTCAAAGACAGTAGATATAGATATCCTTGCAGACAGATATACAATCCATTGTGTGTCTTCTACATAAAACACTTAGGACAGTTTCCCACTTCTTCTCAAAGCTGTCATTTGATCAAGAGTTTACTCAAGAGTTACATTTGTGTTTAATGGAAAGAGGACTGGAACTTTTACTTGAAAAGCATTGGTTTGAAAGTCACTTCCATCCCTTACTTAACTGGGGGCTTTTCTGAGCTTCAGTTTTCTCATTAGTTTGATGAAAAAATAATAAAAACCTTACAGGATTATTGTTAAGATCAAAGAAGACAATGCCTATAAAAGACCTTTATGAGCTGCAATGGATAACATAAATATGATCACCATTAATTCATCTGATTACACTGTAGAGAAAGGGTCAGTTGAGTCCTGTGGTTTTATTAAATGTCTGTATAACACCTAATCTCATTTGCAACAAGTCAGTTGCACAGTGAATGTGCTTCTTTTTGCACCCAGCGATGGGGAGCTTAGAGGAGGCGAGAAGGCTAAGACAGGAAGCACAGGCACCACACAAAGGGCTCAGGTTTCAGGGTCATGTAGAAATGGCTCAGATCCTATGTCTTTCACTTCTTGCTATGTGGTCCTACACAAGTTATTTGACTTACCTGAACTTCACTGTACTCATCTATAAAATAGGTGTGACTATGAGGAAGCTATAATTCACCAAACCAGTTCCCCTTTCCTTTGAGACTCACTATAAAGCTACATTTCCCCCTGCCCCCCTGCAGTTCTGTTGGGGACATGGGACTGGGTTCTGGGAAGTGATATATGCTGCTTCCCACCCTAACCATAAACTCCCCTTCAAGATCTCTCCATTAGCTCTTCCCTGCCCATAGCAACTGTATCAGTTAGCTTTTATTGAATAACAAGTCACCTCAAACTCAGTGGCATAAAACAACAGCCTTTCATTTTTGCTCATCTAGCTGTGGGTCCCCTGGGCAGTTCTGCAGATCTAGGCCAACCTCAGATCTTGGCTGGGCTTGCCCATGCTTCTGGAGTCAGCTAGCAGCTCAGCCCAGGTCCCAGTGGTCTAGGATGGTCTCCCTCACCTGACTGGTGGTTGTTTTGCTGTCAGCTGGAGGCAACAGAGATGACCAGGCCACGTATCTCTGATCATCCAGCAGGTGAGCCTATGTCTGTTCACATGGAAGTGGCAGGGTTTGAAAAGTGACAGCAGGGACTCCTAAGTCCCAATGCAGAATCCCAGCAACATACCTTCTACACCACATGCTAGCCAAATCATGTCCCAAAGCAAGCCCAGGTTCAAGGGATAGGAAAATAGTTTCCACCTGCTAATGAGACAAGTTACAAAGAATCATGTTCATTTTTACAATCTGCCACAACATCATGCAGGGAAGAGGGCAGGGTTACAACACAGCAACATTCCAAGCCTCCCTGCTGATTACACTCAAGTGTGATGTGTGCACCCAGTGAACCCCTGCACTATGCCCTGAAAGTGGGGCTGCTTGTTACAGCAGTCTATTTATTCTGATTAATACAGTGCGGGATAAGTACTGTTTGCTCACAGAGCTCTTATAAGGATTGAATAAGGCTTTCCATAGTGCTAACACACATCTCACATATGCTCAATACATGGTGACTATATTGATTATTTATTTTGTTATTACGATTAGCATTGCAGGTAAAGATTTGTGACAAACAGGTCCCCAATAGTGTCATAATGATGTGTCTTGATGGTCACATGGTTCCAGGGTCCCAAACAGCAGAGTTTAGAGGAAATACTAGATAAATGTTCCCGGACAACCTGTGGGCTCTGTCATTGGAACAACCAAGAGGAAGTCAGCAAAGAGACCCTTCTCCAAATCTGCACAAGGCTTTGCTTCCTTCTGTCATTACAAGCAGGGAAACAAGACCCTCACCAGTGATCCCCTTGATACTGCTACTGACCCAAAGGAAAAGATTCCAGATCTATCTTTCCTTCACCCTTATGATTCCAGGTTATGGAGGGAAGAAATCAGAAAACACTTGGTAAGAACCAGTAGGATTTAGGGACAGTAAACATATTTTCTAAACCAGTAAATATTAAATGTTGAGCAAAAGAACTTAAATAAAAGTAAGTACACAGGGTAAGATTGCAAAGTACATGCTGTATCATTTCATTTAAATACAAACTAATTTATGCTGTCAAAATCAGGATAGTGACCCACTTTTGGGAAGCAGGGAAGTGATGGGGAGAAGACATATAAAGGGCTTCTGGGGTATTGTTGATGTTTTGTTTCTTGATTTGGGTGCTGGTTACCCAGTTGTGCGCTGTTTCTGAAGATTAATCAAGCCATACATTTATGATTTGTGTGCATTCTGCATCTATATTTCATATCAAAAGGAAAGTTTAAAGAGAACGTGTGCTTTGATAATTTTTAATTAGTGAAGACATTGGCATATTATTAGTAGTAATGCATTAAATGTGTGTTAGTAAAATATTTGTGAAATTATATCAATCAAATCACATTTAACCATGAATTTCATAGTTGATTTTTTTAAAAAGATAAAAGAATTGGCCTAAAAAAAAAATCCAGGGGGCATAATTTTTGTTGTAGTTTACAAGACAGGCAGTCTTTTGTATTTTGTTAGAAGGCAGCTCCCTGATGTCCCCACCACCTTCCCTTGCCCAACTGTAAACCAGTGCCAACCTTCCACATACATACACATGGGCACCTCTTTTTATTTTTGGTTAAGCCAGATATGATAGTCAACTATTTCGAAACTTACAAATTACGGAGATTTTAAGGATCACGACTTTTCTTAAATCTCAGCTTCTGCTTTCCTTTTTTATTTGCTTGAACTTGGATGATTCCTCTTGTTTCCTTTGGCCTTAAAGACATAGTCCTTACTCTCCTTTGTTCATTTCATGATACAAGGAACATCATCAAAAAGGCCAGATGATGATGAGTTACTTACCAATTATAACAGTGTCTGAGGTGTAACAACTCCCACATTCCATACCCAAGACTGCAAGAGATGATCTGGCAAACTCCTGGGTGGGTGGGAGATTCTCATACAGCCAATACCTGGAGCCAGCAGTCTAGAACACACATTGGCAGGCTTGGGAATATCTCTAATAACTACCATCATGTTAAACCCACAAACTTCTACTCTTTAGCAACAAATGGGCATCCTCCAGCTTTTTTCTTAATATATCATGTGAGAGAGCAAACACATTAGAAGGACATTAAACTAGCTTTTTCTAAACCGCATAATTTCTTCCCTTTTGCCTGTTGGCCCAGCTTGATTGTCTTTTAAGAAATTTGAGACTCCCTTATTTATCCTTTAACCCCCAAGAAAGAACAGCTCTGACTTCCTTCCTCTTGCCTCTTTGCTAGAGATAAGATAACCTTTCTCCATTCTCAACAATAAATCCATCGGATTATACATTCTGCTCGGGATTTGAGCCTTGAGCTTTGCAACTAGCCCTAACACAACACCTGAACAAGGCTTCTTGTTCTTCTCAGTTCCAGATCAAGCTTTCTCTTAGTTCAGGTTCCCCTCAAAAGCAGACCTTGGGAGAACAATTTAAGTGCAGGTAGTTTATTTGGGAGGTGATCCCAGAAGCCTTGATAAGGGAGAAGAGTGAGGGAGAAGGAAGGTTTGAAAGTCAACAAAAGCAGTTAATGAGTTACGTTAAAGGGAAGACGAGGTTCCATCCTACTTGGGACCCTCCGTGAAAGCCTCAGAATTTCCTTTCTGGGGGATAGGGAACCTGGAATATTTATTCAATGACTCTTGTCCCTCATTGGTTGAGGGTTACCCCTGGGGGTATTAAATCCTTAAGTCCAGGATTTCTGACAAGTGTCTGGGCAAGCTGCCATAATGCTGCAGAAAGCAGGGATGCAGACCCATGCAGGTGTGTAGGGTGGGGTGCTATCAATACACATGCAATTGACCATCACTGCCATAGGTGACTTTGGACATGAGCCAGTGGGATACAGCTCAGGCCTCAACACATCTGCCACAGCTTCTCACCTGAACACAGCCAATGCTAACATCCACACACACACATTCACACCTGATTCACATACACAGCTTGGAGTAGAAAACGCCATTTAAGCTGCGGAAGCCATATGGGGAAGAAAAAGCATCCACACTCACACGTCCCACTGAATGAACCAAATTACTCAGGAACAAATAAAGAAAGCTGGCACACTGTTTCCCAAGCCTTTACTCATCATGTATATATTTGTTCAGAAAGCATCTGGACCCCCAGACAGCACCCAAATCTACCCTTCATTTCAGTTACCAACATTAAACATCACACCCAGAAAAAGTAGGAGCTTTGAAGTCTGTGCCAGGAAGCAGGAACCTTCCTCACGGTTATATATGACAGGTGACAAAAAAGAATTCTGCCCTCAGCTGGACTCTGTGGAGCTGAAAAATAACGTTTAATGCCAAAATAATTAATTTGAGTATCTTTGCTGTGCAGTATGGGATTTTCCTACTAGTCTTAAAACCAGATTATTCATGAATTTTGGCAGCTCTCCTTGGCTGTTTTTCTCATTTTTAAAATTGAAACATCTATTTAGGGGAATAAATGTATGCACAAGGAGCCCAAGCTTTTCCTGCTGAAATCTACTTCTTATGACATGATTGGCCAAAAGTGACTTTTAGGTTGGAAGTGATAGGCAAACCTAAACCTGTATTTAGTGTTAGAGAAGCTAAGAGACACCAAGGCCCCAGCCAAATCCCCAGCTACCAGGATACCTGTGGAGGAAGCAAGAGTGGTTCTGGCGTGAGTTTGGCTCCAGAACTTCTCCAAGGTCAGAACTGCCCCAAGGTCAGAACTGTCTCAAGAGAAGCCTCTCTGTTGGAATAGGAGGAAGCCAGGCAGGCAGGACAGAGCTGAGCTGCACTGAGCACAGCTCAGTGTCCACTGCCCCTGTCAGGGAATTGCCCTTGGTATATCCAGACTCCAGGCTCTTGCACTGACCTGATATGCAAGGTCTCAGGACCCTGCCCTAAATGCACTGACCTGGATCTACCTTGGCCTGTGTATGTACTTCTTGCATGATGACCTTCAGTCTCGCATTTGTTAACAATGTTACCTTATCACCTTCTGGTCTTCTTGCCCAAGGCCTATCTGCCAATCTAGCTGGGATGGCAACCTCATGCCCTGTCATTGCCTGGCCAAGAATGGAATAAGAAGGCCACCCAGAGTCAGCAGTGGCACCAAAGTGGATGTCTACCTAACACCACATTGGCGTCACTGCACAGAGATGGAAGGTAATGCCATCTCCAAGGCTTGCTGATTTCAACCTTGGAGACTCATAGGAATCACCTGGGGAGCTTTTAAAACTTCTTGTGCCTGGGTCTCAACCCCAGAGATTCTGGCTTCATTGGCCTGGGGATTGAAAAGCTCCTCAAGTGATTTTAATGTGGAGTCAAGACTGAGAACCACTGCCCAAGACAAGCATAAGGGTCAAGAATTTGGGGGCCTGTCTCCCCTACCCTCCATTTCCCACTTGACATCATACTGTGCTCATATTCTTAGATAATGAGCGATTACCCCCTGTTACTTCCCAGGGCACATCTTACCAAAAGAGCTGCAAGGATGAGGGCTAAGCCCTGGAATAGTCTCTTTCACCTTTTTTGAAGGTCTGTCTATATGGGTTAAGAGTTAGGAGATCTGAGTTCAAGACCAGCTCTGGCACTGGTCAGCATGGCATCTCAGACATGCCTTAACTTCTGTGCTCTCTCTCACTTCATCTGTAACATACAAATATTGGACAAATGTTCACAAAAGTCCTTCTGCCTCTACTACTTGCCACAACTTACTACTGTGATGTGCTGGTGTCCAGGAGAGTGTGGACATATCTGTGGCTGGAATGGGGGCTCCTGAGTGACTCCAGAGCATGAGGCTGAAGTCTCTCCCCGTGTTGCTGCCTGTGATGGCAGTTCTCCAATTGTCTGCTTTTCACCCTAAATCACAAGTTCCTTGGGTGTTTGGGAGGGTTCTGCACAGCCAAACTCAGGTTGGATAGTAAGCCCACCCATGTGGTTATTGGTGTCAAGATCTACCTACATCCTAGCTCAGAGGAACCCCATCTTTTTTGACTACTTGACCTCATTCCAGAATATCATGGTAGTGGCTCCATTCTGAGGCTCCTTCATTCTCTGTTTCCAGCCAGTGCAAACCTTTGGAATTTCTCCAACCCATTGTATATTATAGCACAAGAATGCAGGACCTCTACTACCCCCTAAAATTTTTATTAAAAATATAGGTCATTGGCTGTATGTATATCTAAAACAACTCATGTGGATGGTGGCTAAGAGTCTGGGCTCTGGGGTTGGCCCTAAGTTTGAAGGCTGACCCTGGCATATACCAGCTGTACAACCCGGGGTAGGTGACATACCTTATCCAAGCTGCAGTGTCCTCATTGGTAAATGGAGATGACAATGGGAATTACCTCATTGAATGGTTACGAGGATTAAATGAAAGGTGGCCTATAATGTTGGTGGCAGAATACCAGGCATGTCTGGAGTGTAGTGACATTAGCCACCAAGCACACGCCAGGCTCAGGACTACCTCTCATCAGCTTTAGAACATGGGGCTCCTGCATACACAAGAATCAATGGGGAGGGCCAGGCTTGCTTGGTTACGTCTTTTAGCTGAAGTCCAGCCCCATCCTGACCTCAGGAGGATGAAGCCAAGTCCACGGTGCTGTCACTGACATGGACTGGATGACAGCTTTCATGTGCTCTGGGAACTCTAGCGAAATAAACCCAAGTCCTCCTGGAACCTAAACATCCTATGGAGGTTCTACAGGGGCCTCATGGGAAGCAGGAGGGCATAAGCGGCCCATCTGCTTTCATGAGGTCTACATATTCTCCTCTCAATTTGCATATATAGATGCTATTTGCCCTGCCAAAAAAGTGCTATGTAGCCATATATATTAATTAATAAATAAATGTTAATAAATAAAATGGAAGATGGGGTGCCTGGGTGGCTCAGTCAGTTAAGCAGCTGCCTTCAGCTCAGGTCATGATCCCAGGGTCCTGGTATACAGCCTTGCATCAGGCTCCCTGCTCTGCAGGGAGTCTGCTTCTCCCCTGCCTGTCATTCCCCTTGCTTGTGAGCTCTTTCCCTCACTCTCTCTCTCTGTCAAATAAATAAGTAAAATATTTAAAAATAAATAAATAAAATGGAAGAGCTCTGACATTTTGTGTGCATCACTAATAGGTTTTTTAAAAGTGCAGGTTCTTGTTCAAATGCACTTTCAGATGCAGGTCTGGGGTGGAGCTGAGTCTGCCTTCCTGACAAGCTCCCAGATGTTGCCCATGGTGCTGGTCTGGGGCCCGAACTGGCAATAACAAGGTTCCAGGGGCTCCAGAAGCCAAGTTGGTTAAACCTTATTATAACTGAGGATATAATTGGAAACTCTGGAAGGAAGATCCTGGGGAGATCTTACAAACTTGAAGAGTGATAAGAGTGTTAAAAAAAAAAAAAAAAACTTAGTAGAATTTGGAGGTTAGCTCACACAGAAAGACCAGTTGGAGCTGCATCTAGCCCTTGGAATGACCTGAACCCCTCAGGGTCTGGTACAGACCTCCACCAAGGCCAGTGTAAGTTTCAGGAGCACTCTGGGCCCTGGGCACTGGGAATGTCATAACAAAGTTTCTAGTCCGTCCTGGTAGGAGAACTTTGACGTAGAGGGGAGCTGTGGATTTTCCCACCTTGTCTCTGATGGTGCCTGTGTTTGTTCTCAGCTGGGGAAGCAGGGCCAGGAAAGGCCCTTGGAAAATGCGTCAGTGGCTTATTCAAAAATCCAGGCAAGACAGAGTGTCAGAGGTCAAGTAGAGCCCTGCACAAGGCTCCACAGAAGCTTAGGAAGAGGATGACTGAATCTAGCCGAACAGTGGGGAACCCTTGACAAGTGAGAAGATAAGAGTTGGGTCTTGAGGGATATGGGGTTATTCCCAAGGAAGAAGCCAGAGAAGAGGGAGTAGCCCATTATGACCCACTCATCTTTCAGATCTGAGTTCCATTGTCCCAGCCGTCTTTGGGTTTATGTTTCTCAGAAAGAAAAAAAAAAATGGTATACTGTGCTTTGCTTTGATAATAAATGAGGTAAGAAAGTATTTAATAGGGCGCCTGGGTGGCTCAGTCGTTAAGCATCTGCCTTCGGCTCAGGTCATGATCCCAGGGTCCTGGGATCGAGTCCCACATCAGGCTCCCTGCTCCGCAGGAAGCCTGCTTCTCCCTGTCCCACTCCCCCTGCTTGTGTTCCTGCTCTCGCTATGTCTCTCTCTGTCAAATAAATAAATAAAATCTTTAAAAAAAAAGAAAGTATTTAATAAACTTTAAAATATGATACAAATGCAAAGTAGAGCAATTTTTATTTACCTGTAACCAAGCTATTTGTATTTATCAGCAGGTAGGTCACATGGAAATGTATTTGGAAAAATCTGTACTTGGTTTTGCTAATATAGTTAACTAAGGACCTGAGATTAACTCAGCAGCCTAGGGTGAATAATTGTTGTGTTGCTATTTTTCTCATTCTCAAGCTAGCAATCATTGAACATTTACTCTGTACCACTGACTATCCACAGATGCTGTTGGTGACATTTTACTGGGCTTAGGCATCCCAGCCCAGCTGCTATCAGGCACGGGAACTTCTCTGTGGGACTGACCTTGGCTCAGGCAAATCCCTGCACCTGGAGAACTGGGAGGTTGCCCCAGCCCCTACCCAGAAGGAGCCCACAGCCCCCCGACTAGTGATGTGGGAGTGAGCAGTTCAGACCCTTGCTTCCAGGTGGATAACTACCCCGGAACAAGTCTCAGTCCAAAGAACCCTGTACAACCAAGCTGAGGTTGGACCTCTCCTAAACCACATCTTTGCCCATCTTCTTCCCCAACCGTCCCTTGCTTCCCTCATTCCTCTACAGGTTTCTCCTGAGAACTCTCCCTCAGTAAATCATGTGCTCAGGCTCTGCTTCTACGGAACTGACCTCAGATAATCTTAAAAAGTTTACTGTAAGACCTCATTTCACCATTATAGTGAAATGCATGCATATGGACAAGGTACACATTATTGCAGATGGAATAATTTTCCCCAATTCCTGCAAATAGCGAGTGCTGGAGCTGGGATGTGCTTTCAGCTCACCACATGACATAGCCCCTCCCAGTTTTCACTGTTCGGTCTTTAGGAGGAAGCTGATTACACATCAAAACTGATCAGCTTATAAAGTATCCATTATTCACAATCCCTTCATATATTAACAGAAATATAAAAATGATACTGCTGCATAGTAAATAGGTGGAACAGTTGAGCCCTCACCAAAATAACTCAAGTTTGCCAGGGCTCAGAGAGAAGAATGGAGACGTCTGCCTCTCCCTGAGGTCAGATTTACAAAGAAGGCAATCATTCAGTACGCAAAATTGCAGATGCGGACCTCGAAGGCCTGTGTGCGGGCTCTGGGGATTTTCCACCGTAAAACGTTGCCGTCACGGTAAACTCTGAGAATTATCAGAAGCCAGAGTTCTAACAGCTTCAGTCTTTTATTTTCTGTCTCGGGCATTGGAGCCCAAGCACATTTGTCTTCAGACCCAGGGACAGTGTGTGGAGGGTTTTCTGCGCTGATTGATGTGCCTGGAGGCGACAATGGAACAGTGTGCTTGCAGTTTCTGTTCGTCATAAATATCTCATCTGCACGTGGGCTTGCCCACAGCCGGTTTGTGGGGCTGGGCCCTAGGAAACTGCATTTCTGCCAAGCTCTCCTTTCGATGCTTGGACACCCTGAGCTGACGCGCTACTGCTCTGGTGGAAAGTTTTGATATTTAACATCGGATTGAAAAGGTGCCTGTTACAGAGACAGGGATCTTGAATTTTAGGTTGAAAACATATCTTATCTCCTCTTCTCCAAGGTGCAACATGGGGGATATTGGCTGAAAATGGTCCAACAGCTAGTAAAACAGTATGCAGAGGGAGGGCTATGGGCTTCCCCTCACTCTGCCTCTGGCTGTGTTATTGTAGGAAACTCCCGAACCTTCTTAGCCTTCGTTTTGCCGTGAATCACACGAGTACCACAATGATCATCTGGAGGAGAGCTGAATTAGATCAAACCCCTTCTTTCAAACCTCTGAAGCCCCATGCTTTAGGCTTTGCAAGTGAGAAAAAAATGAATCTGTATCTGTCAGGGAAATAGATTTCTGAAGTTTCCATTTAAGCAAATCATAATGAAAGCACTACTTGCATTTCTTTGAGCTCCTAAACTCGGCACACACACTAAGTGGGGGCGCCTGGCTGGCTCAGTTGGTGGAACATGTGACTCCTGATCTCAGGGTTGTGAGTTCAAGCCCCACATTGGGGGCAGAGATTACTTAAGAAATAAAGGTTAAAAAATAATAATAATAATAAAATAAAATTCAAAGTGTTCTTGCTTTCTGCCCAGCCCAAGTCCGCAAGCTTTGACCCAATTATCCTGATGTCACTCATCGTGGACTGTCTCCAAATACCAGCAAGTAATTCCAGCTACTAGATGGAGTCCACACTTGGTCAGAGTGACTGCAGCAATAGGAACTAGTTCTGGACTATCCCGAAGGCCAGGAGCCCAGTGCCCTTGGGGACACACCCACTGTTTCCTCCCACTGGAGGGAGCCCTGGCAAGGTGTGTGGAGTCCTTGATTTGAGTGTTCTTTTGAGAATATAAGGTTGTAATCCGGCCACAAAGCCTACATCTGGCTTTGGAGTCGGTCTGCACCCATGACAACTCCATGGGGAGCTATCACAAGTGGCAGTTAGCCCCATGGTAAGGACTTTGCCCTGAAAGAATGTTTTTTGGACTGCAGCACTCACTTTATTGTTCTGATCCTTAGAATCAGAATGGTATATTTCTTAGTTGGTTTTTTTTTTCATTTAATATACATTTATTAAACCTCCTCTGTAGGTCACATCTCTGTTAGTTACTAGGATGAAATGTGGACAAATAAGACCCAGCCTTCATGGAGTTTACAATATTACAGGGGAAGTAGACACTAACCAGGATGCTAAGAAACACACATATAAACTGTGACAAGTGCCATGCCAAGAATAGAACATAGCATCCTGACCTAGCTTGGAGTAGGCAGGGGTAGGAGTAAAGAAATTTTCATATAGATTTGGATACAGACACAGAGTCAAGTCGAGTCCACAGAAGGAGGAGGGTGAGGGCAGAGGCAGGTAATGAAGTGTGCAAAGGCCCTGAGGCAGGAAGAAGAGTGGAACTACTCAGAGAACAGCAGAAGGCCTGGTGCCCCTATGGTGACAGAACACTGTTAAGTGGCAGGTCGAGGTTGTCCAGAGCCTGATCAGATATTTGGTCCATGAACATTCAGCCACAGGGAGCCATGAGCAACTACAAACAACGGAAGATAGCAGGGACTCCACATGTACCAGGACCCATGTGACTCTTAACAGCTTTGCTCATGATTCTCAGATGAGGATCCAGCCAGTCCTAGTTCAGACTCTGGAGGCTCTGGGAGCTCAGGAAGGACATGCTTCCTTGGATTTTTATTTAATAGCAGCTGGATGATGCTGCTGGCAACAGGACAGCTGACCTCAGAATCCTTGGGCTTTCCAGGTCAGGAGGTAGTGTGTAGCTGTCTGCTTCTCATCCTGGGCTCCTCACTGGCCCAATTAAGCCCACCACCTTGATGGGGAGGCAGGAAGGCTCTCCAAGGGCAGTCCAGAGGAAGGCCTTGCCACCAAGCTTCACTCAGTTGCATTGGCTCTTCCTCCACAAGGTGGGCAGGGACAGAGTTAGCAGAGGGGGACCAAGACTGCAGGCAGACCCCCATGTGCTCTCTGGAGTCTCACACTCTGACTCCTCTTCCTCAGAAGGGCTCCCAGCAGCTAGCAAATAACACCTGAGCATAAGCAATGGGAATGTCACAGGGGGCATCCAAGGACTGCCAACCTCCCCCCAATAGGGACCTCACTTCCATACCAGCAGCTGACCAGACTGTGCACAGGGAGCCAAAGACAATGGCTGCATGTTCTGGACTTTACAAGATCACAAACGGAATGCCCGCATCAGAGGTGGTCCTATGCTGAGCAGCAACTGGGCCATAATGGCCGACACTGATTGTAGAACAGAACTCAGACCCAGGACAGGGGTTGGACCACAAATTCAAAGCTGCATGTTGGCTCCATGCCCAATCATTGAACTGAATTAGGACAGAATCTAGCAGGAAATAGCGGCCAGGGAAGTGGGAGTGGTCAGCTGGGGAGAAGAGAGGAAACTGGGCTGTGAGCAGGGATGTTGTTAAGCCACCCCCAGGGTCTCCATTGACCTTGTTGGCAACTGGCTTCCCAAACAGGGGAGAAATCTTGTTTATTGACTAAAAGCTTCTCCAGGGACTCAGGAATGTTTATTGGAATTGCTGATGTCAAGTAGACCGCCCGTGCCCATCTTCTGTCTGCAGAGGACTGGCCAGCAAGATGGCTAGTGTGTCCTTTGAAATGGGTGGGGGCCCAGCACTTCTGCTTCAATCTCTGCTAGAGCCTGACCAAGAGGGGGAACCTGGCTAGTAAATCATTCTGCTTAGGAAAGAAGCAGTGTTTTCAATCCAAAATCAAAACCTGAAATCCCACAGAATGACCTCTGTCAAATTCTCCTCATTGTTTGCTGTGCATTGTGATGTGTGTGAGGTTAGTGGGGAGTGAGAACCCTTCTCAACCCTACAGAGACTTGCTAGAGCTGCCCGCATCTCTGTGCTTGCAGCTGAAGGTGGTGACCCTCCTTCAGCCCCGGGCAGGGGGCAGGAGCTTGGACTCTGCTAACAGGCTCTGTGAGGCACTGCCTGCCATCTGAGCTTTCATTGTGCTGCTTCAAAATGTGAATTAAATTAATAAAAATTCCATCTTTGACGTGAAGTTTTAAAGTAAATGGAGCTCTAAGTACCAGTGAAAGTGACTGAAAGCATGATGTAAATTGAAAATATATTTCTCTCCTTTCAGATAGTTGTTTCTTCTTTCCTTCCCCCCTTCCCTCCTTCCTTTCTTTTTCTTCTTGTTGCAAAATAAAAATTAAGAATTTTAGCCCTCCTCAATAGAGTGACAAATGCATCCATTTTAAGTGTACTGCTGTGCTGTGCTCTCGTTATTGTTTTAGGTGCTGGAGTCACATCAGTGAAATAGTATAGACAAGTCCCTGTTCTGTAGTGCTTAGGAGGTCACAGGCACAGTAGAACAATCAGGATTAGAAATCAGGTGCAGGCACAGGCTACTGGGTATTTACCCCAAAGATACAAATGTAGGGATCCGAAGGGGTACATGCACCCCGATGTTTATAGCAGCAATGTCCACAATAGCCAAACTGTGGAAAAAGCCAAGATGTCCATCGACAGATGAATGGATAAAGAATATGTGGTCTATATACACAATGGAATATTATGCAGCCATCAAAAGGAATGAGATCTTGCCATTTACAACGACGTGGATGGAACTGGAGGGTATTATGCTGAGTGAAATAAGTCAGTCAGAGAAAGACATGTATCATATGACCTCACTGATATGAGGAATTCTTAATCTCAGGAAACAAACTGAGTTTGCTGGAGTGGTGGGGGGTGGGAGGGATGGGGTGGCTGGGTGATAGACATTGGGGAGGGTATGTGCTATGGTGAGCGCTGTGAAGTGTACAAGACTGTTGAATCACAGATCTGTACCTCTGAAACAAATAATACAATATATGTTAAAAAAAACAAAAGAAGAAGAAGAAGATAGCAGGAGAGGAAGAATGAAGGGGGGGAAATCGGAGGGGGAGATGAACCATGAAATATTATGGACTCTGAAAAACAAACTGAGGGTTCTAGAAGGGAGGGGGTGGGAGGATGTGTTAGCCTGGTGATGGGTATTAAAGAGGGCACGTTCTGCATGGAGCACTGGGTGTTATACGCAAACAATGAATCATGGAACACTACATCAAAAACTAATGATGTAATGTATGGTGATTAACATAACAAAAAATTTAAAAAGAAAGAAATCAGGCAAAGGATACAGTTGTCACAGGGAATCCCTTCAGGGGAGACTAATTCTGTTAGAATTAGTGTCTACTGTCATTTTTCAGTACACATCCTGCCTGTGGGCAAGTTTCTCCCCCTACTTGGGATGGTGAAAGGGTAGGGGAGCCACAAGAAAGAGGAAGAGGGAGAAGGTGCTAAGCATATACAAGTCTGAATACACTCTCATAAATACATTCTCGGATTTGGAAAAGGTAGGATTTCCGACACCAAGTCAGAATCATATCAAATCAAGCAAACTCTTTTTCACAATAAAGACATTTGGAGATGCAGAATCACAGGGAGATCCTTGCACAAGGCCATTCTCCTTTGAACCTGAGCTGGTGGGTTTGTGGAGGAACAGAGGGCTTCCAGCAGACCTGAGGGCCGGTGAACAGCTCTTTACCTCCTTTACCTCCAGGTAATGACACTGCCCAGTACTTAGACTCTAACAGTGTGAATGTGTTAGGACTGCACCTTTTTCCGCCTCTCCCTCTATTGCTTTCTCCCACCCCCTCATTTTCATGTTGTTACAGTACTGTGTGGTCATATGTTACACAAATTTTAATTATGTTGCCCTGGATTAATATGGTAAATATTAATGAAGTCGTTCATTTTGTGTCCAAATTTTGAGATAATGTAAATGACCAACATTAATAATTCATTCAGGATCCCTAGATTTCAAGGCAGGTGGTCCATGCCAAGTACAGGCTGTGTTTACACTGGGGATCCAGGGAAGAGCCCCTTCAACTTTAAACCAAACACCTGCTCTCCTTTGTCAAGATTGGCCTTAAGTCAGGTGAGGTTAAAATTTGCAAGGTCTCCCAGTGCGACAGCTCTAGCATGAAATGTAAATCAAATTTTGGATTCATTGTGTTCTCAATGAAAAGTTCCCATGGGCCAATGCTTATATGTTGTGATAGGTTAGCTTTTCCAAAGCAGAATGCCCTCCAAATGAATATAAATTAATATAAATATACTGATTTAACCACTTTGTCTTTTAATAATGTTGGGTAGTCTCCAAATAGCATTGTTTCTTTTAATTCTCAGAAAAATTTGATGGATAGTTATATTGGGGAGGATAGGCAAGGCTTTGTTTCAGTAACAAATGAACTCCAATATTTCAATGGTTTAGCCATTGGCATAGTCTAATGTAGGTTAGGTAGTCTACCTCCCTCTTGTAGCTACATGATCTGGAACACAGGGCCTCTCAGGACACCACTGAAGGTAAGGGCTAGAAGATTACACTAGATATATTTCTATGGGCTGGTTCTGGAAGGGCTCACATTGCTTCAGCTCATGTTCCAGAAGTCAGAAGTCAGTAGCATCACCCAAGCCAAGGGAGCAGGGAAGCAGAGCCTCCTCTGTGTACAAAAAGAGGAAATGTGTGGAGTCTACACAGCACTATGTCTTAACCAATATTTATTTCAGTGGACTTTTATTGAGCATCGCCTATGTCCCAGGCAATATGTTGAGTTTTAAGGACATTATTCCTTTTAACAGGTAAAAAAATGAGGCTCAGAACTGTTATGTGTCTTCTTCAAAGCTGCATTATGAATAAATTGGAGACTTGGATCTCAAATTAAATTTTTTTTCCACTTTGTCCATCCTCTTTTAGTTTTAATTGGTTTCTTGGCACAGGTGAAGAGATTTCCTTAGAAGTTTTTCTGACCTGACAGTTTTTAATCCTATGATGAAAATGTTTATAATGAATAGTTGTCCTTGTTTTATGCCCACTTCTATGTATGAGAGCAAAGGGACTACTAAACGTGGTGTTGGTCTCTCTAGAAATCAGATGGTGGAGAGAGTATTAAGGTAATTTCTTTATCTGTACTAAGGCTGTATTATATAGAATTCTATGCCACTGAGTAACTATATTCTGTAGGTCTCTTTCTGGAAGAGTGATTCATTTGCAGTCCACAATATTTCCAGCCATCAAGACTCCCTTTAACGTGAGGTAGAGAGTACTACTGAGTGGTAGATATCACTCCTTCTGGCACATTGGTGACATTTGCAAATGCCATTTTCTGCTGTCTGTGTTGCTTCACCTTTTATTGTTACTGTTCCCAGACATGACAGTAGGTATAAACAAATATACCATAGGTATCACTGTTTGCCCAGGGCTCCTTTTTGCTTATAGGGCTTCTTTGTCTTGTGCTTTATAGAGAAAGCTTCCAATTACTCCTGCCCTTCATTCTTACATTAGAGAATGCTCTGCTATCTTTGTTCACAGGTAATGGACTTCAAAGAACAGAAAACAGTGTCAAGTCAACAGTGAAACAAGTCATCTTAATTTTCAAGGTCGTATGTTTTCCATTTCTGGTGAATTTGATCATATGTATGCTAAGTTTGGAGCTGTTATTCCCTTTTATGTATTAGAGTTCAATTAATAAGCATGCAAAATAACCAGGTCTTTTGAGCTTTTCTAAATTCCATATTAAGAAAAGTGAAAGGTTTTTATGCATAAAAAGTATTCAAGAAATTGTACACTCATGAACCAAAACTCTTCTTGTCCTTTGTACTGGGACTAATCACTGCAATGGGGGATATATTTAGCAGTAAGTGTGGAGATCTCACAAGAGCCCCAAGCAGGACAACAATGCAAATGAAGGGGATGCTTTTAGTAATTTGCCAACAGCAGATGTGAACTGGACTGTCTCAGGCAAACCAGGACATAGTTCACTCTGAATAAAAGGATATGGTAGTCCACTGAGAAGATTTGGTTGCTTAAATCCCCATAGTGTCTTATCTGAAGTGTTCTTGTTGAAGGTATAATTCTGAGGCATAAATTAATAAATTACTTTTAATTAATTTTGAAACTTCACTTTCCTGTATTTGCTATCATATTTAATCTTATATTTGACTACATACATACACATACACATGCACACATACACACACACACACAAACACACACACAGGAAGCCAAGTCATTGGGCATCTTGTCTCTCTGCTGCAGCAGAACCAGGCCTGGAAACAAGTTTCTGCCCTTAAGCTCTAGTGCTATCCAATCACACCAGATTTCCAAATGAAAGGCTTTCTAGGCCCCAGATAATCATCATATAGAGGGATTGCTTCCAAACAATGTTGTATAGAGTAAATATTTGCTAAAAATGTAGGTATCAAGGTGTCTATCTTTCAAATACAGATTTCCCATTTTCATAAACAAAGTGTAAAACAAATATGGTGATGTGTGGCCCTTTATTTGAAGACTTTAAGGCAAGCATATTGACATTTCATTGCAAAATATTAATAATTTCAGAGGGGCGGAGCAAGAAGGCAGAGGAGTAGGAGACCTGGATTTCGTCTGGTCTCAGGAATTCAGCTGAATAGGGATCAAACCATTCTGAACACCTGCGAACTCAACAGGAGATCGAAGAAGAGTAACAACAACTCTCTGAACAGAGAAGCAACCACTTACTGCAAGGTAGGACGTGTGGAGAAGTGAATCTGAGGTGGATTCCGAGGGAGGATAGACGGCAGGGGAGGGAGCCTCCACCAGCCGCTTCTGGCAAGTGATAGAGCCACAGAGCACAAAATCGGACCTTTTAGAAGTCGGCTCCGCTGAGGGACGTCGCTCCAGTGGCTAAGTGGGGGGTGGAACCCACGCAGGACAGTGTGGTCTCAGGACCCTCGGGGTCACAGAAAAACCGGGGGTGCCTGAGTGTGGCAGAGCTCCCAGGTATCGGAGTGGGGAAGCCGGCTGCAGAGACGGAGCTGAGGCACGGGCTCTCAGCTCGGGGTTGCCATAAACTGTAATCCACGGCCCAGTCAGGCCACTGCTCCTCCAGCAGGGACCCAACAAGCGGCAGAGCTGGGGAAACTCCCCTTCCTCCCCAGGGAGGAGTGGCACGGGAACACACCGCAGGGATCTGCTGGGTTTGGAGACTCCACACGGGGTCGGGTGCCAGAGATAGAAACACTGGGTCACAGGCCGGGTGAGCACGGAGTGCGGATGGAGACCAGGGAGACAGGACTGACTGCTTTTCTCTGGGGCCACACTGAGGAGCAGGGCCCTGAGTTCACAGCTCCTCTGGGTGAAGATTGGGAGGCCACCATTTTCACCCTGGTCCTCCAAAGCTGTACTGAGCACTTTCAGGGAACAAAAGCTCCTGAGAGCAAACACGAGCAGTTTGCTTAGCCCGGACGGACAAGGGCGGGGCAAGTCCGCCACCCACGGCAACAGGCCCCTCCCCCAGAAGATCAGCACGAACACCCAGCAAGACAAGACCAAGTTTACTGATCACTGAGAACGGCAAAAATCCAGCGCTAGGGGATTACTGCACATAGAATTCATGGCTTTTTTACCATGATTCATTAGTTTTTCAAAGTTAATTTTTTAACTGTATTTTTAATTTTTATTTTTTCCTTTTTCAACCAACATCTTATCAATTCCTTTTTTAAAAAAACATTTTTTATTTTTCATTTTTAGAGTCATATTTTATCCCTTCATAGTAGTTACCCTTATTTATGGCATATATATATATAAGTTGTTCTCTCTTTAAAATGTTAAGATACAGTTTATTCTAACAGATCAAAATATACCCTAAATCACTAGCATATGGATTTGTTATAGTCTCCTACCTGATCACATTCTATCCCTTTTTTTTCCTTTCTTTTTTTAAATCTTCTTCTTTCTTTTTTCAAACAACTTCTTATCTTACCAATTCCTTTTATAAAATCTTTTATACTTTTCATCTTTACAATCATCTTCCATCCCTTCACTGTATCAACCTTGTTTTGTACAGATATAAGTATTTTTTCCTTTAAAATGTTAGGAGGAACGTTTTTCTAACAGACCAAAATACACCCAAAATCTAGTGTGTGGCACTGATCTATGCACTAGCCTGATCATATTTGATCATATTCTGGGGTTTTTTGTATTCTTCTTTTTTTGTTTTTATCTTTTTTTTTGGCTTTTTTTTCTTTCTCTTTCTTTTTTCTTTCTTTCCCTTTCTTTTCCCCTGGTTTCAGGTCTTTTCTGATTTGTGTAGGGTATATTTGCTGGGGATGTTGTTAACCTGTTAGCATTTGGTTCTCTCATTCATCTATTCTTCTCTGGACAAAATGACAAGACAAAAAAATCACCTCAGCAAAAAGAACAAGAGGTAGTACCATCAGCCAGGGACCTACTCCATATGTACAATAGTACGATGTCAGACCTAGAGTTCAGAATCATGACTTTAAAGATACTAGCTGGGCTTGAAAAAAGCGTGGAAGTTATTAGAGAAACCCCTTCTGGAGAAATAAAAGAACTAAAATCTAACCAAGTCGAAATCAAAAAGGTTATTAATGAGGTGGAATCAAAAATGGGGGCACGAATTTCTAGGATAAATGAGGCAGAGGAGAGAATCAGTGATATGGAAGACCGAATGATGGAAAATAAAAAAGCTGAGAAAAAGAGAGAGAAACAACTACAGGATCACGAGGGCAGAATTCGAAAGATAAGCGATACAATAAGATGAAACAACATTAGAATAATTGGGATCCCAAAAGAAGAACAAAGAGAGAGAGGGACAAAAGGTATACTGGAGCAAATAATAGCAGAGAACTTCCCTAATGTGAGGAAGGAAACAGGCATCAAAATCCAGGAGGCACAGAGAAGCCCTCTCAAACTCAATAAAAATAGGTCAACACCCCGACATCTAATAGTAAAACATACGAGTCTCAGAGACAAAGAGAAAATCCTGAAAGCAGCTCGGGAGAAGAGATATGTAACCTATAATGGTAGAAATATTAGATTGGCAACAGACCTATTCACAGAGACCTGGCAGGCTAGAAAGGACTGGCATGAGATCCTCAGAGCACTATACGAGAAAAATATGCAGCCAAGAATACTATATCCAGCTAGGCTGTCATTGAAAATAGAAGGAGAGATCAAAAGCTTCCAGGACAAACAAAAACTAAAGGAATTTGCAAGCACGAAACCAGCCCTCCAAGAAATATTGAAAGGGGTCCTCTAAGCAAAGAGAGAGCCTAAAAGCAGCATAGATCAGAAAGGAACACAGACAATATACAGTAACAGTCACCTACAGACAATACAATGTCACTAAATTCATATCTTTCAATAGTTACCCTGAATGTAAATGGGCTAAATGCCCCAATCAAAAGACACAGGCTATCAGATTGGATTAAAACACAAGACCCATCAATATGCTGTCTGCAAGAGACCGATTTTAGACCCAAAGACACCCCCAGATTGAAAGTGAGGGGGTGGAAAACCATTTACCATGCTAAGGGACACCAAAAGAAAGCTGGGGTGCAAATCCTTATATCAGACAAATTAGATTTTAAAACAAAGACTGTAATAAGAGATGAAGAAGGACACTATATCCTACTTAAAGGATCTATCCAACAAGAAGATCTAACAATCGTAAATATTCTATGCCACTAACATGGAAGCAGCCAGTTTCATAAGGCAATTAATAACAAAAGCAAAGAAACACATTGACAACAATACAAAAATAGTGGCGGACTTCAAGACCCCCTAACTGAAATGGACAGATCATCTAAGCAAAAGATCAACAAGGAAATAAAGACTTTAAATGAAACACTGGACCCAGTGGACTTCACAGACATAATCAGAACATTCCATCCCAAAGCAACAGAATACACATTCTTCTCTAGTGCCCATGGAACATTCTCCAGAATTGATCACATCCTAGGTCACAAATCAGGTCTCAACCGGTACCAAAAGATTGGGATCATTCCCTGCATATTTTCAGACTACAATGCTTTGAAATTAGAACACAATCACAAGAGGAAAGTCAGAAAGAACTCAGATACATGGACGCTAAAGAGCATCCTACTAAAGAATGAATGGGTCAACCAGGAAATAAAAAAGAATTAAAAAAAATTCACAGAAACCAATGAAAATGAAAACACAACTGTTCAAAATCTTTGGGATACAGCAAAGGCAGTCCTGAGAGGAAAGTATATGCAATACAAGCCTTTCTCAAGAAACAAGAAAGGTCTCAAATACACAACCTAACCCTACACCTAAAGGAGCTGGAGAAAGAACAGCAAATAAAGCCTAAATCCAGCAGGAGAAGAGAAATAATAAAGATCAGAGCAGAAATCGATGAAATAGAAACCAAAAGAACAGTAGAACAAATCAACGAAACTAGGAGCTGGTTCTTTGAAAGAATTAACAAGATTCATAACCCCCTGGCCAGACTTATCTAAAAGAAAAGAGAAATGACCCAAATCAACAAAATCATGAATGAAAGAAGAGAGATCACAACCAACACCAAAGAAATACAAACAATTATAAGAACATATTATGAGCAAGTCTATGTCAGCAAATTAGATAACCTGGAGAAATGGGTGCGTTCCTAGAGATGTATCAACCACCAAAATTGAACCAGGAAGAAATAGAAAACCTGAACAGACCTATAACCACTAAGGAAATTGAAGCAGTCATCAAAAATCTCCCAAGAAACAAAAGCCCAGGGCCAGATGGCTTCCCAGGGGAATTCTATCAGACATTCAAAGAATATTTATTTACCTATTCTCCTGAAACTGTTCCAAAAAAGAGAAATGGAAGGAAAACTTCCAAACTCATTTTATGAGGCCACCATTACCTTGATCCCAAAACCAGACAAAGACCCCATCAGAAAGGAGAATTACAGACCAATATCCTTGATGAACATGGATGCAAAAATTCTCACCAAAATACTAGCCAATAGGATCCAACAGTACATTAAAAGGATTATTCACCATGACAAAGTGGGATTTATCCCTGGGCTGCAAGGCTGGTTCAACATGTGCAAATCATTCAACGTGATACAATACATTAACAAAAGAAAGAACAAGAACCATATGATCCTCTCAATAGATGCAGAAAAAGCATTTGACAAAGTACAGCATCCTTTCTTGATCAAAACTCTTCAGAGTATAGGGATAGAGGGTACATACCTCAATATCATAAAAGCCATCTATGAAAAACCTCCTGCGAATATCATTCTCAATGGGGAAAAGCTGAGAGCTTTTCCCCTAAGGTCAGGAATGCGGCAGGGATGTCCACTATCACCACTGCTATTCAACATAGTATTAGAAGTCCTAGCCACAGCAATCAGACAACAAGAAGAAATCAAAGGCATCCAAATCGGCAAACAGGAAGTCAAACTCTCACTCTTTGCAAACGATATGATACTGTATGTGGAAAACCAAAAAGACTCCACCCCAAAACTGCTAGAACTCATACAGGAATTCAGTAAAGTAGCAGGATATAAAATCAGTGCACAGAAATCAGTGTCATTCCTATACACCAACAACAAGACAGAAGAGAGACAAATCAAGGAGTCGATCCCATTTACAATTGCACCCAAAACCATAAGATTCTTAGGAATCAATTTAACCAAAGAGGCAAAGGATCTGTACTCAGAAAACTATAAAATACTCATGAAAGAAATTGAAGAAGACACAAAGAAATGTAAAAACTTTCCATGCTTATGGATTGGGAGAACTAACATTGTGAAGATGTCAATGCTACCTAGAGCAATCTACACATTCAATGCAATCCCCATCAAAATACCATCCACTTTTTTCAAAGAAATGGAACAAATCATCCTAAAATTTGTATGGAACCAGAAGAGACCCTGAATAGCCAGAGGAAACTTGAAAAAGGAAAGCAAAGCTGGCAGCATCACAATTCTGGACTTCCAGCTCTATTACAAAGCTGTCATCATCAAGACATTATGGTACTGGCACAAAAATAGACACATTGATCAATGGAACAGAATCGAGAGCCCAGAAATGGACCCTCAACTCTATGGTCAACTCATCTTCAACAAAGCAGGAAAGAATGTCCAATGGAAAAAAGACAGTCTCTTCAACAAATGGTGTTGGGAAAATTGGACAGCCATATGCAGAAGAATGAAACTGGACCATTTCCTTACACCACACACAAAAATAGACTCCAAATGGTTGAAAGACCTAAGCGTGAGACAGGAGTCCATCAAAATCTTAAAGGAGAACACAGGCAGCAATCTCTTCGACCTCAGCCATGGCAACTTCTTCCTAGAAACATCGCCAAAGGCAAGGGGAGCAAGGGCAAAAATGAACTACTGGGATTTCATCAAGATAAAAAGCTTTTGCACAGCAAAAGAAACAGTCCACAAAACCAAAAGTCAACCGACAGAAGGGGAGTAAATATTTGCAAATGACATATCAGATAAAGGGCTAGTATCCAAAATGTATAAAAAACTTATGAAACTCAACACCCAAAGAACAAATAATCCAATCAAGAAATGGGCAGAAGACATGAACAGACATTTCTCCAAAGGAGACATCCAAATGGCCAGCAGACACATGAAAATGTGCTCAACATCGCTTGGCATCAGGGAAATCCAAATCAAAACCTCAATGAGATACCACCTCACACTAGTCAGAATGGCTAAAATTAACAAGTCAGGAAACGACAGATTTTGGCGGGGATGCAGAGAAAGGGGAACCCTCTTACACTGTTGTTGGGAATGCAAGGTGGTCCAGCCACTCTGGAAAACAGTATGGAGGTTCCTCAAACAGTTGAAAATAGAGCTACCATACAACCCAGCAATTGCACTACTGGGTATTTACCCAAAGATACAAATGTAGGGATCCGAAGGGATACGTGCACCCCAATGTTTATAGCAGCAATGTCCACAATAGCCAAACTGTGGAAAGAGCCACGATGTCCATCGACAGATGAATGGCTAAAGAAGATGTATATATACACAGTGGAATATTATGCAGCCATCAAAAGGAATGAGATCTTGCCATTTGCAACGACGTGGATGGAACTGGAGGGTGTTATGCTGAGTGAAATAAGTCAATCAGAGAAAGACATGTATCATACGACCTCACTGATATGAGGACTTCTTAATCTCAGGAAACAACCTGAGTTTGCTGGAGTGATGGGGGGTGGGACGGAGGGGGTGGCTGGGTGATAGGCATTGGGGAAGGTATGTGCTATGGTGAGCGCTGTGAATTGTGTAAGTCTGTTGAATCCCAGACCTGTACTTCTGAAACAAATAATGCAATATATGTTAAGAAAAAAGAAAAAGAAGAAGATAGCAGGAGGGGAAGAATGAAGGGGAGTAAGTCGGAGGGGGAGACGAACCATGAGAGACGATGGACTCTACAAACTGAGGGTGCTAGAGGGGAGGAGGGTGGGGGATTGGTTAGCCTGGTGATGGGTATTAAAGAGGGCACATTCTGCGTGGAGCACTGGGTGTTATGCCACACAATGAATCATGGAACACTACATCAAAAAATATATATATATTAATAATTTCCTATGGCTTGTCAGGCACTGAGCTCCTTGGGATTTTGTTAACCTAAAAACCAATATTTCTTGATATTTTAAAGAAAACTATTTTCTGTGGAAAGCCATAAAGGGTCCACACAATGCAGGTAGCATGTAAAGTAAAAGAAAATGACACATTAAATAGTTTAATCTTTAAATAGAATTAAGTATGACATTCTCTTGTGTTTTTTTAATTATAAAAGTATATTTTAACATGGTTAAAACATAGAGAAAATTAATAAATTAAAAGTAACCTCTCAGAACCAGCTAGAGACTTTCTAAATTCTTGCTTTTGGTGAAAAGGCATTCAGTTGAAAACCTAGAAATACATATGTATAACAGAACTATGTCTTAGATAAAGGCCCATGCTCTAAAACTGAAGAAAATACTGAAACACATCAAGTCTAAAAAATAAAATAAAATCAAGCCTGACGGAAAGCTTGACCAGAGGCTCTGTCAGCAATTTAACTTCTTGTCACAAAAAAACTAGTATCTTTCAAAGAGTATATAATTCAAACTCCTTATAATGTAAAATTCATGATACTTAACATACAATTAAAAATTACTAGACATGTAAAAAAGCAGGAAATTATGATCTATAACTTTGAAAAAAAATCAATATAAACACATTTAAAGTTGCCCCGATGTAAGAATTAGCAATAAAAGCATTTAAGCAATGCTTATAAATGCATTCAAAGACTTAAAGGAAAATTTGAATAGTCATGATTGAACAGATAGAGAATGTCAGCAAAAATGGAAATTGTTAAAAAAAAAGAACAAAATGGAAATTCCAAAACTGATCATTATAGTATGTAAATTACAAATTTCCTTAGTTACATAAGCATATTATAGACTGAAGAAGAAAAGAGTTGGTGACCTTCATCACAGAGCAATAGAAATTATGCAATATGAAGAATAGAGAGAAAAAAGGTTTGAAAAATATATAAGCAGAGGATAAGTGATCTGTGGCATAATATCATTTCAGTAACTGGAATTCCAGGAAGAAAGGATGAGAAGAGGTAGAAAATATTTGAAAAAATAATGAACAAAAACTTCATCAACTTGTAGATGAAGGAATCTCAGCAAATCCCAGTCAGAACAAATATAAGGAAAACCATCAGACCTAGATACATCTTACACATATCCAGAGGGAAAAAATCCATTATCCACTGGGAACCAGTGAAAGAAATGATGATGACTTCCTCTCTGAAGCAATGGATCAAAAGACAGTGGGAAGACAGCTTTAAGGTGATGAAAAAAAGTACATGTAAATCCATAGTCTATATACAGCAAAATAATGTCCAAGGAAAGTTGTCACCAGCAGACCTTGACAGTAGTAAATGGTAATGACATTCTTTAGACTGAAGAGAAATGATACCAGATTGATAAATGAATCCAAAGAAAGGCATAGAAGCATTGGAAATATTAAACAAATGATTAAGTATAAAAGATTATAATTTTTCTTCTTATAACTTTCTTAAAAGATACTTGAATGTTTAAAGAACATATAACATGATGCTCAGGGCTATAAATTTTATAAGAAAATATATGATACTAAGTATGAATTACGTGGGGTAAATGGAATTATTCTGTTGTAATATTTGAACATTTTATATGAAGTGATGCATTGTTAATACATGAATGAAATGCATACTAAAATTCCTATAACAACCACTAAAAGTTCAAATTATAGAGGACAACTAAAATGAAATGTCAACAATTTGATTACCTCAAAGGAAGCTGCTAGAAGGAAGTGAGAAAAAATTTAGGAGCTGGGGTGCCTGGTGGCTCAGTCGTTAAGTGTCTGTCTTTGGCTCAGGTCATGGGATTGAGCCCTGCATCAGGCTCCCTGCTCCGCAGGAAGCCTGCTTCTCCCTCTCCCACTCCCCCTGCTTGTGTTTCTTCTCTAGCTGTGTCTCTGTCAAAGAAATAAATAAAATCTTAAAAGAAAAAAAAAAAGAACAAAGCATTTCTATCAATAACCTAGCTTCCAGAAGGAAATGTAGATACAATTAACCTGCAGCCCATTGACAGATACTTGAACATGGCAGAGTGTAATGTTCCTCCAGGACATTCCCAATTATCTTCATGTTAATGCCTTGTTAGAGGGAAAACAACCTTAACTTGACAATAGCAAGGCCTCTGGTATCTTGTAGGTCCTGTTTAGCATATGAAAGTTCTTTTGAAACCTCCCTTTCTCCTTACCTCCCCCAACCCCATAGTAAATAATCAGCCACCCATCACAACCCAGGGGCAGCAGCTCTTTCTGCCTGGTGGGCGCTGTCCCCATTCTTTAATAAACCACTATTTTCCACCAAGAATTCTTTCTTGGTCGTCAGCTCCGGACCTCACCCCACTGAACCTCACCTATATTCCAAAACTCCATCACAACCAGGAAGCATTCTTCTAGGAAGAAAAGCAAAAAGGAAAAGAAATTGTATATTTTCCACCATCAGTAGAGATGCTCAACATGAGAACACAGATCTCTCCTCTTATGTCCAACCACCTCCTAAGAAATCCATCTTACTCTTTCCTCTCAAGCACTGGCTAATTTTCCTCTTTGCGGGTTTGCTGAAAGCAAAGGCAACAAAGAGTTCTGACCACCAGCTGCTGAGCCACTAACTAGAATCACAGTTTACAAGGTGCGGAGATACAGGGAGGCTACCAAGTGTGAAGACACCAAGGAACCCAGAATACATGGATTCTTGCTATTCCATGACAGCATACAGTACAGTAATATCATACATGTGTCTTCTCACTATACCCAGGACGAGTGAGGAGAGAACTAAGATGTACAGAGAGGATAAAAGAGGAGGACTCTCCCCCGCGAGTCTGAGTCCTAAGCTGGTTCTAACAAGAGCACTGGCAAACCGGAAAGGATAACCACCAGGAGCACACCACTCACTCTGGGGTTCCCTGAGGAGCAGGAATGTCTGCCCTGCTCTAACTTAAAATGTTATTTTCCTTATTTCCGGTCTTTTGTTTTCCTGAATAAATTGGGAATGCGGGGAAGCACATTCTTTTAAAGAAATTATTCAACTCTGCCTTTTCCCTGACTCTGAAAAAGCCCTAAGGCAAAACTGTTTAATGGAAAAGAAATGATTAACAACCTTAATTTTTGTTTCTGAAATTCGAACTGCAAATATTTGTCTACTTAAAAACTCCAATAGAATCAACTGACCAAGTGGTGGAACTAATAAGGAGATTGAACGAGGCAGCTTGACAACAGCTCAGCATATAAAAACCAACTGCTGTTTGCTGGAAATGATCAAGAAAAAAAAAGATTGCATTCAAAAGACTGAAAACATGATGAAATACCTAGGAATAAACAAATTAAGAAATGCATAGACTGTTGGTTACAAAAATCCATATCCACACATATCTACAAATACCTTTACAGGGCAACATAAAAAAGAGGAATAGATGTAGAATGTGCCATGTCCCTATAAGGGAAATCCCAGTACTATAAAAATGCAAATAGTCTTGGGCGCCTGGGTGGCTCAGTCGGTTGAGCGACTGCCTTTGGCTCAGGTCATGATCCTTGAGTCCCCGGATCGAGTCCCGCATCAGGCTCCCTGCTCAGCAGGGAGTCTGCTTCTCCCTCTGACCCTCCCCTCTCCCATGTGCTCTCTCTCTCTCATTCTTTCTCTCAAATAAATAAATAAAATCTTTAAAAAAAAATGCAAATAGTCTTAAATTAATCAGTAAACCAATAATCCTTATCAAAATCCTATGATAATTTTTAATGAACCTTGGTAAGTTGTCTATAAATTAATACAGAAAAGACAATACAAAAGAATAATAAGATTTTTATCATATTAATATTAATGAGATACTTGCCCTACCAGATTTGAAGCAGGGTATAAAGTTACCGTAATTAAAGCTGTGTGGTACTAACACAGAGCCAAACAAATAGCTGAATGAGAGAGAATAGATAGTGCAGGAACAGATCCATATATGATACACCCATGACATTTGGACAGTGGGGGAAAGACGGATTGTTCCGTACATTTGTGGTAAGCAGAATAATAGTCCCCTAAATGCCCCCTAAACTCTATGTCCCTAAACTCTATTAACTTACATGGCAGAAGGAACTTCATAGACGTGATTAAGGTTATAGACCTTGAAATAGGGAGATTAAACTGGACTATCCTGGTGGGTCCAAATGAATCACAGGAGCCTTTAAAACCTGAGCTTTCCTGGCTGTAGTCAGTGACCCTTGAAGAAGGTCAGGGAAATGAGATGCCGCTGGCTTTGAGGATAAAGGAAGGGGTCAGGAGACAGAAGGAATGCAGGTTGCCTCTACAGGCTGAGAAAGGCAAAGAAATACATCCTCTCTTAGAGCCTCCAGGAAGGAAAGCTGCCCTGCCAGCATCTTGATTTTGGTCCAGTGAGACCACCGTTGGACTTCTGATTTACAGAATCGTAACATAATAACTTAGTACTGATTTAAGCCACAAATCTTTGCTAATTTCTTACACAGCAATCAAAAACTAATATAACTTTGAAAAAGTAAGATTTCTATCTCATTTTAAATAAAAAAATAAATTCTGGTTAATTAATGGGCCAAATACAACAAAACATTTGGTTAGTTACACACACACACATTTGTAAGATGTTGGGAGAGAGAGGAATAAAAGAAGCTTTAGTAGAACGTGTGCATGCATTTGAGGTAGAGGACAGCTCTCTAAGCAATATATAAAATCTAGAAGCAAGAAAATTAAATGATGGATAAATTCGACTTCAAAAAATAAAAAAAAACCAAAAACAAAAATAGCCTGGGGAAGAATATACCTAACATATGTTAGCAAAGGAATAGTGTCTTTGCTATAGAAAATAAATAATACAACACTTCAAAACATAACATAAATGGATAGAAAAACAATTATTACAGTATGAGACCCAGTAATTCCCAGAATAAGCAATTCAAATGGCCAGTAAAATGAAAAAAATGAAATCTGGGGAATGGTCATGAAACTAATAATACTTCCCCCATCAGATTGGAAAACTGTTCAATTATTAATAATAGATATTGATTGAATATTATTCCGTCTTATTCTTCTATAGTGTGTAAATGTATGAATATATAAAAATGAAATAAAATAAAGTAAAACGTTTTTGTATCTAGCTTATACCATGTTTGGGTCAACCCTAAACGTTTTTCTTTTCTTTCTATTACACAAGATAAACATGTGTGCACGCACACATGCAGACACAAGCGCACACATGCACACACGCACACATGCACACATGCACACACGCACTCACACAAAAGGGTCAGAGCAGCTGAGCTGATACTGGAGGAGCTAAAATCCCAGGGACAATAAATCAGTTGCTTAATTCTGCCATTGTGGTAAGGCTGTGCAAGCCCACCCCACCTGGGCAGAGGCAGGCGAGCATCAGAGGGGGAGAACTACTTTAAATTCTTGCAAGGCCTTCCTGCCCTTGATCCTATGGCTGGCAAGCTCTCCCTGCTGCTGGTGGTAACACTTTGCTCTTGCCCTTTTCCCTTCTCTAGAGAGCTTTGAATGGCTTTATAGATGGGAGAAAATAAAATTCCAAGTTTATTAATTTGAGACATTGCTTGTGAGATTCTTTGTCCAGGAGCACAGAATCTGAGTCTAATAAAAGGACTCAAAGTAAAACGTGAGAGCCTGGCCTCTCCCCATCCCACAACCAAAAGAGAGAGAAATCAGAATCCTTTTTGGCCGGAGAAATCCATGCAGTACCTTGAGTGATAGGGCCCTAGCAACTCCTGCAGGTGAGGAAAGATAAATGCAACAGGGATGTCACTGCAGCTTTTTGGTTTATAGTAAGTTGGAAATTGGAGATAAACTGAGTGTTCACTGATCTGGTTGTGGCTGAACAACAGATTACTCGATCTACCTATCAGAGGTTATGTGGTGTGAGTGTGCACGTGTGCATGCTTCCTTTGACCGCCATGAAGGAACTGATGGAAACTGCCACTACCATAACATTTTTTAAACCACACTCAGTACAAAACTGCAGGTGCTTAAGCCGGATACCAGACCTGTAGTTTGCTCTCCCTGCCTACAAGTGTTCCCTCCTCCTCAAGCAAAGCAATTGTTTTAGCAGGTATTTGGGAGAAGTGCAAACATTAGAGTCCATTTTAAGAGAAATCATGAAATGTAAACTTTTTTCGGTATCTGCTCTAAATATGTCATTGGTCATACTATATCATTTCTGGGGGTGAGGAAGATAAATTCTCCAAAATGAGCAGAAAACATGGTATGATGCTTGGAGCTCTGGGTTTGAATTACAGCTCTGTCATTTGCTAAGCATGTAATATTGGACAATTTAGTTAATTCTCTGAACCCTGGCTATCTATTTTATGGAGTTGCTATGATGAGGAACGTAGGTCAATATATGTAAAACTTTCAACAGTGCCTAAGACTTGACAAATGTCGGCTGCTTTTGCTTTTCTAGAATCTCATCTCTGGAGCCAGCGCATGAGAGCCTTAGGGCCAAATCCAACCTGTTCTTGTAAATAAAATTTCACTGGGACACACCCAGTTTCATTTGTTTACGTATTGTCTATAGCCACTTTTACTACAACAATGGAACTGAGTATCCAGATCAGAGACAGTCTGGTCCACAGAGCCTAAAATACTTACTTTTGGCCCTTTAAGGAAAAATTCCCTGGACTAGCTCATCTGTTTGCATCTCTACTGACTGCTTTTGCACAAGTGTCATGAAATGATTGCACATGTAAGGAAATGTTGTTACAATTGCAAGTGTAATTTATTAATAAAAACCTTCTTTATACTTTTGTTGGTAAGTGGACTTTTATTTCATCTAAATCTTTTCCTATAAAAGTTTGACCATATAAGATAATAAGCTGAATTCCCATATGTTTTAAATTTCATGCATCTTTTGTTAAAAGAAGGATCCAGACTCTTTCAATATTTTCTCAAGAAGGCAGTATTAGTTAAGGTGTATCACATCGAATAGTATGTATTTTCCTGCAAGGACCAGAATTCACAACTAAAAGTAGTTTGTTTGTTTGTTTGTTTGTTTGTTTATTGAGAGAGAGAGAGAGAGAGCGCAACAAGTGCACACAAGCAGTGGGGGGAGGGGCAGAAAGAGAGAGAATCCTAAACAGTCTCCATGGCCAGTGTGGAAGAGATGCGCGGCTTGATCTCAGGACACTGAGATCAGGACCTGAGCCAAAATCAAGAGTCTGATGCTTCACTGACTGAACCACCCAGGCGTCCCACAACTGAAAGTAGTTTAAATGATACCAAGCTGATTCATCTCACTTTATAAGAAGTAAGGGGTTGCCTGGTTGTCCAGGACTCATCATTGATCTCAGTTCTTTTTATCCTTCTACTATGCCATCGTCAGGGTTTGGGATTTTCATCCAAACACGGTCAACTACAGACAACCATATCCAAAGATGGGAAGTAGGGTTGGGGTGAGGGGAGGGGGGGCAGCAGAGAAAAGAAAAGGATTTCCTGCTGCCTCTTGCCTTTCTCCTTTAATTAGGGAGGATTTTTCCCCCCAGAAATTCTGCAGCCAATTTTCACCCCACCTCTCATTGGCCAGAACTGAGTTACGAGATCCCTCCTAGCTGCCAAAGATGCTGGGAAATGAATTTCTGCATTTGGATAGGTATGTATCTCTTTAGATAGGCCTTTACCTGAGTTTAGATGGGTATCTGGGTTTAGAGAGAGAAAGACACCTGTTGGTGAATGAGCAAACCAGAAAGGGTTAGCTTTGTCTTTTGGGAGACCAACCAGCACTTGATGCCACACATGTATGTCATGGTACCACCATACTGGTGGAAACAGGCTCTGGTTTTGGAATCTGCTAATTCTTCTGGGTGGGTCTTTGCTGTCTGCTCCTGCACATCGAAAACTCTTCAGGAGGGTGTGGGAAGTCAGCTTAGACAGCCTCTTCATTGTGTTTGGTGCCCCAACCCAGTGCTTTTCTTCTCTGTCCATTTCCCCGGAATGACAGAACTTGTCACCAAAGGATGGGCTCCCAAGCAAGAACCCTCGTGTCCTGTTTGCCATTGTGGAAGCTGCCATGCTGTGTCTTAGCCTCAACCCCAGCCTCACATGACCTCTTTAACCACACCCTGCTAATGATTGCAGTAGAGCATATGTTTCCCCTTTCCTTTGGGCATTGGCCCCTTCTGTAAATGAGACTTTCATTGCTTCTGGCCAAAGGCCAGAGATTGATATAGGAACTAGTGGCTCTGTGCAATCTTCAGAGTTCAGATATTAAATATGAGCCACTTCTGGTCTTTTTCTTCTTGTCCTAGCCATTTGTTTTTTAAAGGCATTATATGAACATATCTTGTGTATGTATTTTGTACCCCTACTTTTTTCATTCAGCATCTGAACCAGAGCATTTTTCCCCATTGTATAACAAGAAGGGTTTGGCATAAACTACCAGAGAGGTCATTTGGTTTTGCAGAGAGTGAGGTGACAATTCCCAAATCTCTTCTCTTGGAGTTGAGGTCACTGACTTGGAACAATCATAGAAGAAGGTCATTCCTTCTACTTGAATGCTCAGTTCCTCTATTTTGTCGGTTGAGCTTTTCAATAATCTGAGATAGGATATCCAAGCCACACTTTGAAAAATCACCATCTGAGATTATTCAGTTGCACATTTTTCCTGTTTATTTTTTATCTTCAAAACTTCTTTGTTTTGAGTAATCAATATTAAATGATTTATTGATAAAATGATACCAGCAGACATAAGATGCTCTCTGGCAACCCAGGTTGGACAGGAAGCAAATAGGACAGAGCTTATAAATCGGTATTACCCACATTCAGGAAAAGAAAAATACTGTGTGGGAGAGAAAAATTCTGAGCTATACCACATCTGGAATGAAATTAAAATAAAAACTAGAAAGTCTTGCTTCACTCCATGGTCCAAAGGAAACTACTTCTGCCTAAGAGCAAAATGTCTCTGGTTTTCCTTGTGCAACTGTTATCATATCTGAGCTGCTGAAGCTAAATGTCATCTCTACCTATATTAACATCAAGAAGTCTGAGCCAAAAAAAAAAAAAAAAAAAAAAAAAAACAACCCCGGTTTTTATTGAAACCACTTACAGTTAAAAAAAATATATCTATCATTTGCTGAGAACTGACCTCATGCTTGGGTGACCCTTCATCCACATTCCTCTGCATTTTATGAAGGAAGGGATTGGTAGTCAGAGGTGAAGTAACTGACCACCAGCTTGTGGATGATTCAGCTCAAATTTTATGCCTCTTCTGGAAAAGTTACCACCAAATCCCACATTCTCTCCCCAACCTGCAAAGTGGGTCTTGAGAAAACAGCACAATAACATCTTATAACAATTTTGGTTAAATAGCAATGTGTTTGGTAATAGTCAGGGGATATTCTTTGCTCTATAAGGCAACTTACTTGGAGAGAATACTACCTCCAACCCATCCATACTATAGATGTTGCTCTGTGATAGGGAGGTTGGGAGAGAGGGTGTAACATCCATCTGCTTAGTTGTGACTCTGAGGGATCGTAATTATGAATAGTTAGTTCATTCATTCATTCAACAAACAGTAACTAAGCATCTCTTCTATGCCTGGCACTGTCTTTTGAAAACTTGAGAAGGTTAATGCCTCTGCATCTCATAGTTTGCTCTCACTTATCAAGGACAGGTGTTCTAGCCACCTGTTGCTGAAGAATATACTTCCTCAAAACTTAGCAGTTTAACAAAATGACACCATTCGGGTTGTTCACAGATCTGTAATTTGTACAGGGTGCAGTGGGTCAGTTTATTTCCCTAGCACATCAGTGGGGACAGCCCCAAGGCTGGGAGATGGAATCACCTGCCAGTTTGTGCCCCTTACCTGTCAGGTGGTAGAGTGAGGCTGTGGCTGGAGCACATGGCCTCTCTGTGGGGCTGCTTGGCTTCCTCACTTCATGGTGGCTGCTTCAAGAGTGAATATCCAAGTGTTTGGACACAGGCTGTGCCACCTCTGATACTTTTGTCTGTTAATGTCTGCAGCATTCCTTGCCCACAATCAAAGTCCTGCCCAGACCCACAGCGAGTACTATGAGCATCACATAGTAAGCCATAAGCTACATCTTTGGAAAATACAATCTGCCACAGGAGCTCAGAAAGTGTTCCTTCAAAGCGCCCCTGTGCAGAGTTGCGGCTGCTCATCAACTGTGCTGTGGAGGCACGCCAGGGGGCTTGAGCCAGAGGAAAGCTAACACGTGGCTGTGGAGCTCACGGGGGAGACGATGTGGGTGTTGTCTCTAACAGCAGTAACAGCTTGTTCTGTGTGCCGGGTACGTGTGGTGCTGGAGAGCAGGAAGCTTCACCCCTCTTTTTCCCTGGTCATTTACACAGTCCAGGGAGGAGACGGGAACCCAAACTCCAGAGGAAGGTCAGACCACTTGTAGCTCCAAAAGACATCTGCAGAGGTAGAGCCTCTCTCCATGTAGCCCTCAAATGCAATGTTGTTTGTAATTAACACTGATCCGTGATTATTTTTCTCTACTCACCTAACCAAGAGGAAGAGCGTAGTATGGCCATAAAGGCAGGATGCAGAGCTACTACTATTTTATCATGTACTATGATCATCAATAATCTATTATATAATCAGTGAACCATGTGCTGTGCACTTATATGTGGTTGCTGGTTTGGTGACCACCTTGATTATTCTCATAACAACCTTGAAGTAGTGTCCCTGCTGTGTGGGTATAGGAACTGAGACTGAGAAAGATTGGCCATGCATTAGTTATGCAGAGAGCACTAGGACTCAACTTCATTTCAGTTGGGAGTTAAACGCGTAGTCTTTCCAATGAGCAAGGCTGAAGACCATAAAGAACAGCCCAAGAAAGAAAATGCCATATCTCCCCCATCAGGAAAGGCTCCCCTGCTGCTAATCTGGGTAGACCATCTGGCCAGTGCAGTGCTCTTCACTGAGAGTTGTTTCAACATCTCTCTGTCTTCACACTTCTGCATTGAGGGGCTCAAGAAGGCTTCCCCAGGGACGAACATTTGACAGTGTCTCCCTCATCTACCCTGGGTCACCAGCTTGTTGAAGGTCTTAGCCCAGGATGGTCGAGGGCCCCTAACCTTAAACACACATCTCCTTACCTAAAAGAAGAGCCACTGTTCCACCTACATCTTCCCGCTTAGCACGGTGAAAACCAGGCCTGAGGTGTCACCCTGCAAATTCACAAGTGTTAAGAGCTTGAGGTTATTAAAAATTGCTCCCTTTGACAGCTTAGAGACAGGCTAAACAGCATTCATTTAGAAGGCAAGGACCAGAGAGTTGAGAACTCCCATCTGGGTAGCAGAGACACCTGAGTGTGAGTAAAGGAACAAGCATAAGGAAGTCTGTAAGGAAAGCAAGTTCTGAAATGCTTTAATCTTCCTGTTGTTGAGGCATCCCAGTCCTGGCCTGTCCCCCTCCCACCTAGCCACAGAGTTGAGGTCAGAGTTGGCACCTGGGAATCAGAACAGCACCTTCCTAATCTCTCGTTTCCTGGCTGCCAGTCCCGGGGCCACCCACAGAGCAGCCTTGTGAGGGCAGCCGGAAGGTGCTCCCCACCACGGGCTCAGGGAGAGGGCCGCAATCAGACACTCACTGCAGAGAGAGCCTTCGTGGCAGGTCAACAGACAGTGGCTGCTTCCCCGTAATCAGGGCACACATCCGAGTGTATCTGGGTGGCTGTCTCAGCTCTGTGTGGGAAGACTGTGGGCCCTTCCCATCTGTTAGAAGCTTAGCAATGACTGCTTCTTCTCTGCCCACATGCTGTGTGCTGTACCATGTTAGTGAAGAAATAGTCTGTCCTGTCTGGGCACAGGGCATGGACAACAGCAAAGGGAAGCTCCCAGCTCCCAAATTGGGCCAGCCTTGCTGGAAGAGGGGTGTTACTCAGGAGGAGCTGACTAGAGAGGAGAGAGAACCAGAATGTGCAGGTACTCTCCTGACTCTTGGTCACTAGAATGGAGCAAACGTGGGTGAACACAACCTCTCTGAGCCTTGGTTCCTCAACTACAAATGCGGCTTCAATGATAACTTCCCTTGGGGGCATCTGGAAGTGTGAATGGGATCATATGTGTGAGGGGTGCTTTGGGAAACTGGTTGTGATTGTAAATGTGATATAGTTTAGATTAGTGACATCACTAATGGCTGGTTTTAGCTTTATTATCCAGGCACATTTGGTAAATCATCTTAAGTGCAGTGTGGCCAGTGAGCTGCCTCTTCCCTTAGAGGAGTGGAGCTGTACTTGCTCAATATAAAGCAGTTTTCCTAGAGAGCCAGGCCTCAGTGTGACAGATCTTCCTGGAAAGTCCCATCTGCTCCCTTCATTAAACACTAAAGTTTATGGCATGCGAGAACTCGTCCAGGGACCTGCACTCCCAAGAGCCCCACCTAGCTACAACCATACCAAACAGGATGCCTGGATGCTGTGCTAATCTCCCACAAAGCTTACCAGTGACCTGGAATGTTTGCTCAGCCTCCTCCTGACTCAGTTTTCTAAGTGCTTTAACTGGCTTCTCGTGCACATGGCCTTCACAATTCCCACAGCTTCCAACATTGGGGGGTTACCTCTGTTCCCCTAGATTTTCTAGCTCTCCCATGGAGGATGCATTGTTCATTCGTCTTCGCGGCTGGGGTGGAACCCTGTGAGGGGCACATGTATCACCTTTCTCTTGCCGCCTGAAATACTACCACAGGCGGAGGCACTAAAGCACCCGTGTAGTGCAGCCCAGTTCTGTGGGTCGGAGCCCAGGCACAGTATGGTGGGGTTCTCTGCTCAGAATCTCATGGGGCTGAAGCCAAGGTGGCATCCAGGCCTTCTGAGTTCTCACCTGAGGCTGTGGGTGGAGGAAACTGCTTCCAGCTTCATTCAGATTCCTTGAGCCACAGGCCTGGGTCCTGTGTTCTATCTAGCTGGTCCCAGGGACCATGCTCAGCTTCTAAAGGCCATGCTCAGGTGCCTGCCACCTGGCCACTGAGTCCTCAGTGGAGAACCTCTCCTGCTGACTTCCTGACTCTAGTTGGGATTGCCAAGGATCCTGCAGTCAGATCAGGTCTGCTGGGTGTCTCCCCATCTTAAAGTGGACAGCTGTGAAACCCTAATTACATCTGTGAGATTCCTTCTCAGCACTCCCTAGACTCACATGTTGCTGAGTGGGACACAGTGAGCACCTGGGAGCAGGATCCTTGGGACCATCCTAGAATTCTACGCACCATATCACACAAATATCTATGACGTGACCGAAAAGAATGAAGTCATATTTTTCTCCAAGTGCAACAAATTGCCATGGTGTGTCTTTGCCATAGACCAGGGTTTGCAGATGTACTCTAACCCAGGTCTGGCTCAGATGCTAGCTGGCCCCTTTCAGATGAAGGTCCTAGGCTCCAGGGTTTCTGATGTGTGTGTTCTAGGATGGAGTGTGATCCATCTGCCTTCTAAGGGTTCCTCCTCAGGGGATTCTGGTGTGTAGTCCTCGGAAAAAGGACCTTGGAATAGTTTTCTGCTCTAGGCCGCATCTGAAAATGACTTGAATCAGCCATTACAACTAGGAAACTTGCCAGGTGGGCAATTAAAAGAGCATTCACCAAGGAGGTCCCGCTGGGAGAAATCCAGGGACCACACAGCAGAGCAACATGGGCCCGTGGCTTGCCATGGATTAAGGATGCTGCCAAAGAAAAAACATAAGTCCTGGGGTCCAGGAAGAGAAATGTGGAAATTAGAAAGTCAACCAGAAGAGGAAGTAACAACAACCAATCTTTCATCTCGTTAACAAGTGAGGGCAACGATTTGTAAAAAATGGCAGCACGGTACACATACATCATGGTAATCCATGGGTCAGTTGAAGGTGGAAATCAGAGTCATCAGCTGGAACTGCATTTATTCTTTTAGCCAGCGTTGACTGAGCCAGGTTCTTGTGGTACAGACAGGCAGGTACACAAAGGCCTTGGAGAGTCCATAAGCACTAGTGTCTGTGCACAATGAGCTCTAAGGCAGGGTGTGATCTTGCTGCGGTCAGAGAGAACCTAGAAGGCTGTACAGGCAAAGTTGTGTTTGAGGCCCAGTTTCCAATTTCTCCAGCCATGTCAGCCCGGACAAGCCACATACTCATTGGGCAGCCAACATTTTGGCCCCCAGTGTGAACACTGTGGCGTGTCTGGGACCCCCGCCATGGGGCTGAACCATACCTAGCTATCTAACAGGGGCAGAAGTGGGGCTTCCTATGGCTGGGTGAAGTGAGGTCACCACTAATAATTCTGCCCACTCATAAGACTTGGTAAAGACTCAGTGCAACCACAAGTTGTACTGAAATAGTGTTTTGTTCTGATTGCTAGTGATCCCTGCCTTCTCCCTAACCTCTCCCATGAAGGTGGCCAAACTTTGTGTTCCTCTTGGGGGTAAGTACAAGAGGGCGAGGACTTCCATTACTGAGCTGAAGTAGTAGTCACCAGGCACCCCAAAGACAACCAACATTTCCTTTTGTTGTTGAGGCCAGTGCCCTGTGTGGAAGACACCAGATCAGAGGGATGTTTGGAGCTGGAAAGATTACCATGGTTTGTGAGGCTCAGACTGGGTGCTCAGTAACCAGGGCTGCTTCCAACACTGACAGAATGCAGACAGTTGCTATTGATGAATTCTGTATTGACTCTGACTGCATGGTCTACATGCTCCAGTACAATCTTACCCATGACAAGTTCAGGGGAACCTTCAAAGTCAAGGACAAGGATCCTGCCAACATGCAATGGGTGAGGGAAGCACTGTGGAGCCCATTTGTACCATCACCTCCTTAGAGAATGTGGTGGCTCACCTAAATGGTAAAGCCAAAGGATAATCATCTCAACCCCTTCTGCAGATGCCCTTGCTTGTGATGGCAGTCCACAGAATGCCTCCTGCACCATGAACCCTTGCCCTCCCTTCCCTCAGGCAAATTTAACATCATGGTGATGCTCAATACTGGGGTTGACATCATCCTATTACCCAGAAGACTCTGGATAACTGTGGCAAGGAGGACATGAAGCTGCTCAAGCACCATTCCAGCATCCACTGGCATGCCAAGGCCTCCCCTGAGCTGAAAGGGGCACTCACTGCACAGTCCTCCCTGCCTCTACACCCAGTGGGTCTGCCATTGAACTGATTTGCTTATTTACAGAAATATGCCAAATACAATGACAGGGACAAGGTGATAAAGAGACAGAGGGACCCCAACAGGCCATTTTGGCTTTAATAAGGACCAAGTTATCTTCCGAGACTTGAACATGACACCCACTCCTCCAACTTCGGCGCTGAGTCTAGCGTTAGGCTGGATGACATTTCTGTCAGGCTCATGTCCGGTTATGATAACAAATTTGGCTACAGCAACCACTTTGTGGCCGCATGGTCCTCATAGCCTCCAAGAAGTAAAACCTCTGTACCACCAGCACCTACAACAGCATGAGAGGAAGGGGAGGCCCTCAGGTGCCAGGGAGTCTTTGCCCCAACTCAACCTCCCACAACATTTCCCATCCTTTACTCTGTTCTCATCTCAAGCCCCTTGAAGCAAGGGTGGGGCTTGGAGAGCCCTATCTTGCCATGCACACTTACATACCATTAACAACCTCTGTAACACACACACCAAAGAAACACACATGCACCAGCAAAGTTCAGATTACAAGGAGGAAGCCAAAACACCTGCTGAAAGTAAATATGAACTGCCCGTGGAGCCACATGAGATTGTCAAGTTATTGTTTTCAGTTGCAATGAAAAAGAAAGAAATTCCAGTAGGGAATTCAGCAAAATTGTCTTAAAATGACTAAAGCCTAGGAAAGATGATTGCTGTTCAGCCATGCATTTTCCATGTGGATTTCCACAGACCGTGAATCTCAAAAGTGAATTTCTATTACATTTAATGATTATTTTTTTATTTTTTTATTTTGCTCTATCAGGAAGGATTAAAAAGAAAGCATGTTATATCATGCAGTTAATCCCCTTTCCAATAGAACTGTACCCCTGTGATAGGAATGACCTTGTAGAAGGTCAGCACAGACTTTGAGAAAAATGAATCTCCAATGCAACAGGGCAAACCTAGGTTTCTGGCAGGATTCCCACAGGGCAAGGTGACCTCTGCCAAGTTGAGATGGTGGTGGGTTGTCCTTTGTCTGGCTCCTACACCATCCTGTGACACCCCTGTTCTTGTCTCAGCACACTAGCCTCCTATCTCCCTCGTTCAACATGTCGTCTGTAACACCAGCTCTCATTCTCATTTCTTAACCCAAACCCACTAGCTCAACTTCTATTTAAGTCAAATGTTAGCTTCTGTACATCTTTTTCTCCCAGAAACTGTGGCTCCCCTGGAAGGTGTGGCTTAGAGTCGCCCTACATGGGACTACATCCGAATACCCCTGCCCCACTGCCTGCTGACCTGTGTCTCTGTTGTACCACTGACACAGCACATTACACCACCCACCACCCCCCAAGACGTTTTTATTGTGATAAAGTATACATAAAACAAAATTCAACATTTTACCCATTTTTAAGTGGACAGTTCAACAGCATTAAGCACATTCACATTTTTGTACAACCATCACCATCATTCATCTCCAGAACTTTTTCAACATCTCAAATTCAGACTCTGTCCCCATTAAACAATAACTCCTGGTTCCCTCTCCTCTTAGCCCCTGGAACCACCATTCTAACTTTCTGTCTATGAATATGACTACCCTACGTATCTCGTATAGGAGGAATCATAGAGTATTTGTCTCTTTATGACAGGCTTATTTCACTTAGTGTAATGTCTTCAAGGTCCATCCATGTTGTAGTATGCATCATACTTTCCTTCCTTTTGTGGCTGAATAATATTCCTTCACACGCATTACCACATTTTGTTTATCCATTCATCTATCAATAACACTTGGATCTGTCCATTGGCTATTGTGAATAATGATGCTATCACTATGGATATACAAATAACTGATCAAGTTTCAGCTTTAAATTTTTTTGAGTCTATACAACAGAAATGGAACTGCTACATCATATGGTAATTTTTAATTTTTGAGGAACTTCTTTACTGTTCCATAGTAGCTCTATTGTTTTAGATTCCCGACAACATTATATAAGGCTTCCAATTTCAATTTCTCCATATCCTTGCCTAGACTTTTTATTTTCTGGGTTGGGTTTTGCTTTGTTTTAATAGCCATCCTGATGGGTGAGAAGTGGTATTGATTTGTGTTTCCCTAATCATTTGTGCTGTCGAAGACATATGCTTATTGGCCATTTCTCTTTTTTGGAGAAATAACTTTGTTTACCCATTTTTAAATTGGGGTGTTTTGTTATTGATTTGTAGGATCCACTATATATTCCAAATATCAACCTCTTATCAGATCTATGATTTACAAATATTTTCTCTCCTTCAGTGATTTGGTTGCCTTTTCTTTCTGTTGATAATATCATTGGATGAAGAAAGTACTTAACTTCGATGAGGTCCAATTTATCTGTTTTTTCTTTTGTTGCCTGTGCTTTTGGTGTCATATCGCCTGTGCATTTTAGAACCTTGGAGTCTAGTGCATTTCTACGCCTGCTAAAAAGCCCTGCCCCACCTTCTGTGTCTGCAGCACTTAGGCCTTTGGACTTTCTTAACCATCTAGTTTAGTTACAATTTTTAGCATTTCTTAGTCATGTAACTTTCCTCTTATTACATGTCTTATTTACCCTCCCAGCAGTGGGATGTCTCTGAGAAGTACAAGCAAATTTTCAAATTTCTCTGTGTCACTTCTGGGGAGATATCTTAGATCTCAGTATGTTTTTACTGAGATGTTTCTAATCAGAAAAATTGATACTTTTATTTATTTTTATTGTGCTTTGTGATGCTTTTAATGGGAATCAAATAGAAAAAAATATTAGTTGAAGCACCATGAGGCTTATATTCCTTACAGTAAAATGGGGCAGTCCAGCTAGTCAACTGCTGAAAAATGTCATCCTGGAGCTCCAGATGACATACCCAGGCCAAGTAGCTCTGCTGCAGCAAAAGTGATGCTATTCTTCAAATAATGTGCTTGAAAGTTCCTATAAAGAGCATTTTTTATAAGCATTGCACACTGTATAAGACAGAAGTGTCCAAAAAGAAGGGGAGCAATAGATGAAGCATATGGTAAGATCAGATAACACAATATGATATAGTCTAAGAATAAACAAGGAATAATACTGTGGCCAAATTGTGATAATATAATGTTTTGCAAAAGAACAAAACTATGGAGTATGAATCCAATTTCATTAAAGGAGAAATACAAAGACAAAAAATTGTGAAGATGTTAAATGTGACTCTATCTGGTCATTGGGGTGAATTTTATTTATTTTTTTTGTAATTTTCCGTATTTCTAGAGAAAATTTAAAAGGATATGTATTGATTTTTATATCATAAACATGGCTAATAAATGTTTAAACACACAGCCTACTCCTGCCCTTCCTCCTGTCTGCTCCTTCCCCTATTCATGTAGGACCTATGGAGTCTTGGTGGCCACTGTGTAAGGAGGAGAATGAAGACCCTTCATGCAGCCCTACAGGCGGGTACTTTCAAGTTGGCAGAGACACATGAAATGCAGGGATCTTACTTGATTTCATCAGTAAGTTATTTTATTTATTTTTATTATTTATTTGAGAGAGAAAGTGATAGAGAGCATGAGAGCGGGGTGAGGGGCAGAGGGAGAAGTAGACTCCCCACTGAGCAGGGAGTCGACATGGGACTCCATCCCGAGACTCCGGGATCACGACCCTAGCCAAAGGAAGATGCTTAACCAACTGAGCCACCCAGGCGCACAATAAGTTTTTTTTTTTTTTTAATGTTTATATAACTGCCCAAAAACGTATGTGTGTATATGTGTGGGTATGCATGCATGTAACCACAGCAAGAAAATCTAGGTTGTCAGGATAACATACTAAATGTATTTATTTTTTCTAGGGCCACAGTTTTTTTCTTATGGGTCTAGTGGAAAACAGCGAATTTACATTTCTGCCAGCTATGAAAGGATATGGTATCCAAGGTCTCTAACTACTGAAGATTGCATAAAGGCTTAGAGGTATGGGGTTTTAAGAAAAAAGATATGTTTCCTTGGCCCCATATCATCCTCACCCCTAACCAAGGTGATATCATAGGGACTCATGTCCACACTACCCGTGGTGTGAGGAATCCCATTGACTTTATGCTTGTGCATAGACGAGGCACATTCACGGGGCGCCATACTGCCTCACTTCCTCCCACCCCGTTATCCTCACCTCAGTGAAGGTGGGACCCCTCATTCTCCTAGCAAATACAAACAATTCTGGCCTCTAATTGCTTTTCCCAGCAACTGTTTTTTAATCTTGTGTTCACCACATCCTGGGCTTTCATTTCCCTACAGTGCATGTTTGTGCCCAAGAATTTATGATAGGAGATGACCACAACTGACGCTCTTTCACCTCTCCTTCATATGGTAATTAGGGCATTAAATGGACTTCAGTTTTGAAGTTATTTGAAATGATGTATGCATGTAAGTTATATGTTTCATTCAGGAAGAGCAGATGGGTGTTAGATCTTATAAAAGTGGCCTGAAGACAAGGGCTCCAGCTGGTTTTCCCTGCTTGGGCATAAGTTCCTTTTAGTGGGCAAGACATATGAAGCCTTGCTTTGACCTCAACTTCAACCCATGTTCCCTGGGTCAGCTTTTACCAACAAAAAACTGAAATGTTGCTATCCACCTGGTGCCTGTTGAGTGTCTGTCAGATGGTCCAGAAGCCAGAAGACTGGGTCATTTTCATCAATGTTGGTCTTACAACCGGCAATGTCAAACAGGGTTAGGGCAAGCTGGACGGCCCATCAGGGAAACTTTAACTGCCAAAAGGAGGGACGTGACATAGGCGCGGTTCACTTGCCTTTCACTTGCTCAGTACACTTTGCTCAGTGAGGAACTGAGCCCCCACTGTGCATTGCATGACCTGGGCTCAAAGCGACTGACAGCTACCAAGGTTTTGCTTTTCTCCTTGCACTGCTCTCCCGCCCTTCACCCTTCCCCTGCAAGCACTCCCTGAGGTGTTGGAAATCACCGGAATCTTTAGAATTATACCACAGATGAGGAAATGGAGTGGCAGAGCGGTTAAGCGACTTGTCCAGAGTCACACAGCCTTGGATCTGAACGTGAATCTTCTACTACCTCCAGTATAAGGGTGTTGTCCTGTGCCCCATTCACAGAATTCCAGTTTTCTCACTGTATTTGGGCAACAATAAAATCTTTGAGTTGAAAGGGCCTGAGAATGCTCAGCCCCTCAGCCCCTCAGCCCCTCAGCCCCTCAGCCCAGGGAGCACCTTGGTGGCCTGTTCAGAATCAGGTGTGCTGATGCAACCCTTCCCTCGGGAGCTGCTGACACTATTGTGGCTGGTTTCTTCCCCACAGTCACCGGCACTTCTGACTCTGCTGGAGGCACAGCAGGTCCAGTCCCCGAGCCCAGCACACACGAGGACACTGCTGCCTTGCTCTCTTTGCCACGTCTCTTTTGTGGGCTAAACACCCACCTATTTATGCATCCTTCACACATGCTACTCAGTAGCAGGGTCTGATTTATCAGTGTCCCTCTCTACATGGAGGAGCTGGGGTTATCTCCTTAAATTTGTTCTTTTCAATTTAGGGCCAACTTCTGGCTTTTTAAGTCCACTTTGAATCCTGCAGTTTGATAGAGAAAATCAGCAATGTATTTCTATCCTTCATGCCCAGAATTTGTGTTTGTGTCTACATATGGTAAGTTTGCCTCATGCCAGTTGTTTGTGAAGATGGTAGACTGGCCAGACCCAGGCCTGAGCCAAAGACCTCCTTCCTGCCACTGTGGCTATTACCCATGGCCACCCACACTCCCACAAACACTCCTACACACCTCCAACGCTTCATCCTGAGCACTGTCTCCCCACACACCCCGCGCGTCCGTCCTGAAGGCACTCACTCCTTAATTCTTTCTGCCACCTCTGCTCCAGGTCCTCTGCCAGCCTCACTCCAGATTTGTCCTGAAAACAGTCCAACACATAACCCACTTTCCAAGGGCAGATCTAGGTGGAAATAATTGCTTTTATATAGGACATGGCTCTTGTTGCACTCGGGAGATGCCCTCGTTTTAGATAGAGGCCACTGTCTGTCGCCCCACTGCACTGCTGTGCCAGCCCCGCCCCTGTGCTGACCCCACTGTCATCCAGGCCACAGTGGCCTCTGTGAGACCCAACTCAGAGCTGCTCATGTCCAGGGAGCACGGTGCACTCGGGGACATGACTGAGAGGTGTATTGTTGCCCCCAGGGAGTTGGGCAAGACATGGGATCGGCAGGCTGCATCCTACTTAGTCCACGGCTTTCCTTTCTGCTTAGATTAATCAACACTTCCCGCATGCAGAAATCCTCTGTTCTCTTGGTTGTGAGAATGGTTCACCCCTGTTCCCCCACATCCCCATGGTCACTCACCCTCCACTTCTTTTGTGGATCTCTTCTTCATTGTCTCTCTACTGATGTGCCTGCATGTTCTAGCTCTTGGTCCAAGGCCCGCTCCTCTCCTCCATCTTCTTTTGTAACTGAGGTGATGTCATCAAGCAATATGGACGTCGATGCATTGAGATGCTGATGACGACTCCCAAATCTCCCAAATTCCAGTCTCTGGTTCAGAATGCCACCTGCGTTCTCAGATGAGTGCCTGCCTCCCCGACACCATACCTGGATGTGGAAAGGCACCTGGAATTCAGCCCAGATGCCCTCTGTCCACTCTCAGTGCTGAAAGTCACAGTGATGGGCAACATCAGCATTAGGTGGCTGGAGCCCCAAACCCAAGAATCACTCCTGATTGCTCTCCTTCCATCATGCCCTGCTCTCACCATCAGCACGCTTCATGGTTCTGCCCGCATGTACCTGTCGGACAGGTCCAGTCTCCCTACCACCTTCACTGCCCCGTCTTGCTCAATGTCCCCATCATCCCACTCTGGACCTTTACAGTAGCCTCATGGCTTTTTTCGCAGCACCCTCCCTTGATCCCTCCCACCCATCCTCTGAGCCGCAAACTGTGTGATTATGTTACAGAAGTCAGATCAGGGCACAGTCCCGTTGAGAGCTCTCCCTGACTCCGCATCTCTGCAAAGGCCTCCCACTGGACTTGCAGCAAACTTCTTACCATGGCCGATGAGGCTCTCAGGGACCACTCTTCTCCTGGCCCAATACAGTTCAGCTGCAGTGATCTGTTCTCCTGTTCTTTAAATAATCCAGGCTCACACCTGATTTAGGGTTTATGTACGTGCCCTTCCTTCTGCCTGCGTGTTCTCCCCAGATGTTCACATGGCTGTTGCTTCTAATGAGAGGCCTCAGCTCCCAGGGTGACTCCTCATAGAGGTTTCTGACCATTCACCCTCGTCACCCCTCACTCATCACCCTGTCTTTATCATCTACATAGGCACTTATCTTGTTTTTTTTTAAGATTTTATTTATTTATCTATTTATGGTTTTTCTTTTTTTCTTAAGATTTTATTTATTTATTTGAGAGAGAGAGTACAAGTGGGGGCAGGGGCAGAGGGAGAAGCAGACTCCCTGCTGAGCAGGGACCCCAATGCGGGGCTCAATCCTAGGACCCTGAGATCATGACCTGAGCTGAAGGCAGATGCTCAACCAACTGAGCCACCCAGGCACCCCAACACTTATGTTAATCATGGGATTGTGTTCTTTCTTCCCTCAATGGAATATAAATTCCTTGAGGGCAGAGACCAAGTCAGTTTTGTGTATATTTTATTTCCAGTGACCAGGCATGTATAAGGCAGCCAATATTTTTTGTTAAATGAATGGTAAATAATCGAGTGACAAATGTTGACCTTCTGTATCTGTGCTTCTCAACCTTGGAGGCACAAAAGAATCAAATAGAAGTTTTTAAAAAAATATGAACATCAGAGCCCTATACCCAGAATTGCTGATTTAATTATTTTGGGGAAGGGCCCGGGCATTAGTATCTGTTAAACTACAAATGTGAATCAATCGTGCATCTAAGGCTGAGAGTCACCTTGACTGGAGGTTTCAGCCCTGGGTGCCAATACTGTCCATTCCCAACTTCTCAAAAGGACTCTAAGACAGGACTCTCCACAGTAAGGAAGGCGTACCTTCATGGTGTTGGCAGTGCTCAGAAGGGCAAAACTGGGGACAGTAGGTATCGGTATCAGGGCCTGACCTCAGTGATTCTTAGGCAGGTCTTGAAAAGTGAGGAATTGACTGGAATTGGACAGAGTTGACAAAACAGCCTTGGATTGTGGGCACAGCAAACGGAAGGTGTTGGAGCAGAGTCTGTGTGGGGTCTTACCTTCCAGAAGAAGGGGTTTCCTGGAACACGAAGCCTTGTTGTCACTGCATCTGCACATTTGCTTGGGTGCCCCCAGCACTCTAACACAGGGACTGGAAATCCTGCTGGTTTCAGTTCTCAGCATTAATCACCAGAAGGCAAGTTTGAATGGGTGGGGCAAGAAGTCTATTCAGAAAAGCGTAAATGGAAAGAAAGTTTTGGAGATTCAGCAGATGCAGCCGACTCCACAGTCCTCAGGGGAGCAGACCTGATAGACTTCCTGCTTCTCTGGGTTAGCTGCTAATTTTTATTTTAATGTTAAGACATTGCATGATCAATGATATTACTCAATCTATTAAGCATAGTTTAATGAATCAATCTAATGTTTTTGCAATGAGTGAAACATATTAAGAATATGAATGTATTAGTGAATGAAATGATTTGTTCTAAAGAATGCAACATAATGATGCTGCATTCAATTTGAAATTGAAATCAGGAAACTGATTAGAGAAAATCATAAAAGTATATTGATTTTGTTAAATATGTAGAAGTTGGTGGCTGGGAGAATATACAGTTACTTGCCTAGTGGTCCGCCAAGGGAGAACACACGCAGAGGTGAACCTGAGGAAAGGGACACCACCAGCCACCTGTGTTCCTTCCAGAAAGACCAGCATGTGATGCCATGGCTCAGAAGCTGATGGGAAATTTTGGTAAATGCTTTCTCCAAATCGAGCTACAACAACAGCTAACTAACCACCTCATTGGCCGGGGCTCCAAATCAAGTCGTCTTGATTCAGACCATTACTTTCCTTATTCATGATGCAATAAAATGGAATCTTCTTTCTGGGAAGAACATTTATATCATGAAAATATTTAAACTAATCACAAAGCTACATGAAAATAAAATAAAATACTATCTCTGCAAGTATGCATGCTTTTAAAGTTTTCAGGCCACATGTTTAATTAAAAAATTCTGTGGGGAGATAAGCAGTATGACCCCAGGGGCTCCTTCCAGCCACTTGGAAACCAACTGGTGGGGGTGGGGGGTGGGGGAGGGATGAGGCAGGGGCTGTGCACAGCCCCAGCCCTTAGGTCAGACACAATTTCCTTTCTTTGACCCCAGTTCTCCCACTTAGCAATTCCTTCACAAGACTTTTTCTCTTTGCTTTGGATGTTTTTGGTTTTGTCTCTTCCCTACTCCTAGATTATAAGCCCTTACAGACAGAGGCTCTATTATAATCATCTTTATAACCTCTGTAACATCTAAGACGTCTTGCACTCATTAAACTTTTGAGTGAACTGAGTCTCTTGCCTACCTACAGATCTGAAGACAGGAAGCTTTCTGTAGATTCAGAATCTACCTTCTCAAAGCATGGTTTTATGACAGCTCAGGAGTTCCTGCTGATTAATAGCCAAGGACTCAGCCATCCTTTCAAAAGTGTGGCCTGACTGGGGCAGAGAAAAGAGACAGGAAAGTATAGTAGGAAAAGTAGCAGTGTTCTGCCACCAATTGAAATTCAACAGATTCCCCGGGGATTTATTTTCTAAATGGTTTCTAATTTTCCTAAGTGTGTTGTCCTTTTTCCTCTTACATGCAGGCATCCAACGAGCAGGCACTGGTGCCATAAATTTCTGACATTCCTTCCCTGGCAAAATCCTCTAATTATAAAGAACTGCTTACTGTGTGAGCCAAAGGCAAGGGTAAATTGCTTCTTCTTCTTCTTTTTTTTTTTTTTTTTACTGTTGACCCCAGAGATGAATGTCTTCTTGTCCTTCTCAGAGCTGAAGCCATCCTTCTTCTGACACTTTGCAAAGGCCAGTACCAGATGCTTGTGCCCACCCCACAGCCCTTGAGTTGGGGTGTCTGCCTCCTTCACCTTGGAAACTGGCTGTGCATCTCCCAGCTCCCTGTATGTCTTTGCAGAGTGCCAAGGACAGCATCTTCTTGATGTATGAGTCTCTCCACCTGTTCCAACCCCAGGGAACAGGAGAGGGCCTCTGAGACCCATGACTGGGAGAGAGTTCCCCTAGAAACATTCCCAGATGCCTTCAGGGCTATGACTTCAATGGGAAAAGTGTAACAGACAGACTGTTTAATGCATCTTGAATGGAAGCATAAGGTTCCATGCCATACACACGTGACATGGATGATGCCATGTAATCCTCCCAAATGCTGAAGATGTGATTATTGCCCCCATTATACAGTTTCAACCAGAGGCCTGAAAAGATGAAGCAGCTTGCCCAAGGTCTCTCACTTTCTCAGACACACACCTACACGTGCACATGTGTGCATGCATGCACACGCAGCACTGATAAGTGGCAGAGTGGCCTTTTGTCCTGGAGATCTAGCTCCAGAGCAGGATGTCATGATGCCTCCTAAAAGCAGCCTCCCTTTATGGACCTCAGGTGTAGAGTCTCAGGGAGTTAGAAGAGGCAGACTCTAGTTCAAGTGAGACCCATGACAAGGTCACATGGATGAGGTTATCCAGTCTTCTGGACCTCGAGCCAGTCTTGAAACCCATGTGTCTTACCCACGTTCTCCCAGAATCAGACTCCGAGGTGAGGATCCATGGGCCAGCGACTGATTACAGAAGATTCAACCCCCAGGGGTGGGGGGAGGCAGTAAGGGAGTAGGAGGGGAGGACAGGAAGGGAGGAATGCAAGCCTGTGCAGGACATCAGGGAAATCCCAGAAGGGAGTTTCAGTTTGACCCCAAAGAGGGCTCTGGAAGATAAGTGAAGCCTCCGAGTTTATCCTGCCTTGAAGCAAGGGAGCTGGACTTTCATACCCCTACCAGTCCATCACTGGTTACTGGCCACCAGGGAGGACATCAACCCACATGTGTCCCCAGCTCTTTGAGCCTGAGGGCAAGCAGGTCCAGTGACCCAAGTCCTCTGAAGACAGTGCACGTGCTGAAGTTAGGAGAAAAGCATACAGAAACTGCAGAATGAGTGCACAGGTCTGATAAAGGAGTCAGGGTGTATTCGGGTGGAGACTGTCAAGATCCATGGCACTGGGCCCCGGTGGATAGTACGGTGCTTTCACATGGAGCCAGAAGCAAGCCCTGTTACCATGCCACCCCATGGCCTCACGAGGGAGTGGGGAGGAACTGGAAGGATGTCTGAAAGCATACAAAGAAACTGATTAAGAAGATTGGAAATAGAGGGGTGCCTGGGTGGCTCAGTCGGTTAAGTGTCTGCCTTCAGTTCAGGTCATGATTCCAGGGTCCTGGGATCGAGTCCCACATTGGGCTCCCTGCTCAGTGGGCGGCCTGCTTCTCCCTCTTCCTCTGCCCTTCTCCCTGCTTGAGCTTTCTGGTTCTCTCTGTCAAATAAATAAATAAAATCTTTTACAAAAAAAAAAAAAAAAAAACTTAAAAAAAAGAAGATTGGAAATAGATCTTGAAAGAAAGGTTAACATAATTTAAATATTTAATAGCCTCAAGAACAGACTAATAAAGACGTGCAGGTAAACAGAGGCTTACTACAAGGAGAGTAACAGCTAATTCAACAACCCGGATATATAACTAGATGTTACAAGAAAATGTGTGACAGGAGAATGACCAGCCTCAGAGAGGGGCATTCATCATGTCTGGGCAGGGTTGCACGGGGTCCCTCCTGAAGTGATTGGCTCCAAACACATGAAGCATGACAGCAAAGAACATTTCTGAGCTTCTCTGAAGGATGCGTATTTGGGAGTAGAGGTACGTGAAGACAAGGAAGCGACAAACCAGGAAGAGTACACCTTCCACACCCTGTCAGCCCTGAGTGAGGGGACCGGAAGTAGTTTCATCTTTCCAAGTGTGGGCCTGGCATCAGGATGCTCCAGGTCACAGCCCTTGCCGCTGAGTAACTTCAGGACATTACTTAACCTCTGTGGACCTCAGTGCCCTCTTTTGTGCAAACAGTGGCAGTGGCTATGGTCCCTGCCTCGTCGGGCTGCTGCCAGGTGCCACCAGTGGGCACAGACACACTCAGAGCTGGGAACAAATAACAAAATTACTAGGAGGTTATTTTGTGAATAAACGTGAATGCATGCCCATGCCTGGTGGAAAGGTAACGTTTGCTGCTTAAAACACTCATCTGTTGGAGCAGAATTTATTTTGATTCATCATCAAGGGACACCCAAGCATCTTGAATATCCGGTTCATACTATTTATATTTCTTCCAGCTATTGACATAGCACCTTCCATCTCATCAGTGCCATGTGGAAATTCGAGCTCATTCATCTTCCCAGAGTCCTTGGGTGTGAGCTAAAACTGGTACATTAGCATCTCCATTTTGCAGATACAGAAACTGAGAAATGGATCAAGTCTCCACTTCCTGAATGTGGAGCAAAAGCAGGCTTTGCTGTCGGTTTCCTTCCTTGCATCTCTAGTTTCCAGTCCGTGAGCCAAGCCTGCAAGGCACTTCATTCCTCAGCCTGCTCTGAGATATATTTTTTCTTTCTTCATGTTTTCATTAAAATGACTGGATCTTTCTTTGAAAGAAGTGACAAATGAGCACAGAGGAGAGGTATGGAAATCTCACATCTCAGGCTGGGGTTCTGGCATACAGAATCTGACACTGTGCCCTGATTTACACCCCAGGCACTGCCCCTTGAGCAGAAAACAAATGGCATAGTGTAGGTCCAGCACATTATCACCCACCCAATCAGGTCCCTGGGTACAAGCCCAGGTATCAACTGAAGGGACTTCTCAGTCTTAAACACAGCCCTCCAAGGTGAGTGAGTACACGTGCAGGCTGAGGATGGGAGAAAACCAGTTTGGAGGCTTGGATGCAAATACCATCCCTGCCACTTCCCAGATGCAACCTTTGGCGTCCCCAGCTCTGGTTCCCTGGGCCATGGCTAGGGCAAGGTCTGAATACTACCTCCTCCCCTGCTCACAGGGACTGAGGGAATGGAGTTCCTGCTCCCAAGTGAGAGGGGTTGGCCAAAGCAAGACAGCCTGGGTCCAGCATCAGATCTGTGGCTGGGAGAAGCTGAGGTCTGAAAATGAAAAATGGTGTTAAGTTCAAAGACTTCCCAATGAAGGGAATGAAAGTAAGTACCTAGATCAGTAACTAGGGAAGTAAAAGCCAAGGGGAGTCAGGGGCAAAAACAGGTTTTGGAGTATGGTTCAGAGTGAAGGGTCCCCAAGGCAGCTCCCAGGACCTCGGCCTCTTCTGCAAACAGGGCTAAAGACACCTGTGAAACAGACCATCCCAGAGGAGTGGAGAGAACAGGTGTGAGGAGCCTCTGCTAAGTGTCGGTGGACAGGGAGGCTCTGGGTGCCTTGGAGAAGGCAGAGACTCCCCTGTCACCTCCCAGCCACTCCCATGAACTGCAGATGCTCTCAACTGCTTGCCGTAGGCTCTTTTACTTTTCTTTCATCTGTAGACTCACTCTTCACAACAATGCGGGAAGGGAAGGGGCGGGCTCACCCAAGGCATCTCTGCAGCAGACAGCCCTGCTCTGGCCACCAGGCAGCTCGCCCCTTCATGGCCCTTCCTGCCCCCCCGCAAGGAGGACGTGGCCAAGCTGCAAGAGGATCCCCATCAGAGCCTGCCATTTAAATTATAGTGGAAGTTATTGTGGGCATTTGAGTCTGAAGACACTGGCTGACTCTCCTGTTACTATTCTAGTTTTGGCTAGCAGCTATTTCTGTGACAATGAGATCTCAGGGGTCTGAAGACTGTGTCAAGGAAAAATGCAAACATCCTTTGCTTCTCAGGCAAACAAGCATTGTCAGGTTGACTTCTTTAAAATTCCCATCCATGCAGCTGGGAGGTTTAGCCTATTGTGCCCCCAGAATGGGGGGGACATCGAGGCCACTTGACATATCCTGACTTTTCCTTTCCTTTTCCCCTTGAACTGGTGGGAAGGGCAGTGAGGGGCGGTGAGGTGACGCCGAGAGGCTGGAGGGAGAGCGCACCAGAGCAGAAATAATCAGACTAAGATTCTGGAGGGAGACAGAGATGAGAATGCCCTGTCTAAGCACAAATTACTGCTAGTTTTGGAAGGAGTAGGGAGGCCTGCCAGCCTGAGAAGTGGCACAGCTGCTTTCTCTCTGCATGTTGCCACCCAGGCCTCTGGCCACCCCATGCTGTGTTGCAGTTTCCGTGCCGTGAGACCATCACGGGTGTCAGCCTGCAGCTTCCGCCCTGCATGCCCCCTCTCTCCGCACATTGTCCTGAGAACAGGCCCAAAGCAGAGGGCCGCCACAGGATGTAGGCTTACAGGTGCCGCCCCCATGCAACTGGAGCATCTCTGTTGCTCCTCCAGAATTTGCCTCTGCCTTGACAGGGAACAGTTGATTTGCAGGAAATAGACATATTTCTATTGAAAAGTGTGTTTTCAGTGTCTTTAGTGAAGCAATAAAGCGTATTTTTCTACCTGTTGACATTTTTAGTGCCTAGACAGGATTTCTTGACAAGACAAAATACATTATTACTGCAGACATAGCTAGTCTGCGTGTGTGAGTGACGGGGGTGGGGTGGGGGCAGGCCTGACCCCAGTAGACCCTGTTGACTATTCCAGTCAGCCATGAACTACTTGCTGCCTGGTTAGTGGGAGACCCACTTGCCCCTGCTGAAAACCCACAGCAATGAAAACCTTGACAAAAAATTTTTAAATTATTGTCACAGGTAATCCAAGTGTTTAATTATCAAATATATTTGTGTAAGAAAGAAAAAGCCACATAATATATATATATGTACATTCTAGGAAATAAGGAAATTTATTTGTTTGCTACCAGAAAGTCCCACAGTTTTCAAATGGTCTGCACTCAGTTCTCTAATGCTTTTCAGCTTTTACCATAGCCAGCCTTCAGGGTGGCAGCTGCTGGGAATGTGCAGATGCACAGCATAGAGAGTCCAGAATAACGTCCCCCAACTGTGCCCCCCTTCACACAAGCGCATGCACACATGTGCATGCACACATACAGTCCTCACCTGCAAAGAGTTTCCTGTCCAGGAAGGGTACTAAGGCAAATACAGAACAGTGCTCCGGGCAGGAAGTGGCCCAGCCAAGGGAGACAGAAAGAGGTTATTCCCTTCTTAAAAGAAGGCCATGGCCCTGATTTTGTGTTCTGGGAGTGGGGATGTTGGAGACAAGCCTGCCTGTGGGTGGGATGGCCATGCAGCCAATAGTGAGGCAGTTGAGGGGGCAGGTGGAGATGCATGTCTGGCCAAAAGTACAAAGTGATGGGAATTTCTGCTATGACCTTGAACAAGGGAGTCACGACATTTGCCTTCAGATATTTTTCCAAGAGAAACACATTGCAAAAAGTATGAGAAAAATCGTATATGATGATTTCAGTCATCTGAAGATTCTTCAAAGCTTACTGTCCTCCTTTACTGGCTATGAAATATCTACTCACAGCTTACATATACAAATCTGATTCTGTCATTCTTCTAGTTGGAGGTTGCTTGTGGCCCCAGGATGAGGTATAACCTCCTTAAACCTGGTGTGAGGCCTTTAGTGATCAGGCCACTGCCTCCCTCCCCAGCCTGACCTCCTGACCTCACCCAGCTTATACTGGTGCGCCATACTTCTTCTGACCTAAAAACCTGTAAAAGCAACTCAGCCCCTGGAGGACCCCTTCCCTAGTCCCCAGTGTGCACCAGCGCCCATATAGAGGCCCTTAATTCTTGCTCCTCACTCGGGGCTCAACTGTCTTGATTACTTCCAACTTTCTTGAGCTGCCCTCCCTCTCGGCTCCACTGGGCCCCTGCATTTCCCCATCAGAGCAACCATGGATCTACAGAGCCCTTGTCCATTGTCCTTAAGGGAAGGGCCCACCTATCATGGTTCCCCACCATCACTGCTCCTACCTGCCCAGTAGTAGACACCAGCAAACATTGCTGAACCAATGACAAGAACACAGGCCAGGAAAGACCCACCCAGTCACTTGGCTGCCCAAAGCAGTCTACTATTTCAGATACTCCTTTTTTTCTGCTTTCCATTATTTGTTAAACATTTTATTTTGCTATTCCTTCCATGTCTGTGGGGACATAATTGAAGTACATTTGACAAGCTATATTTTATCTGACAAAACCCTTTTGGATATATTTTGGATTGTCAGGTGGTCCTCGGACTGAGGGAGCTCTTTCCTTCATGCTGCCAGCCAGGGCTTATTAGTCCTGCACCCCCAAACGGAATAGATTCTGTGTGGCCATGCTCACCCTCTGCTATGGTAGGAGATCCTCATGGCATCCTGGTGCCCTTACATCAAGCCAACCACATTTAAGTGGGAAGGACTGGCTGATGGGACAGCTGTGGTACTGCCAAGCCCTGCTTCTCTGGGCCCCTGTTCACATGCATGACAATCACCCAGTGAACACGCCTAGAGTGCAGAGGGGAACGCCGGGCTGTTTGGTTCTGGCACGTGCCTGACTGAGGCTCTTTGTTTAAGAGCCATTCTTTTCTTGAAATATGAGTGATAAACCAGGAATCACAAAAGTGAAATTGCTTACCTTTGTGCTTTTTCCCTCCACTTCCACATCCTGTAAAATTACAGAAGTGGTTATTTTTACAATAGAATCTTTTTTTCCTCCTTTTTGCAGAAAAAAAAGAGCACATGCAAGCAAAAAATATATTTTCTTGTGCCAAAAGACAAGTTCTTAGGCCTTTTAGAAAATGCCAGAAATTATACTAATAATTAATGACATGTTTAAATGCTTAGTTCTGCACCAGCAAGATTTTCAATGATCCCAGCCTCTTAGTTTGTCATTATGTTAGAGCTACACTAGAACATGTAGCTCTTTTGTACAGCAAGGGAAACATGCTCTCCTTCCATTTCAGTGAAGAAAGTACATTGCCCTGTCCACTTCAGCACGGAGATTAAAGTGGACATCTGAATCTATTTTTTGAGACTAGCATTCTGAACATATGCTGCAAATTCGGGCCTCACAGTCAATCCTGATAGCACGGTTTTGTAAAGCTAAGCTTTTTCTAATTTTTCTTCTCTTTAACAGTCCTGGAAACAGCCATATTTTCCAATGTTTGGCAACTGCATTTTCTCAAAGATACTGATTATTCTGATACTGTACTCTGTCATAATAATAGATTTGTGTTATGGATCATTTACTAGATCACAGACATTAGTAACTAGATAAAATTCAAGCAGGAGCCATCTGCCGATTCAGGACAGTGGTGAGGCAGTATTGGGGGATGTGAGGACCAGCCACGTTGGGGACACAGGTACTACGACTTAGAGGCTCTGGTGTGAATAGGCTGCATTGTTACCTGCCATCTCCAGAAATGCCAAGACAACGTGTGACAGTCTAGGAAGAAGAAATGAGTTGTCAAAGTCGGGAGAGGGAATAAATTCAGGGTGGGAGACAAGCAGATAAAAGCGGGAAGGATCCACAATTTTTGCATTGAGCACAGAAGGGGCACTTGAACTTGACAGCTCTTTACTGACTGATCTCCGGCTGCATGGTGCCTATGGCCTGTTTGCTGGGAGAGGTACAGGATCTTTCTCAACTGGATAGCACAGCCAAACCTACCTCTGTGTCTATCTGATGTAACCCACCAAAATGAGCAGCCTGTGGCTGAGCCTCAACACAGGATCACATTCAAAGAAAGAGCAATTTGACACCTAACATCTTGAAGTAAAAGGCAGATCCTTAAAGTAGACATGAATGATACAGGAATTTCACACAGTAAATCATGCAGCAAATTTTTCCAGGATCCTACTTAGATGCCTCTCTTGTGCCAGAGGAAGTTTGTTTGACACACATTCAGACAATGCCCAGAAATATGGCCCAATGCCTCAGGGGCCCATGGAGAATGGAGGCTCCCGGACATGCACATCCTCTTCATCCCTCTCCTGGGTGGTTCAGAGAAACACTCTTCATTCATCAGATGGTCCCAGGGGATGGAGAGCTGGTTGTCATGCACCATGACCACCTCAGGAGTTTCTCCTTGGACTGGCTCCCCCTTCCTCCCCATGGACCATGTGGGTGGTCCTTCACATCTTATCCCTGGGATTAGTTCCCCCAGTAAAAGCCAGACTGCACCCTCAGGCTCTGGTTTCAGAAAAGGAGACCAAGGCCAAGCTACCATCTGAATATTGCAGCATCTCTGTTTATTGAGTTGTGATAGCTTTGCTAATCAGGTATGCGCAATCATGAGCTCCACCAAGGAAAAGCATGCCAACAGAGGATGGGCATCAGGACATCAAGAGAATAGGTAGCAAAACCTGCTATTCGGTGTCAGTGGGTCTTGAGGGAATAAGGGAGAACTCTGGAGCATACCTTGCCAGCACATCTCACAAAACCCCTAACAACCACAGGTCTTCCTTACCATCTCTACTCCTATAAGTGCCCTGTATTGGCCGTCCGTGGCAAATGTTGTTATACCCATTTTGTAGCTGGAGAAACTGATATTTCAAGAGGTTGAGTTGCTGGCCAAATGAGCACGTCTGAAATGTCTCTCAGTCTCTGGGTTTAAAGGCCTGGGGCAGAGTGGAGCAGGAAACTCACGTTTTCATGCTCTTACAAGAGAAATTAAGGCTGTCCCAGGAATGAGAATGATGTCAAAGAAATATGTAGGTATGAGTCATAAGCAGCAAGTTCTACATAAGCTGGAGAGTGGGCAGATGGAATCAGCCCAAAGGATCTAGGGGGATCTGAAGGGACACAATGGTGTTGGCCACACCCAGCCTCTGCCCCCTCAAAACAAGCCTCTGCCCCCTCAAAACAAAACATTCTCTTGAATGAGAGAGATAACATCAATCACCCCTCTTATATAGCATTCTGGGGGCCTTCTGAGCACCAGCATGTTTTGTGCCAAAAATCCAGAATTTGCCATTCTTCTCAACTACATTGGAAAAAGTACCCAGCAAACTTGTCTTGCCAACTGTCTTTAAGAACAATAACCAGCCGGGGAGGCGGAGCACGATGGCGGAGGAGTAGGAGACCTGGATTTCGTCTGGTCTCAGGAATTCAGCTGAAGGGGGATCAAACCATTCTGAACACCTAAGAACTCAACAGGAGATCGAAGAAGAGAGTAACAACAACTCTGAACAGAGAACCAACCACTTACTGGAAGGTAGGACGTGCGGAGAAGGGAATCTGAGGCGATATTCAGGGGGATAGACGGCGGGGGAGGGGCCTCCGCCGGCCGCTTCTGGCAAGTGATAGAGCCACAGAGCACAAAATCAGAACTTCTAGGAGTCGGCTCCGCTGAGGGACGTCGCTCCAGTGGCTAAGCGGGGGGTGGAGCCCTCGCGGGACAGTGTGGTCTCAGGACCCTCAGGGTCACAGAAAGACCGGGGATGCCTGAGTTCAGCAGAGCTCCCAGTAATCGGAGCGGGGAAGCTGGCTGCAGAGACGGAGCCGAGGCGCGGGCTCTCAGCTCGGGGTGGCCATAAACCGTGATCTGCGGCCCAGTCGGGCCACTGCTCCTCCAGCAGGGACCCCACAAGCGGCAGATCTGGGGAGACTCCCCTTCCTTCCCCGGGAGGAGCAGCACGGGAGCGCACCGCAGGGATCTGCTGGGTTTGGAGACTCCACACAGGGTCGGGTGCCAGAGATAGAAATGCTTGCTCACAACCCAGGTGAACACAGAGTGCGGCTGGAGACTGGGGAGACAGGACTGATTGACTGCTTTTGTCTGGGGTCGCACTGAGGAGTGGGGCCCGGAGTTCTCTGCTCCTCCAGGGCCGAGATTGGGAGGCCGCCATTTTCACTCTAGTACTTCAAAGCTGTAACGAGAGCTTGCAGGGAACAAAAGCTTCCGAGAACAAACCTGAGCAGATTGCTTAGCCCGGACTTACAAGGGCGGGGCAATTCTGCCTCCAGCAAAGACATTTGGGAACCACGGAAACAGGCCCCTCCCCCAGAAGATCAGCACGAACAGCCAGCCAACACCAAGTTTACCGATCCAAGAGAACGGGAGAACTCCAGCGCTAGGGGAATACTGCACATAGAATTCATGATTTCTTACCATGATTAATTAGTTTTTCAAAGTTAATTTTTAACTGTTTTTTTTTAATTTTTCTTTTTCCCTTTTTCAACCAACATCTTATCAATCCCTTTTTAAAAAATATTTTTATTTTTCATTTTTAAAGTCATATTTTATCCCTTCATAGTAGTTACCCTGATTTTTGGCATATATATATAAGTTGTTCTCTCTTTAAAATTTTGAGATACAGTTTCTTCTAACAGATCAAAATATACCCTAAATCTCTAGTGTATGGCTTTGTTCTAGTCTCCTGCCTGATCACATTCTCTCCCTTTTTTTTTTAATCTTCTTTCGTTTTTCAAACAACTTCTTATCAATTCCTTTTATAATATCTTTTATAATTTTCATCTTTACAGTCATCTTCCATCCCTTCATTATATCAACCCTTATTTTGTACATATATAAGTCTTTCTTTCTTTACAATTTTAGGAGGCACTATCTTTTAACAGACCAAAATACAACCAAAATCTAGTGTGTGGCACTGATCTATGCACTAGCCTGATCATATTTGATCATATTCAGGTTTTTTTGTTTTGTTTTGTTCTGTTTTTGTTTGTTTTTATCTTTATCTTTTTCTTTTTTTTTCGCTTTCTTTTTTCTTTCTTTCCCTTTCCTTTCCCCTGGTTTCAGGTCTTTTCTGAATTGTTTAGAGTATATTTTCTGGGGATGTTGTTAACCTGTTAGCATTTTGTTCTCTCATTCATCTATTCTTCTCTGGACAAAATGACAAGAAAAAAATCACCTCAGCAGAAAGAACAAGAGGTAGTACCATCTTCCAGGGATCTACTCAATATGACATTAGTAAAATGTCGGACCTGGAGTTCAGAATCATGATTTTAAAGATACTAGCTGGGCTTGAAGAAAAGCATGGAAGTTATTAGGGACACCCTTCCTGGAGAAATAGAAGAACTAAAATCTAACCAAATCCAAATCAAAAAGGCTATTAATGAGGTGCAATAAAAAATGGGGGCACTAACTGCTAGGATAAATGAGGCAAAAGAGAGAATCAGCGATATAGAAGACCAAATGATGGAAAATAAAGAAGATGAGAAAAAGATAAACAACTACTGGATCACGAGGGCAGAATTTGAGAGATAAGCGATACGATAAGATGAAACAACATTACAATAATTGGGATCCCAGGAAAAGAAGAAAGAGAGAGAAGGGCAGAAGGTCTATTGGAGCAAATTATACCAGAGAACTTCCCTAATGTGGGGGAGGAAATAGGCATCAAAATCCAGGAGGCACAGAGAACCCCTCTCAAAATCAATAAAAATAGGTCAACACCCCGACATCTAATAGTAAAACTTACGAGTCTCAGAGACAAAGAGAAAATCCTGAAAGCAGCTCGGGAGAAGAGATATGTAACCTATAAAGGTAGAAACATTAGACTGGCAACAGACCTCTCCACAGAGACCTGGCAGGCCAGAAAGCACTGGCAAGATATCTTCAGAGCACTAAATGAGAAAAATATGCAGCCAAGAATACTATATCCAGCTAGGCTGTCATTGATAATGGAGATATAAAAAGCTTCCAGGACAAACAAAAACTAAAGGAATTTGCAAACACGAAACCAGCCCTCCAAGAAATGTTGAAAGGGGTGCTCTAAGCAAAGAGAGAGCCTAAAAGCAGCATAGACCAGAAAGGAACACAGACAATAAGTAGTAACAGTCAACTTACAGGCAATAAAATGGCACTAAATTCCTACCTTTCAATAGTTACCCTGAATGTAAATGGGCTAAATGCCCCAATCAAAAGACATAGGCTATCAGATTGGGTTAAAAAACAAGACCCATCGATATGCTGTCTGCAAGAGACTCATTTTAGACCCAGTGACACCCCCACATTGAAAGTGAAGGGGTGAAAACCATTTACCATGCTAATGGACACCATAATAAAAGCTGGGGTGGCAATCCTTATATCAGACAAATTAGATTTTAAAACGAAGTCTGTAATAAGAGATGAGGAAGGACACTATACCCTACTTAAAGTGTCTATCCAACAAGAGGATTTAACAATTGTAAATATCTATGCCCCTAACATGGGAGCAGCCAATTATATAAGGCAATTAATAACAAAAGCAAAGAAACAAATTGACAACAATACAATAATAGTGGGGGACTTTAACAACCCCCTCACTGAAATGGACAGATCATCTAAGCAAAAGATCAACAAGGAAATAAAGTCTTTAAATGAAACACTGGACCCAATGGACTTCACAGACATCATCAGAACATTCCATCCCAAAGCAACGGAATACACATTCTTCTCTAGTGCCCCTGGAACATTCTCCAGAATAGATCACATCCTAGGTCACAAATCAGGTCTCCACTGCTACCAAAAGATTGGGATTATTCCCTGCATATTTTCAGACCACAGTGATTTGAAACTAGAACTCAATCACAAGAGGAAAGGCTGAAAGAACTCAAATACATGGAGCCTAAAGAGCATCCTACTAAAGAATGAATGGGTCAACCAGGAAATTAAAGAAGAATTCAAAAAATTCATGGAAACCAATGAAAATGAAAACACAACTGTTCAAAATCTTTGGGATATAGCAAAGGCAGTCCTAGGAGGAAAGTATATAGCAATACAAGCCTTTCTCAAGAAACAAGAAAGGTCTCAAATATACAACCTAACCCTACACCTAAAGGAGCTAGAGAAAAAACAGCAAATAAAGCCTAAACCCAGCAGGAGAAGAGAAATAATAAAGATCAGAGCAGAAATCAATGAAAGAGGAACCAAAAGAACAGTAGAACAGATCAACGAAACTAGGAGCTGGTTCTTTGAAAGAATTAACAAGATTGATAAACCGCTGGCCAGACTTATCTAAAAAAAAAGAGAAATGACCCAAATCAACAAAATCATGATTGAAAGAGGAGAGATCACAACCAACACCAAAGAAATACAAACAATTATAAGAACATATTATGAGTAACTCTATGCCAGCACATTAGATAACCTGGAAGAAATGGATGCATTCCTGGAGATGTATCAACTAACAAAATTGAACCAGGAAGAAATAGAAAACCTGAACAGACCTATAACCACTAAGGAAATTGAAGCAGTCATCAAAAATCTCCCAAAAAACAAAAGCCCAGGGCCAGATGGCTTCCCAGGGGAATTCTATCAGACATTTAAAGGAATAATACCTATTCTCCTGAAACTGTTCCAAAAAAGAGAAGTGGAAGGAAAACTTCCAAACTCATTTTATGAGGCCACCATTACCTTGATCCCAAAACCAGACAAAGACCCCCTCAAAAAGAATTACAGACCAATATCCTTGATGAACATGGATGCAAAAATTCTCACCAAAATACTACCCAATAGGATCCACCAATACATTAAAAGGAGTATTCACCATGACCAAGTGGGATTTATCCCTGGGCTGCAAGTTTCGTTCAACATCCACAAACAATCAACGTGATTCAATACATTAACACAAGAAAGAATAAGAATCATATGATCCTCTCAATAGATGCAGAAAAAGCATTTGACAAAGTACAGCATCGTTTCTTGATCAAAACTCTTCAGAGTATAGGGATAGAGGGTACATACCTCAATATCATAAAAGCCATCTATGAAAAACCTCCTGTGAATATCATTCTCAATGGGGAAAAGCTGAGAGCTTTCCCCCTAAGATCAGGAACGTGGCATGGATGTCCACTATCACCACTGCTATTTAACATAGTATTAGAAGTCCTAGCCACAGCAATCAGACAACAAAAAGAAATCAAAGGCATCCAGCCCTCTTTGCCAACCCTTAGAATTGTGAGCAAATAAGTGGTTATCATCTTAAGCCACTCAGTTTGGGGGAAGCTTGTTATGCAGCAATAGATAAGGGATACTCTAGCGCTATAGAGGCTGCTTATAACACATTAACTTTCTTCTTTGATTCTTTCCAAACTGATGTAATGGATGTGGAGGCAGGACCGCTTATTTGGAAATCAGGATCCCAGATGTGGCTTGAATGGCCCTCCACACAGTCCTTCTGGAACTGTCTCCTCATGGGGAGAATCAGAGTGTGGGCCTAGGGGGTCACCAAGAATTCCTCCACTCCAATGTTAGGACATTCTACTGTATCTTTTTTCATGGTCTAAACTCTCATGTCAACATGGCCTCAGAAATTTCCCTAGGTTTTGGCTTTTTCTCCCTTTATTTCTGATTCAATTCATGTTTTTTCTTAGAAACCTTGCCTATCATCTCTACACTGATCATCTGAATGCTCATTTTCCTGTCCTTCTAAGTCAAAAAGATTTACTGTCATAAGACATTGCAGCTTTTCAATTCTGGGATGTCATCAACTTAAGATAAACAATTCAGTAATAAATTTTGGGGAGAGAAAAAGAAAACACTGCATTACATTAATTAGATTGCTTTAAAATTGCATATACCATTCTTCATCTTTAATACTACAATCAGCATTTGGAGCAGAGCATTTTACACGTTTGATCTAAAGATGGTTTCTGAATGAGCACTGTTGACCTTCAGACTCTGTGCACAGCACTACGGCCCCTGTGCTAAGGCCTTTCAGTTCAAGACATTTTAAGGAACAGTTCTTATTTGAAAAACTCAAATCTGTGTTTCCTCTCATCAAGTCCACCTATCTCTGGGCAGGTAACAGTCTCTCCTGAAAGTTGCTGAGAACCTTGATAGCTGGCTTGGTGCTTTAGTGACAGTTCCTCACAACACATGAATTGGCCCCACCGACCTCTCCTAGCTCTGAAAAGTTCTATAATCTCTTATAAGAGATAAGCATTGTTGAGAAGGTTACCCCGTTTCTACTATGTCCCACTGCCCAACATGCAGTAACCCCTCATTTACTTTTTCATTTCAATGTTACATCACGTGTAATAGTTATGATAGTACTCCCATCAGCAAGTAGGGAAACACCCTTAAGACAAACTGCCCTATGTGCACAGCTATCATTTCCGATCAACCAAGGTGCCCACCAGGAGCCTTAGAGCCCTCCTGAGGGATGAGCTGCCACATTTACTGGGTGCAGGTGACAGTCCTCTCTTCAAGTTTTAGATTCCTGGTCCTGGCAGTTTTCTTTTGCAGTGAAGTATAAGGTCCATTAGGATTGCAGAAACACTAAAAGGAGTGTGTGTGTGTGTGTGTGTGTGTGTGTGTGTGTGTGTGTGTGTGTGTGTATGGGGTAGTATCAAGAAAAGACTATATATCTCCGGGGATCTTGAAGCTATGTGAGTGGCATGGAAGAAATCAGTAAAAGGAGGAGGAGGAGGAAGAGGAGTGTCCACACCACATTGTGAACTGTTCCATTTCTTTCAAATTACCCTCTTTTTTCAGAGACATCTGTGTTCTGACCTCACAATCCAATGTGGTTTTTTCAATAACTATCAATCACTGAGTATTTCCTCAGTACCTGTAAAGTGTCCAAGCAAAGAGCTATACAACTATAGAACATAGTGACTTAAGGGAGTCCACCCATATAACTGTCAGAGAGAAGTTACATATGCATTCCACAACAAAAGAAAATGTGAACATTTAGATGCTAAACTGAATGAGGCATGTTATGAAAACCAACTCTTAGAAAATATTAGGAAATGCAATCACAACCCCCACCCCCTACCAATATAACCTTCCTCAACATATCACCCAGATGAGCCAGGGTATACAGTTCCAAAATATCACCCTGAAAAATTTCAAAGTACCTAGGACATAAAGACAGTCCACAAAACTCAGTACAAAGGTGTTTTCTTCCTTTAACTTCTGCAATCCTCACTTCTGGAGGGAACACTCCACAGGCAGCCAGTGATGACCAGTGATCACCTCTCATACTGCACAAAAGAAGGTGCCCACCTACTCTATTAGGAAAAATCCAACTTAAAATTCAAACAGTACCTAGAGTCAAAGTGTTCTCTTGGCAAAACAAAACTGCCCTCCAAAATCCAACCCAAAGCCCAGATAAGCAAAAATGTGCCGGCTAAAAGGCAGGAACTTGAGTTCCAGGCTACTTCTGTATATTGGGTAGCTACATAAATCTCAGTTAATCTTTTTAAAGAAAAACTAAGGCTTCTTCATCTGATAAATGGGAATGATTCTCCAACTCAAATGAGTCTAACAATATCTTCTCAACCCAGTGGTTCAGATGAGAGAATTTTCTGTTCAGGAAAGGACTCTAGGAACAGGGAGCAACTTTACCAAGGTAAGGTGGGAAGAGCATTTTCTTCCCATTTGAAAAGTTCTCCTAGTTGGGAGAGATGTACCAAACCATGAACTTGCAGCTCTGAGGATCTAGAGGAAGAACCCCCTCATTGTCTTTGCCATGCTGGAAAGATGGAGATGGGATGCAGTTCAGGTGGATAAAGGCAAACCACAGATGGTGCTGGTTCTACTGACCTGTTGCTCCACCCAAATGCCTCACAGTCCCACTCTGACTTTAGCATTCTCTTTGGGCTGCTGATGTTCCACAGGCGCCAAACCCCCAACAAGGGGAGCACAGGGAGGGACCTGTGGTTCTGGCACCACCTCCAACTCCTGCCCTTTGAAAACTCTACGAGAGGCAGCCTGCCAGGAGAAGCAGCGCCTTCTCAGGGGGAAAGGGCAGCAGGGAGGGCTCTGTGCCAAGGAGGGTTCAGGGGGCATAACCAGCCTTGACTATCAGGGCCTGGGCTAGCAAGGCTGGAGCCTGAGGCAGGTCTGCGCCTCGGGTAGAAATGGGCTCACAGAATGTTTTTCTAAATCACTTATGACCCCCTTTCTGATATAGCTTTCATTCAGGTTCTTTCTCTATGGAATTCAAACTAAAAACACTATTCTCCCCTTCCCCCAACACTTCAAATGCAGGATATCTTGGAGGTGGCCCTCTCTCCTCTCTGCTCCCCTATACCCACTCTCCTCACCAGGATTATGCCCCCCAACCTGCCCACCCCCACAGCCTTAGTTTCCTTATAATTCCAACTGCCAAAGGGCAGCCATTGGAAGAAAATAGACCGGTCTGGGGCTGGGCAAGGTGTCTCTGAATCTGGGCCCGCACTTGTTTCGCCTGGATGGCCGGCTGGTCAGGACTTAAACAGATGCCAGACCTAGAAAGTGGGTCCCTTTGAACCTCAAAACCATACAGGAGCCTTGGGGAGGCCTTTAGGACCGAGGGGAACCGTCTCTTCTCAGAGCCAGGCTGCAAATCCCTGTCCTCCGAGTACCCAGCGCCTACCCCCCACCCCCACCCCGCCCCAGTCTCTGTCGCTTTCCACATTCCCAGACACCGGCCCCGGGCTACCCGCCAGATGTGATCACCCCCGGGGGCCCGCTCAGCTTGGGGCAAAGTTGGCGGCCGCCTTCGCACGGGCCCGTTCCCTTCTCCTCCTCACTGCCATCCTCCCCCGGAGCCCGTGGCCACTGCCTCCAGCACGCGTGTCGCCAGGCTTGGCGAGCCGTGGCGCGTCCCGGGACGCCCCTCGCCCAACCCACCCGTCAGCCGCGCGCCGCGGGAGGCTCCCAGCACCCTTTCCTTTCCCGGCTGCTGGAGGGCCGGGCTCCGCCCCATTGCCGCCAAGCGCCAGCTCCCCGCCGCCCTGGGCTGCCGCCGCTGCCCCTAGCCGGGCGCTCCAGCACGCGCGGGGCGGCTGGGGGCGCGGGAGGCGAGCGCAGGGCGGGGAGCGGCGCGGAGGGGAGGCGGGGAGGGCAGAGGAGGAGAGAGCTGGGGAGCTGGGGAGCAGAGGCGGGCGCCGCACCGCCCCGCGCCCCGCACGCTCGCCTGTTCCGGAGACGCACGGGCGGCAGCCTGGGCGCACTGGCCGGGTCACCTTGTCCGGGAGGTAAGTCCCGACCGCCCCGGCAGCGCGGGTTGGGCAGACTGGTCGGCAGGAGCAGGGCGGGGGCCGCGGGCGGGCGCAGGAGGCGGCCCTCGCGCGGGAGGGCGCCCTGGCTCCGCCTGGGAGCGCGCAGACCCAGCGGCGGCTCGATGCCCGCGGTGAGTCCGGGTGGTCGCGGCGGCGGGACCTGGGAGGCGCGGGGTCGCCAGGAGCGAGGGGAGAGCAGAGCGGGCGAGGAAGATGCGGAGGAAGGGGTCGGGTGCTGTCAGCCCAGGCTGCAGCTTGGCGCCTCGCCACCCCAGGCGCCCCGGCGAGGCGGAGGGGCTGCTGTGCAAAGTCGCTGGGAGCTAGTGAGACCCAGACCTGGGAGCGCAGAGGAGCGGAACTGCCCAAGGCCGTGACCGCGCGCGGCAGGCATTGGCTCTGCGGGTTCGGGCGACCCCCTGAAGCGACCCAAAGGAGACCGGCAGGGGCTGGTGAGCGGGGCAGCCGCGGAGCTGGGGACCGAGGTCCAGATGGGACCGGGAAGGGAAACCGGCTTGGATTGCCTTCGCCAAGCAAAGGGGAAAAGGAAGGCAAGGGCGCGAACGCGCTGGGATGGGGACTCCCTACCCCGAACCAGGACGAAGGCGGGGACTCCTGGACCCCCCCGTTTCCGAGAACTCGCTGGTCCCTGGCAGCCGCGACAACCCGCAGCCCTGGGAGTCGCCAGCCCCGGCTCAGAGAGGGGACCGAGTGGACACGCTTTTGGGGATCAAGTTCTAGTCTCGATTTCCCTAGGCATGATTTCTGCCTCTTGGTGTGCGCTCTCTGAGCAGCGGACAGAGAGGAACGGATTACGGGCAGAGTTGGGCACTTTTCTGAGGGAAGGGGCTTTGATAGCTTGTGCGTTTTCTGCAAGACTCCAATTAGTGTGGGCGCTTGCAGTCTTGCTTTGGGGAGGATGCCAGTGGGGTCGCTTGGCTTTTCTGAAAAACTAGAGGAAGGCATCATCTGGTCGCCTTCATTTCCTTGGCGGGGGGTGGGGGGTGGGGGGGCTTGCACGCAGAGGCTTGGGCTTCTGGCACCCAGACTTCAGGTGAGCGCAGCCCTTCTGCGGCGTCAGATGCGCTGGCGTCGCGGGGCTAGTGGCCCGGACTCAAGGTCTGCGCCTTCCCTGGCCCTGTCCCGATGCTCGGGACAGCAGACACCAGCCGAGGGCTTAGCTGATTTGAGGGATAGAGGGTGGGTGGCTGGCTCCGTTTTCTAGTTAGAATGGGGCTCAGGCGGTGGTGCGTGCGCGAGTGTCTGTGTATCTGTCCGTCTCCCTCCTACTGGCCGGCGTGTTTAGTCAGAGCCCAAAGGGAGAGGCGTGCTGCGTAGACCTGCAGCCTGTGGGGTGAGCAGCCTGGTAACCTACCCCAGAGCGAGCCAACTTTTGTTGCTGAGGTGTGATTGCCAGGACAGTCTGTGTTGGTGCTGGATGTGGTCCTCCGAGAGGGGTCCGACTCCAAAATCCTCACAGACCTGAAGATGAGCCACCGAGGTGGCCCCGCGGCAGTCAGATGTCCCTTCTGGCTAGGACAGGAAGTAACGGGAGCCAAATTTTCGGATGACTGATTGCATACAGTTGCCTGGTGGTTGTGTGGAGTGTCTTTTTGGAGATCAGACCACAGGTGCCAAGCCTGTGAGAGGGTGTGAGGAAGAGCCCTCCACCTCCTTCCTTCCCTTCCTCTTTCCAACGCCCCTGGTGCCTTTGCAAGGAGCAAATGTTGGTTTGTAGCTGGTCTGGTGCCCTTTCCCACCTTGCCCCCACCTACTGCATGAAAATGGAATCACCATAGCCAAGAGGGCCTTGTTAAATAAAGGGGGGAAATGGGAAAATCTGTGTTTAAAGTTTTTTTTTTTTTTACGATGGAAAATTTCAATGGCACACCAAAGTTGAGAGAATAATATACTGAACCCCTAGTGTACTCTTCATCCAGCACCACCTTCACTGACCCTTTGTCCTGACCTCTTTTTAATCACCCCTCCTCAGGTTTGGAGGCCATTCCAAGCCCACCTCATCTCTAAATGCATCCCTGTGTATCTCCAGCTGATGACATTTTGTTCCATTTTCACCTATCATCAAAAAAAAAAAAACAAAACAAAAACTGCTTTAAATGATTCTATTAGAGCCTAGGTGATATTAAAATAGAAATGAAGGCACCTCCACTTCTGTTTTGAGGTAGTAAAAAAAACCCTGCTGATGTTCCTTGAGACATAAGGGGGATTGAAGAAGGAACGAGAAATCCAGATCCTGAGAAAAAGAGACATTTGAAACCATTAGATTTGACTTATATTAGTTGATGTGTAGGGAATAAACAGGATTCCAGCTGAACCATGAGAGGCAAAAGAATTATATATATAAAACTTTAAACTCAATCCATAAATCAGAAGCAATTAATTTATTCCACATTTAGCATGACATAAATTAAAAGTGCTATACACTGGACTTGACTCATCTTTCCCATTAACTCTGACCTGTATTTTTCTAGGGAGTTATTTCTATTATAAGATAATAAAATGGTATTTTCTTATGTAAGTTTTCTATCCAAGACACTAGTCGGTGCTATTCTGGGGTTCGTGAGCAGTACTGAATATTTCATCTCTCAATTAGAAAATGTTTGGTCATCACAACAGTCACATCTGATACAACCTCTAGGGAGATATTCTGCTTACAAAGATTTGAGTCCAAATGTGGTTTCTGTTGGCTGGAGAGGAATAGCACGGTGAGGCCTCCAGAGACAATGGGAGGGTGATTCCCCACCACATTTTTACATGGCTTCCTCCCACCCTGCCACCTCTGTGCTTTCCTTTATATAAAAGCTGCTCCTAAAAATTGTCAATGTTCTTGGAGGATTCAGTCAGACTTTTGAATACCTTTATAGAGTGCATTATTTAAAGGCATCCTTAGTTAACCTTTTGCAATATGAATAACCATCCTGCAAGTGAGCAGTTTTAAACAAAATCTTGTCTTTCCATGATACCAGCATGGCCCTGAGCCCCTCATTTTGGCCTTTGCAGCCCCCCCAGGCACATTGGAGAGTCTCATGACCAACACGGACTAATTGCAATACTGTGACCTGTAGCTTGAGCAGACTTCATGTTACCAGCAAGATTCGTTGAGTGAGTGGGTGAAGGTGGCAAGGATTAAAGTGTGGGGTGTTCATTTGTCAGCATCAGCAAAGCAGTGGGGCTAAATCGGTACCAAAACAACCTGTTCATTCAATGGGAAGTCCTGAGGCTATTTTGCTGAAAACATGCCGATGTGAGGCGCTCTGGGAGCCAGAGCTTTGGACCCAGCATCACTACACTGGAGATGTTGAGCCAACATGTCAAAAAAGCAAAACACTGAAGATGTGCATACATTAAAAATTCCAAACATTAAAGATAGGCTGACCAGGTTCCTGCCGATGTCACCAGAATTAGAATAATGAAGGTAGTAGCAGGTGGTTTTAACAAATGTGATTTTTCAACATTCTCTTTGCAAGATGCTTAGACATTTCCAGTTATTCCTGAGAGTTCATAAATGTGTTTTTAAAAGGGGCTGGGTAACACTTTCAGGCACTAGGCTACAATCAGTGCCTCCATGGTGGTTTTATTTGCCAGCCGGTGTACTGGATTTCAGCTGAGTGTGCAGGGGGACCGAGTGGGGGATACACATTTGGGATGTTCCCGAGTCTGTGGCTGCCCACCCCACTCTCTTTTCTGGAGGGCCTGTGAGGACCTTAGGTTTCAAACTCTGGGTTCTGCCACTTGCTTTTTGGTTGATCTTAGACTGCTCACTTATCTTTTCTGAGCTTCTGCTTCATTTTTGTTCTTTCCAGGATTTTGAAAACAAAATGGTTATGGTTGACACAGTTTTTTAAAACAGGGAAGACTTGGGACTGAGAACATTTTAGTGTCTTAACTGCAAGTCTCTTTAGGTGAAGTTGCATCCCCATGGCCCTCTGAGAGCTCAGAACAGACCCTGCTCTGCACTTGCCTCTTCACCAAGAGTCAGAGTGAGGACGGTGTGCCTGTCCATGCAGGCATGCATTCTCATGTAGGAACGTGCCTGAGTGGTGCAGACGTTCATGTCACGTGGGGTTTAGAGGGAATATAGAGAAAAGGCATGTGAGCAGAAATTTATCCTTAACACAACTCAATTTTGACTCATGTCACATTATAAAAATTACATGATGCATGGTCTCTAGGAGAAAACATTTTAACAGAGATTATCAACAAGCCACAAAGCACAAAGCACATGGTAATTTAAGTTATGAACTTTGCTTAGATCAAAAGTCCAAGTCATCTTAAATCATTTTATGATAAATAACCTATTAGGTTGCATTACATAAAATACTGAAGACCAACAGCAACAAATAAGCACTGGGATCTGAGATAAGGATCAGAACCCAGTATAACATGAACAGGAAACATTATACATGTGTAAAATATATACGGAAGGTAGAAGCTGCTTCTGGAAGCATAGTTCAGACCAGCCCAGGGGACAGCTTTGCATATTTACTCACGTGAGAAGAATTTATCTAGGAGTTCAATTAACATTATTACAGAGAGATGGGGAGTTTTGCCCTGGAGGCTCAAATCAATGTTCAGTTGTTGTGAAACATTCTGAGTTTTTAGTTCTCAGTCGATTCTTGTGTGCTCACAGTCATTTGGAACTTAGGTCTTGATAATGCTATAATGTGGTGGCATTTAGGGGGTGTGACTCCGTGGAAGAGGGAATGGAAGCATTTCCTGATTGCACAGTGAGCCTTTCAGAAAGGGCCTACTTAGTTTAAATTCATATGATAAAAAATCATTGCTTCTCAAACCTTTGACCTTCATTGGCTAGCCACTTTCAAACATGCCTCCCATCTGTTCCTCTTTAATATTCCTTTTGATCGGGGAATGTCAGTGTCCAAAACAAAACAAAAAAGCAAACAAACATTTCAGACAATTAGAACTACAAATGTTTTATTTCATTGCCTCAACTTTAAAGATACTTCTGAAAGAGAAAAAATATTTTACCTCAAATATTCTGGAGCTTCACCTCTGCTCAGGGAAGCAAAGAAAAAAATGTTACATAAACTCACCTTTCTGCCATGTGTACAATATGCAGGGTTTTTGTTTGTTTTTGTTTTTGAGAGAGAGGGAGCTCAAGTGTGAGCAAAGGGGTGTGGGGGCAGAAGGAGAGGGAGAGAGAGATCCCAAGCAGGCTCCACACCCAGCATGGAGCCCGACACAGGGCTGGATCCCACAACCCTGAGATCGTGACCTGAGCTGAAATCAAGAATCAGACACTTAACCCACTGAGCCACCCAGGCTCCCCAACAATATGCAGTTTTTAACTTACTCTTATGACCTTATCCTCAGAACTTGGTGGCACAGGCTCTCAGTTGGTGTAGATGTTTGAAATAAGAGGATTTGCTTTTGGGGTCCTAATGGGCTTAAGTCCTGGGACAGGGTTAGGAAAGCCAGTAGCATTGCTGAGGAGTGGCCTCAGGCTGTACTTAGCATTAGAAGGGACCCTGAGGATGCCCAACTCCACCTACCATAGATTGCTACCAATTATTTTGTCATTTGCAATGCCTAAACTTGCCTTAAATAAAGTATAGTCGTTCCCATTATCAGCAGGGCACGTGTTCCACCACACCCAATGGATGTCTGAAACAGTGGCTAGTACCAAACCCTATATACACTATGTTTTTTCCTATACATACATATCTATGGTAAAGTTTAATTTATCAGTTAGGCACATAAGAGATTAACAACAATAGCTAATAATAAAATAGAATAATTATAACAACACACTGTCGTAACAGTTATGTGGATGTGGTCTCCCTCTCTCTCTCTTAAAATATCTTACTGAACTGTACTCACCCTTCCGGGGATGATGTGAGATAATAAAATGGCCATGTGATGAGGTGAAGTGAAGGGAATGGGGTAGGCTGTTGACCTTCTTACTGCCTGTCAGCAGGAGGATCATCTGCTTCTGGACCTCAGCTGACAGTGTGTAACTAAAACTTCGGAAAGCGAAACCACGGATAAAGGGGGACGTTTCTGTAGGCAACCTTAATATCTGAAATCTCAGCCTTGGCCTCTTCCCCTGTGTGTTTCCTTTAGAAGGGACCTTGTGCTTACCAGTTGGGGTAATGGGGCCGCGTCCTGTAGGGCAGTCAGGAAAGTTGAGATGTGACAGGTTAACAGTGTGCAGTGGTTTTGGACACCATCTAAGCACAGGGTCTGGCCTGTGCTAGTAGCTCAGACATTCATAGATGTATTTTATGAGCCACTCAACTGGGACACCTGGGTGGCTCAGTCTGCCTTTAGCTCAAGTCATGATCCCGGGGTCCTGGGATCGAGCCCCACATCGGTCTCCCTGCTCAACAGGGAGTCTGCTTCTCCCTCTCCCTCTATGTGTGCTCTCACTCTCGCTCTCAAATAAATAAATAAAATCTTAAAAAAAAAAAAAGAGCACTCAGCTGCTCCAGATGTCCTGTAGCTTCTGCATGCACACAGATGGTGGACAGGTCCCTGCACCGGCCAGTGCCACCACTCCCAGCCCAGTCCTGAAATTCATGCCAGTGTCTCTTGTCTGCATGCAATCCTATTTTCCCTTTACTCCTCCAATCTTTTTCTTTTCCCATAGTGCCCTTGGGCACAAGCAGTTCCTCCACAAAGAGCTATGAGCGGATTAATTAATATGCATACTATTTCACAGCTTTCCTTTCTACACTAAACCCAGAGACACAGCACATTCCTTATCAGCACTCCAGTGTAGTGCAGTGCACTGAACTCTCTCACAAATGTGGATTCCTGGTAGAAGTTGATTTTAAGTAAAGGGGAATCATCTGTTTTGTTTCTTCTAAGTTCGTTCTCTGCCTTTTATTCTTATATTGATTGTTGTTTTTTAAAGCTGTGGACATAAGTGTCCCACCTTTACACATGGGGCAACCACATTGTTGTTCTTTATTCAGAATTAGATCATCAAGGCTCTTGGAATTCTCTTCTAACTGCCTCTGGGAGGGGAAGGCCATTCAACCTGCAACAGCATCCCATCAGTGACTCAGAATAAGGGTGGGGGCACTGATTTGACGGTCTTGATCCTTCCGTCCTTCCCTTTGACCCTTCTTGTTGGGATCCTCTTGCATAATATTCATTGGCACGATGGTAAATCTGAGTATTTCTTGGTGTAAGTATATTGGCTGTGAATGGGAGCATTTTGGAACATCACAGTCTATTCTAAAGCAAGAGGAAAAATATATTTGTTGACTCAAAATGTGCAGAATAATACAGTTTCCTTTCCTGATACTAGACCTTGAGTAGCTGATTTGGCGAGTACCTTTCCAGGAAAAACATATGCTTCAGACTTTTGGGTCCCAAACATATACTTCCATCTCAGATGCCAGTAATTGTTCTGAGGTTGTGCACTGCAGGCAGGCCAGCAGGGCCACACAGCACATGTCAACTCAGTGAGTGGCTCTAGCATGGTGGTGCCCTCTCTCCATTGGTCTTTGACCATGGTCCAGCCTCAGACACCCTCTTTCTTTGCCAGAGCAGAGATATTTTTCTATGTTCGAGAACTTCATGACACCAGCATTCTATTTTGGAAAGTTCATGCTTTGGAATGCCACACCTGGCTGGCCCCTCCCTCCTCCCTTCCTATTCATCTTTTTTGCATTCCTCCAGTTGGAAGCTCCTCTGCAGGCAAAGACTGCCTCCCATTGATGGTCCAAAGCCATTCCATCCCACTCAGAGTTGAGCACTGCCTGTCTCCAGCTGCTTTGTGCACCCAGGACCATAGTAACCAAACTCACAGATGGTGTGGGCAAAGGGCTTCCTGGTGACCCCTTGATAAGGGATGAGTTAGCTGAGCTGTAACCCATCTAGAACTGCCCTACCTCCCCATATCTTGTGCTCTAGCTATTCCAGTGTCCCTTGGTACCCGCAAAGGTTTCTGGTGGCCTTTGGAAATTGCCTACTCCAATTTAGAATTGCAAGTTATGTCTAATTTTAGGCTGATTTCTAGGGCTGGAGAAACTTTGCCTGCTGGGAGGGACCCTAGGCCCTCAGGTACCCAGATGAACTAGTAGATCCTCCTGGTAGCTTCTGAGGGCCTTCCCATAGCCCAGTTCCTGACTCGGGCCCCAGGCCCCACAGCTTCCCTGCTTCTGCAGAATAGGAGCTCAGCTTCTATGCTTGACAGGCCACTCCAGGATTCTTGCTCCTGGGCTTGTCCTGTGCACTCCCAGGAGAAAGCTGTGTGACCTCTCTGGAACATCATCCTCAGACCTAGAAAGGGTCTCTCCATCTTCCAGGTGAAGGCCCAGAGGCCTGTGTATGCACATGAGCTCTCTGCATACCAAGGCCTGAGGAGTGGCAGTGTCAAGGTGAAATCAGCCCACTTTAGGAGCAGAAAAAGTGCTCAGTAATGACCATGAGTTTCTAGAGTGTGGACATGGCAGGTAGTGGAGGCATGACCAGCTAGGAGAGCAGGGGACTGTGAGTCTTGATGGGGCACATGGCACCCCACTTACCCTTGGGCACCAGAGAAGTAGATTGGAGGCAGCCATGGGCTCTGGAGGCATTGGCACTTCAGTGGAAATTGAGGCTGTTGGGGTGGGGGATGAGAGGTGAGTGATGCAAGGGCTCATAGAGAGCCGAGCCCGGGCCCATAACCAGGCCTCACTTCTGCATGGCTACAGACACTCTAGTTGCCAGGGGCTGGCCCATCTGGACCTATGACACCGTGGCAGTCTACTAGCCTTCCTAACCTCAGGATTTGACTCTTCAGGGCTGGACATGGACACCACTCCATGAGTTGTAGACCTCCACTTTCCACTCTTTCTCTGAGAGGAGGTGTTACACCCACTGGTGCAACGCTGGGCTGGCTGCACTGAAAGAGGAAGCCTCACCGTTCTGGTTTCTGGATGAAATGGAAGGGAGTGAGTGAATTTGGAGAAGCCAAGTGAGCTCAAGTCTGGAGGCCACATTAAAGCTTGCAGAACTTGTTTGTAGCTTGTCATGAGGGTTACCAGGATAACCCTCTACTGCTTGTATCTTATATTATCCATATATTTCTCCCAGGAAAGAAGAGGAAGGGAAGAGCAAGGAAGGGGAGGGATGGAGATTTGAAATGTGTGTATTATTCCATATCATTTCCTTGGCAACCTCCTGAGATGCCCCCATAATATATTTGGTGGGCTGAGTCCCAGGAGGTTTACTCAACCTGCTCTGTGACATTTTACTGCTAGTTGTAGGGCCTCTGTGCAGGGACCCAAATCTTTAGGGTTTGTTTCTGTGTTTGTCTCTAAAGTTCATGCTTTCTCACCCATGACACTCAGTATTCCTAGCATTGCTAGTATCTGGCATAATGGTTAGGACAATAATACATCCTATATAATAGTTGGACAGACAAACAGATGCAGACACTTCCAGTTTGCAATGAAACCCAAGGAGTACAAAATTTAATTAGGTCATTTCTCCATCTGTGCTTTTTGGTGGTTTCCTTGGAGGATAATGCCTACAGCAAATCAGCAAACTGTTACCCATGGAATGGGGGAAGGGAAAGCTGGTTTAGGCCAGGCCAGGGAGTTGTGTGCCTAGAAAAGACCAGAACAGAAATCTCCTGCAGAACATATAGCAGTCAGAGGGGAAAACCTGTTTCCTCTAAATGCCACGGGCGCCAGGTATTTATAGAGAGCATCAAAATAAACTCAATAGGACAACAGGTCACCCAGGGAGACCTTGTGGGCACTCTGCTCTCTTGTTACTCTCAGCATGAGGCTTTTCCCAGAAGATGCAAATGTTTTGTCTCCTTCAACGCTGCCCCAAAATGCAGGTCTTCTTGGAATTTGTATTCAGAACTTTATATATTTCAAAAATATATTTCAGGGAGTTGGACTCTGCCCATTGTTCATGTCTCTCTTCTTAAGACTAAGTTGATGCCTTTCTTAGAGAGTGAAACACAGATGAACTTCATTGTCTCTTACGGCACAAATCAAAGGGTCTCTGTCTCCACTGCGGTATGGCTTAGCACTGGAGGATGTCTTGGGAGTACCATCCTGACTGTGTACTTCTCTCTTCTCTGACTCTTCCTTCCCCTTCCTTGACCCTCCTTGATTTCACTGACCGGCCTTTTCTGACAGAATGGGCTGGGCCATGGCAGGAGGCCACTGTTTTTCATACTGCCCATATTCTAACTAACCAAACTATCCTGCGGTCTTGCTTTTGGCTGTGATTTAAATGCAGCTGGCTCCCAGCTTTCTTTCTCTATCCCTAAACCCTCCCAAGCCTCAGCTTTGTCTATCCACATGCCCACTAGCATCTCCCTTGGGGGCATCAGCCTCAGAGAACACCCTCTCAGCCTTCCCCAGGCCCTCTCGTTCCCTGCCCATGCCATTTCTGGTGATGACACACAGTGACCCAGGTATCCACACCAGAAAACTGTTTGTTTTTTAGGCTCCTACCTCTTCCCCTCTTCCTCATCACCAGATTTCTTTTCTTCTCAGTATTTTTTACCTCTCCCTTATATCTCTTCTACCTTAGACCCTCTAGACACTCACCTCCTTCCAGGTTCTATCAGCAGCTTCCTGCAAGGTCTCTTTACTGGCTTCCATGTGCTTCTCACTTCCAGCCTCCAGGACTTTTAGAAGAGGGTGCATTCTAAAACACAGCTCTGCCTCAGTGGTCCTCATCTTGAAGCACTTCATCTCCTTCTCATCTACAGTGAAATAGGACAGGCTGCCTGGGGATAATAGCAGGCTGTCCATGACACCCTATCCACCCTCCAGTTTCATCTCCACCTGTCTAGGTTCCCAGAACACTGGGCCATTCCTGCCCCCAACACACACACACACACACACACACACACACACACACACACACACACACACACATGCTACATGCTTTCATGCCTCTCCCCATCTTGGTTGGTGCCTCCTGCTAATCTCCTTCAAGGCTCAGCTTGGCTATTACTGGTGCCCTTCCCTCAAAGTTCAGTGTTCCTGCCCCTGGGCTTCCTTGTTACCTGAGCCTACCTCATTGTGGTGTGGCATTAACAAAACAACCAAAGTAAGAAACATCTAGAAATAATTTTGGCAAGAAATATATAGGAGCCATATGAAATAAACTATAGAATTTTACTCCTGGAATAAGAAAAAACTTGAATAAGTGGAAAGATATACTATGCTCTTGGATAAGAACACTCAGTAGTAACAAAATGACATTATTTTCACCAAGTTAATTTATAAGTTTAATGCCATTTATGTCAGAATGCTGATGCTATAATTGCCTTTTGAACTTGACACAATTATTCAAAACTTCATGAAAGAATAATCAGGCTGTGATGTTAAGTTTTTTTTTTTTTTAAGTGAAGAGGAATGAAGGAGAACTGGTTCTCCCCAATAATGAAACTGAGCATCAAAACTATACCCATTAGGATGGCTACTATAAAATTAAAAACAACAACAGATAGTAAGTGTTGGAGAGCATGTGAGGAAATTGGAACTCTTGTGCACTGTTGGTGGGATTTTAAAATGGTGCAGTTGTTTTGGAAAGTACTAGGAAGGTTCTTCAAAAAAATAAACATAGAATTACTATATGATCCAGCAATCCCATTTCTGAGTATATATCCAAAATAATTGAAAATGGAATCTTGAAGAGATATTTGCACACATAGCATTATTCATGAGAGCCAAGAGGTAGAACCCAAGGATGCAGCCCAAATGCCCATTGATGGATGAATTGATTTAAAAGGATGTGGGATATATATAATGGAATATTATTCAGCCTTAAGAAGGAAGAAAATTTTGATCCATGCTACCACATGGATGAACCTTGAAGAATTTTACTAAGTGAAATAAGATATTCATAAGAAGACAAATACTGTATGATTCTACTTATTGAGGTTCCTAGAGGAGTCAAATACATTGATACAAAATATAGATCAGTGGTTACTAGGAAATGGGAGAGAGGGAAAAGGGGGAATTGTTTAATGGGTATGGAGTTTCAGATTTGCAAAAAGAGAAGATTCTAGAATCTCCCAGCAAGCAGAAGTCCAGGACCAGATAACTTCACTGATAATTCTACCAAACATTTAAGGAAGAATTAATGTCTGTCCTTCCCAAACTTCCAAAAAAAGAGGAGGGACCACTTCCAAACTCATTGTATAAGGCAAGTGATGCCAAAACTAGACAAGGATGCCACAAGAAAAGAAAATCACAATATCCCTGATGAACTTAGAGACAAAAATCCCCAACAGAATATTAGCAAACCAAAATCAACAATACATTAAAAGGATCACACACTATGATTAAGTGGGATTTATCCCTGGATGCAAGGATGGTTCAGCATCTGCAAATCACATTAACAAAATGAAGGAGGGAAATTATATGATCATCTGAATAGATACAGAAAAAGACAGATGTATTTGGCAAAATTCAACATCCATTTATGATAAAAACTCAACAAAGTGGGTATAAGGGGAATGTATTTCAACATATTAAAGACCAATATATGATGAGCCCACTTCTAATATACTCAACAGTGAAAAGCTGAAAGCTTTTCCTCTAAGATCAGGAACAAGACAGGGATTCCCATTCTCACCACTTTTATTCAACATAGTAGTGGATGTCCTAACAAGAGCAATTAGGTAAGAAAAAGAAAGAAAAGGCATCCAAATTGGAAAGAATTAAAATTGTCACTACTTGCAGGTGTCACTACTTAGAAAACACTAAAGACTCCACATACCCACACTCAAGATCAGTAAAGTTGTAGGATACAAAATCAATATACAAAAATCTGTTACTTTTCTATACACTAATGACAAACTGTCAGAAAGAGAAATTAAGAAAAAATTGATTTACAATTGCACCAAAAAGAATAAAATATCTAGGAATAAATTTAACCAAGTAAGTGAAAGACCTGTACACTAAAACTATAAGACATTGATGATAAAAATTGAAGAAGACACAAATAAATGGAAGGATACTCTGTGCAAATGGATTTAAAGAACTAGTATTGTTAAAATGTCCATACCATCCAAAACAATCTATAGATTCAATGAAATCCCTTTCAAATTCCAATGGCTTTTTTTCACATAGAGAACTAACTATCCTAAAATTTGTATGAAACTACAAAAGACCCTGAATAGCCAAAAGAAACAAAGGAACAAAGCTGGAAGCATCATGCTTCCTGATTTCAAACTGTTACAAAGCTATAATAATTAAAACAGTATGATACTGGCACAAAAAGATGTGTAGAACAATGGGACAGAATAGAGAGCCCAAAATAAACCCATGTATATTTGGTCCATTAATTTATGACAAAGGAGCCAGGAATATATAAATGGCAAGAGAACTATCTCTTCAATAAATGGTGTCGGGAAAACTGGACCGCTATCTTATATCATACAGAGGAATTAACTCAAATGGGCCAAAGATTTGAACATAAGACCTGAAACTATGAAGTTCCTAAAAGAAAATATAAGTAGTAACCTCCTTGACATTGGTTTTGGCAATGATTTTTGGATTTGACACCAAAAGCAAAGTCAACAAAAGGAAACAATAAGTGGAACTATATCAAACTTAAAAGTTTCTGCATAGTAAAGGAAATCATCAACAAAATGAAAAAGAAACCTAACAAATGGGAGAAAATATTTGTAAATCATATATCTGATGGGGGTTATATCCAAAATATATAAAAGGCTCGTAGAACTCAATAACAAAATCCCAAACAATTTGATTAAAAATGGGCAGATCTGAATAGACATTATTCCAAAGAAGACATACAGATGGTCAACAGGTACATGAAAAGGTACTCAACATCACTGATCACCAGGGAAATATAAATCAAATCCATAATGAGATACCACCTCACACCTGTTAGGATAGCTATTATCAAAAAGACAAGAAATAGCATGTGGAGAAAAGAGAACCCTTGTGCACTATTGGTGGGAATGTAAATTGGGCAACTACTATAGGAAACAGTATAGAGACCCCTCAAAAAAAAATAGAACTACTATGTAATCTAGCAATTCCACTTTTAGGTATTTGCCCAAAGAAAGGGTTAAGTTGTAACCCAAAAAGATATCTGCATCCCCATGTTCATTGAAGCATTATTTACAGTAGCCAGGACATGGAAAGCAACCTAAGTGTCCATCAATGAATGAATGGCTAAAGAAGTTGTATACATTCACATACACACACACACATACATGCGCACACACACACACACACACACACACATACATGCATACACACACACACACACACACAGGAATATTATTCCGCCATAAAAAAGAAGGAAATCCTGACATTTGTGACAACATGGATGAAACTTGAGGGAATTATGCTAGGTGAAATAAGACATAAGAAAACAAATACTGTATGATCTCACTTATATGTGAAATCTAAAAAAACCAAAAACCAAAAATTAAACTCACTAAACAAACACTGAACTCATAAGTACTGAACACAGATTGGTGGTTGTCAGAGGAGGGGGTGGGTAAATGGAGTAAATGGGGGTGAAGATGGTCAAAGTTCCAATTACAAAATTAATAAGTCCTGGGGAATGTAATGTACAACATGGTGACTATAGCCAATAATACTATGTTGAATATTTGAAAGTTGCTGAGAGTAGATCTTAAAAGTTCTCATTATAAGAAAAAAAGTGTAACTATGCATGGTGATGGATTTTAACTAGATTTATTGTGGTGATCATTTTGCAATATATACAAATTTTGAATCATTATGTTGTACACTTGAAATTAATATAATGTTATATATCAATTATATCTTAATTAAAAAACCCACAATGGTGAGACCAGTTGCTTAATCGCTTCTCATGCTCACAATCACCCCATTTCTGGGCAAGAACTGTGGGATGGGTACCAGATGATCCAGATGCCCTCCACTTAAGATCCCAGGCGACAAGATGAGGCCACTGACTCTGGTGCTTTCTCATCTGTAAAATGGAGAGCATACCTACCTACTTCCTTTAAAGATTATTGCAAAATGCAAATAAAGGATCCATCCTTTATTATTATTTATTTGTGCTAAAAATTTAATTCTGGAGATCTGATCCACAATGTGAATATTACTTAACACTACTGAACTATGCACATGAAAATGGTTAAGATGGTAAATTTTATGCTGTGTCTTTTTATCACAATAAAGACAACCTCACATTCGTTGGAGCTCTAAGGTTCTAATTACTAGCAAATAACTGACAGATTGTTCTGGTTATCTATTGTTCGTAATAAACTACCCCAGAACTTAGTGCTCATGGATATGTGGGTCAGAAATTCAGAGAAGGCACAGCAGAGATGCCTTGTCTCTGCTCCATAATGTGTGGGGCTTAGCTCTGAAGACTCTGATGGCTGAGACTGTAGTCACTGGAGGCTTCTTCACTCCATCTCTCAGGTGCCTGGGCTGGGCTCGCTTGAATGCTGGACTTAGCTGGGACTGTCACCTGGAGTGCCTACACATTGCTTCTCCCTGGGGCTTCCTCACAGCATGACAGACTCAAGGTAGACAGATTTCATGTGCCCTGGCTGGTACTCGAAGAGTGAGCATGAATGAGGCACAGTGTACAGGCTTATTCAGCCCAATCCCATTTTGTTGGTTAGAGGCAAGTCTCTAAGCCAGCCCATACTGAAGGAGAGGCAAATTAGATCCAACTTCCTGAAGGGAGACACATCAAAGAATTTGTGATCACATTTGGTCTGCCGTGATAGGTAAGATAGAGAACTCTGGAATAGCTTCTGACCCCTCAGCGGTTATTGTATTGGCAAAGGCAGCATGACAATCAGGGGAAGAGCTCTATTGGTCAACAACTAGAATTTAGGAAGTTGGCTGTTTGAGTATAAAGTCAAATTATGTCTCTCCACATCATAAAAAATTTCTGAATGAATATAAAGAGAAGCATTGATAAATAAATATAAAAACTTAAATAAATTCAGCCTGCAGTTGAATTCTTAGCAGCATTTCTAAATGAGGAGAATATTGATAAAGATTAACCAAATATATGTTATTCATTCTGTGCAACAAACACTATGAGCAAAATTAAAAAGCATAAAATAACCTGGAAAAAAACATTTGTGACAAATGTAACAAATGTTTCATCCTTGTAGAGTAAGTATTAAGAACCCAAACAACCTCATCAAAAACTGAGCAAGTGCCATGGAAGAGAAGTTGAGAAGAAATGGAAATGACTAGTATATAAACGTATGCAGAAGTGTTTATCCTCACTTGTGAAAATACAAAATTGAGTTTGGGAAGATACATCGTCCTTCCAAAACAATTGCATAGATTCAAAGATGGTGCTGCTCAAGTCAGTAAGGACACCTGAGGCAGACGTGAGTTCCTTGGTTCTCTGTGCGGGAGAGGAGTTGAGTCAGCGCTTGTCTCAAAAGCTATCATGAAATGTTCATCCAGATCCTTCTGTTACCTCCTGGATCCCATACATGAACCCGCTAAGCAACAATTCTGAGATACCTGCAAAATATGTGCATCTAGACTTGAAGTAATGAAATATCAGGGTGAAAACCCTAAATGTCTGTCATGAAGGGATTAAATATGTAAATTAATGAAGTTATTCCAATAAATAATAAGACAGACTCAATACTTGGTCCATTGCCCAGGACCGTGCCTGATATGTATTTATACAGATGCGTGTCCATGACAAGCTAATAGAGATAGAAATCTAGAGAGAAATATGTTAAAAATTGTGTGAATGTGTTACTCTGTGTGTGTGTGGGGGGGTGTGTTTCATATATTCATTCAAAACATGTTGGAAGGCTATTCCCCAAATTATCAACAGTAGCTATGAGGAATAGGGCAGGAGTAGGAACTTTCATGTTTTGGTTTTTGTTTTGTTTTTTTTTGTATTATACACACTGGTATGGTTTAAATTTATATTTTTGGTGGACATTATTTTCTGTATGATTATACATAAAGAACTACAAAGAAAGAAAAACGGATGTAGAAATTTCTTTGGAATCTGGTCATGAGAATAAACTAACTTCCTACCTTCAAAAAGATAGATATTTAGAAGAGACGAAATGTCAGGAACAAGAAGAACAGATGCAAGAAAGGACACATCAGAAGAAGCCCTGGAGGAAGGGCAGCTGTAGCAGCCCAAAGAGCACCATGGATCTAGACGTCCCTCCCCCTTCTTCTCTGGGCAAGCATTGGGGCACAAACATCCAAAAGTTTAAAATACTAGAACTGTGAGTCCCATGACATCTGACTAACTCTGAAATAAAGCAAAAAAATGAGCTGGAAAAAATAAATTTATAAAAATAAACATGTGCTACTTTTGCAATAAAAAAATAAAAATCTATCCTATGGAAATAATCAGAGGTCTGGGTAAAGTTTTTTGGTTACATGTTCATACATGCCTTGAGGGAAGTGGGAAACCTGGGGCCTTATAAAAGTGGAGTAAAGGGTATTCATGCAAAGTGAGTAAAACATGCTCAGGTTGCAGTAATGAAGCAAGACTCAAAACTGCATGTACTTATGTGCAGAGGGAGAAAAATTCATGTGTGTTTGGAAAAGACTGGAGAAGAGACCCCAACCTTATATGCAGATTTTATTTCTTTCCTTAAGTACTTTTCTAATGTTCTAATTGATCAGTTATTACCATTTGGGTTAGAGCAAACTAAAAATTTTAGAAAAGATGTTATTTGTTCTCTATTTTGTATTCTTACGTCCTGTGCCTAGAGCCTGGCATACAGTAGGGGTGCTTAGTCAATTTTTGCCCTTCCTTGACTTCCTCTTAGCCCCCTGCCCTTCTCTGGAAAAAGCCTTTCTGTGCTCCTGCCCAACATCCCCAGCTTGAGTGAGTTCCCACCCTCTCCTCTGCACACACTCATGCAAGCCCTCTCCCATGGCTCTACAGCCCACAACAGTGGAGACTCTTTAGAAGTAATTCATTCAACATATCTCAAGTGCCTACCATGTGCTCTATCTTGTGTTAGATGTCAGAGATAAGAGGAAAACCTGCAGACCTTCACTGTACCCTCAAGGGCTTGTCTGACGGGAAGGGGCTTCACTTCCTCTGCATGCATGCAAGCAGGATGATACAGGTGGGTACAGGGCCTGTGGGGCTTGGAGAGACCTCAGTCAGAGCTAGGGGTGGGGGTGCTGTGGCAAGGTTCAACCAGGACTCAAAAGATGGAAGGGTTAGACCAGAGAAGTAGAAAGAAGGGATCTTGTAGGCAGAGAGTTCAGGATAAGGATCAGAGATTAGATACGGCATTTCTGTATGGCCTCAGAACCTGATCTGTGCCAGTGGTGTTTCCTGTGATCTAGAAGACTGGATGGGAAACTGTAGACAGTCAGATTAAGTCACAAACAGCTGTGGCTCCCTATTGCTACATGCAGATTGCCCCAAAACTTACTAGCATAAAATGCTCGCAGTTTCTGAGAGTTGGCAATTTGGAAGAAGACAGCTGGGTATGTCCAACTGGTCTGTTGCTAGGATGCAGTCAGAGCTGGAAGATTAGGGAATTTGGTCAGCTGGGCATCAGCTGGGAAGCTCTATTAAACCTCAGGAACTCTCCATGTTGGCTGCATTGGGCTTCCTTGCAGCATGGCAGCCTCAAGGTGTTGGGCTTCCTCAGTGACTGCTCAGGGTGCCAGTGTGAGTTTTCCAGCAGAAGACACAAATTACACTTGAGTCACAAGCCTGCCTAGATTCAGGAAAGGGAACAGGGCCCCCGCCTCCCCATGACAGAAGCACCAAGGACACATTGTGAAATAATTGTGGGATGGGAAATACTGTTATGTCCACTTTTGGAAAATATGATCTCACACAAATACTGAAAAGTAAAATACTCAAATGATGTGCTTTCTACATGGTAGGTCTTTAGATCACAGATAAATGGCAAGTGGAACCCTTTCTCAACAGCAAATGATCTAAATCCATCTTTTTACTATGTGGGTTCTTCCACAGCTTCTTAGTTATTTTCCAATATCAATATAAAGTGTGTTAAATTATTTCTCAAAAGTATATCCTAGAGTGTGATACTCTTTTAGGTCCATAATCAGAAACTGGGGCATGGGTTAATAGCACCAATATTGTACATTATATGGGTTAGTTATTACATAAGTGGATTATAGGTCTTAGGAATTTGGTTCAATTCCATCTTTCTCCAGTATTTTTACTGCAGAGATAGAAGGGAAAGGTGAGAAAAAAAATGTAAGTTTCATGTCCTTGTATGTCTAATAACTTCTCCAGATTTACATAGAAATCAGTGGCAAAGCTGATTTGGATCTAGGTGTTTTTTGTTTTTTTGGTTTTTTTTGGGGGGGGGCTTTTCAACCTTTTTTTGTCTTTTTTATTCGACATGCAAAATACAAAGATCTCTTTATGCAATTGTGTGAGTACATAGGTTAGAAATCGTCAAGCTTGAAAATAAAACAGCCAGTTATTTTACGAGCAAAATAGATTTATTTGAGAATGGCAGAGGAATTGCAATTTGAGACATGCAGGCTATGGCCAAACTAAAGGCAAGTCTGAAGGACAAAGGAGAGGAACCATTTATACATAAAAAGGAATAAGTTGGGAGGGGCTGCTTTTATGAAAGTCCATTGAGAGAGGATGAGAGTTTACAGTGGTGATTTCTCATTGGCTGAGTTGTGGCAGTTTCTCATTGGCTGGACTATTGTCCGGCAAGGAGAAAGTCTTCCCTACTTCTTCTGGATCTAGTAAAATAGACTTCTTACTGATGGAAAAATGCAAAGTACCTTGCTTCTGGGGTCTGAAGTTTAGGACTGTGAGGGCATGAGTGCTCCCCCTTCTGGCCTCTTGGCTGTATTATTTTTTTCTTTTTTATGATGTGCATTCTGATAGTTGTCCTGTAGGTTGTCAGTTAACATGCAAGTAGTATTCTACCTCATTAGAATTATAAAGTAGTCCTCTAAACTTTCATACAGCAAACAAGTATTTATTTATCTGGAATCTGGTTAAGAACTATTAGAAAACAATTCAATACAGCTAAGCTAAAATGATAGCTAATACAGCGGCAGTTCAGAAAGCTCTGAGGGTCTCACACTATGTTTGGCTTGTAATGATAGACATTATTACTTAGAGTATTGAAGCTCTGGAAAGGGTAGAAGACCCGCGGGTCACACATTGTGCCATGATGCTCTAACTTCTGGAATTTGCCTAGAAAAACATGTTATTGTCAGTTGGTTTGTTACAATTGTATGGCTTTTTCATAAAAAAGAAAATATTATGCAAATCGTCATTTATTTACAAGTTCAGATCGAATTATGATTATGCTACCATTTATTAAAATAATGTGGCCAGTCTCCAATTTTTTTTTACTTTTTAAATTTAATTTAATTTAATTTTTTATCATGATAAGTGTACTATATAATCCACATCACTTATTTCACCCATCCCCCACTGCCTTCCCCTCTGGTAACCATCAGTTTTTTCTCTACAGTTAAGGGTCTGTTTTTTGGTTTGTCTCTTTCTCTTTTTCTTCTTTTGCTCATTTGTTTTGTTTCTTAAATTCCACACATGAGTGAAATCATATGGTATTTGTCTTTCTCTGACCAACTTATTTCACTTAGCATAATACTCTCTAGCTCCATCCACGTTGTTGCAAATGGCAAGATTTCATTCCTTTTTATGGTTGAGTAATATTCCAGTGTGTGTGTGTGTGTGTGTGTGTGTGTGTGTGTGTGTGTGTGTGTGTGTATACACACCACATCTTCTTTATCCATTCATCTGTCAGTAGACATTTTGGCTGCTTCCATAGTTTGACTATTGTAGATAATGCTGCAATAAACATGGAGGTGCATGTATCCCTTTGAATTAGTGTTTTTGTATTTTGGAGGCAGATACCTAGTAGTGTACTTATTGGATTGTAGGGTGGTTTTATTTTTAACTCTTTGAGGAACCTCCACACTGTTTTCCATAGTAGCTGCCCCAGTTTGCATTCCCACCAACAGTGCAAAAGAGCTCCTTGTTCTCCACATCCTTGCCAGCACTTGTTATTTCTTATGTTTTTTATTTTAGCCATTCTGACAGGTGTGAGGTGGTATCTCATTGTGGTTTGGATTTGTATTTCCCTGATGATGAGTTATGTTGAGCATCTTTTCATGTATCTGTTGGCCATTTGGATGTCTTATTTAGAGAAACATCTGTTCATGTCTTCTGCCCATTTTTAAATTGGATTATTTGTTTTTGGGGTGCTGCATTGCATCAGTTTTTTATATGTTTTGGATACTAACCTTTTATTGGATATGACCTTTGCAAATATCTTCTCCCATTCCATAGGGTGCTTTTCTCTCAGCTTTATTTTAAATGAGGTTTCTTTTACCCAGTTTCACAAACTGAAACAGCAACAATAACAGAAAACCAGGGACACAACAGCTGAACTATGGGGTTTGTTATTCTGACATGCTACCAGCCTACTAGAGGAGGACTGATTAGCTGTCCCTGCCTGAGCCAAGGGAGGGTAGCAGTTGTTCAGACGAAGATGCTGGAGGTGGGAAGTGCGGACTCAGCAGCTCAGTGCAGTCAGGGCTGTGGCACTTCCATGGCTGCCGCAACCCAAGACATCAAGTCTGAAATCAAGGCAAGAAGTAGGAGACTTAGACAGAGCCCCTAAAAACATTTGTCCATGGCTTTCTCTGGCTAGAGGTGTGTCTTCAGCCACTCTTGGTTATAAGAATGCCTGGAATAAGGATGAAGATTTAACTATCCTGTCTCCAGGTGAAGGTGGGCAAAGGCGATATCCTAGGGTGGGTCCTCTACTCAGCCTGTGACTGTCACCTACTTCAAGGCACATCATTGGGATAGATGTGGGATGGGAAGTCCAGAACACATGTGTTTGTGAACACAAGGAACAGTCAGTGGTTTGAAATTGTGTATATTGTGTGTGGGAGGGATGGCAGCCAGGTGGGTAAAAGAGAGGTGGCAAACTTTGAGCTTAGGCTGGGGAAGCCAAGCAGAAGACCTGGACCGAGGCCAAGCAGAACTGCTCAGCTTACGTGAGCACATCTGGGGCACCGGTAGAGTGCAGGTTCTGATGAAGGGGTTGGAGTGGGGGATTCTGCACCTGCACCACACCCCTAGCTCATGCTCTTGCCTCACTCTGAGTAGCCCAGGTCCAGGTGGTGCTCAGACTTGACTGCACAGTAAATTCATCTGGGGATATTGAAAAATTGGTTTGCACACAAATAATGTAAAGAATATAAATTGAGTTGGGTCAATAATATTAAAGGAGCAGCTGAATCATTTTTGCCTACTGAAATATCTGTTAAAGCTGTGTTCCTGGGATGCCTGGGTGGCTCAGTCAGTTAAGTGTCTGCCTTCGGCTTAGGTCATGATCCTGGGGTCCTGGGATCTAGCGCCATGTCAGGCTACCTGCTCAGGAGGGAGTCTGCTTCTCCCTCTCCCTCTGACCCTCCCCTCTGCTAGTGCTTTCGCTGGCTCTCTCTCTCTCTCTCAAATGAATAAATAAAAAATCTTTTTTAAAAAAAGCTGTATTCCTTAAACTCTAATGCACGCACAAAACACCTGGGGATTTGCAGACACATAGATTCTGGCTCAGCAGTTCTGGCCTGGAGCCTGAGAACCTGCATTTCTAGCAAGTGTCAGGTAATGAAAATGCCACTAATTCCTGGGTCACACTTTAAGCATCCAGGTAGTAAAGGCCTATCCCCTACTGGATAGGGGGAGGAGATGGGTGATCTTTGGGGCATAGAAGAGAAGGACTACCTCTGTTGTCACTGGTCTGAGTCAAGAGAGGGTAGCAGCTGTTCAGTTGGAGATGCCAACAGTGTAAGCTTGCTGAGGGCTTTTACATATTGTTTTACTTATCTTAAGTAAACTTACATAACCTGGTTTTGGGGTCAAGAAATAAACAGTTTAAAGTTTGTCTTATGTAATACATAATATAAACAAATTTTCAGTGTCCCTTTCATTTAAATCTTCAGAGGTACAAAACAGATGCAAGAGTTGGTGACTACTGTGTCTTTGGGTTTATTGGGGTGTGTTGTAAGGACACATGGTCAGAGCCCAGGCTCAGAAGGGACTAGTGCATGACTCTCCTTGAGCTACTTAACCTCTATGCTCTGGTTTCTCCAACTTCTAAATTGGAGACAAATGCTGTTATCTCAAAGAATGTGAAGTTTGCTGGGGGGTCTAGCACACTTCTTGTATGCATGAGGCTAAATGAATAAATGAATATGTATTTGCCTGCATAAGTATGTTTATGCATGTATCTGCATGCACACATATGTCCATGTGTAAATGTGTGAGTACATGTATGAATATATGCATACCAACCTCCCCTCCTGATCTCCTTCACTCCAAAGTATTTTGCCCCTTTGAGTTGTGGTAGATTGTTTGCAAACATGGGCTTCAGTGACTCCTCTTATTTCTCCACATCCCCTGCTTTGCACTGACATGCTCACACCTCCCCTCAAGAAGAGTCCATTCCCCGCCTCTTGAATCTGGACCGGCTGTATGTCTGACTTTGATCAACACAATGAAGTGGGAGTGGCAGTGCATCAGTTCTGAGTCAGGATTGACGAAGCCATCAAAACTTGAACTCACTTGTTTGGACTGCATCCGCCAGCTTGTGAAAGAGTCCAAGCCGGGACCATGCAAACTGCTGCCTTCACACTAAACCAGACCCTGGAAAGCCAAACAGACATTTCTCCTCCTTCCTACATACAAAGTGCTTAAAACAGTGCCTTGTGGAGTAATTGTTCTTCTCATCCACACTTGATGTCCACTGTCACCTAATTGTGGTTCACACTTCCCAATGGTGCGTTGAGAACAAGGTAGACCAGATGGACAAGCACTTGAGCAGAGTGATGATTAATCACCTACCTTGAGCCCTTCTTTCTCCAGGCTCCAGACTGTTCTCAAACTCCAGCAACAAGCTGAAGAGAGGCAGGCTTCTTCTGTCTTGGGACCTGTAGACGTGGGTTCAAGGAGGCCTTCCCTGTGGGCTGCACAGGTTTCTGCTTAGGAAAGATGAATTCGCATTTATTCAGCCTTTGCTGAGAACTCTCTATTCCTCAGGCAGACCGAGGGTGTCATATCAATGAGCTAAGTGAGACCAAGGTGTGAGTGTTTTGCAGAATATGAGGTAAATATGGAATAAGACTCTCTGCCAGGATTCTCAGCTAAAGACATCACTCCTGGACTTGCCACTGCCTTTAACACCAGGCCTGTGTCAGGGCATTACTGGGCTCTGGGATGAAAGAGTCTACATCACTCTGCTGTTCTAGAATAGGACATTGAATCTTGGATCAGGATGTCCCACCTATGGTACATAAAAAGCCTTTTTTGTGTTAATCCTCATTTCCCCAGCAGTGACTCAGTCCTGTTCATGGTCTTGGCAAGTCTAAGCTGCCTGTGGAGGCCGAGATTCCTGCAGGTGCCCTGACCTAGAACTGGATGTCACTTTCCCATCCCATTTCTTCACACAGATACACAGACACACACATATTTACATGGGCACTCACACTCACACACCAACACACATACACAGGTACATCTACTCACACACACACACACAGACACACATATACATATTAACAGTCACATGGACACACTTAGATATGCACACAAACACCCTGAGCTGTAAACCTAGCCACCATGAACATCACTGCTGCACTGAGCTGCTCCTGGGGAGCCTGGCAGGCAACCAGCCAGTAGACAGCACTTGGGGACACAAATAGCTGGATGTACCTAGCTGAGCTTTAGACTTTCTGTCCACAGTTCCTGGACTGTGTTAAAAAGCCTCATGGCACAGTTCATGTCTTCACCAAGCAGCACCTCCTGCACTGGGTGCATCTGAGCTCCTGGTTCATCTAGTTGGCAGGATCCAAACATAGCCCCCAGAGATGGGTCTGTTGCATCCCTGCCTATAAATAGCAGCAGAGGGGTGGCAGGGAGGGAGGTAGGGCGGCCAGGAGCCTGAGAACATAAACTGTCAGGTAAAGACCATAGGGCAAACTTGGGGCTCTAGGCTTTTGTATATAAGTACATTCTTTCCATTTTGCTCCTAGTAATGACTGGGGTAGGGGGTAAACGGGAACTCTTCTATTGTGCTTGGTTCTTTTGCGGGGATCAGTTGGTTTCCATGGCTGAATAAAAAGCATACAGATTCCAGTTCCCAGAGTATTTTATGAAAAGCTTGTCTTCGTGGCTTCTTGATTTTTATTTCTAGAGAGTTATTTCACCTAAAATACTAGTTACACTTTGCCTATGAGCCTGAAAGGATGGGATTTGCTTGTGGCATTTGGGAAATGGTATGGTGGATGAAGCAATGCTGGGGCCTGGGAGGCCAGGTTCCAGGTGGGCACAGAGGATGAGGAGGTAGATGCCACACCTGCATTTAAACTCAAACCATCTGAGTGGGAGCAGAGTCAGGGAGGAAGCAGATCCCAGAGGAGCTGGCCCAGACCAACCTTCCTGAACCCAGTGGGGAGGGCTGGGCCCCTTAGTGAGGGGCCACACTCATGGCCTTCACAGAAAAAAAGGATTCAATAGGCCGAATGTGCTTCCTTTAACAGACCCTGTGGATTTGGTCCTTAAGATGCCAACCCATTGGCTGGAGTGAATGTGAGGTCAGTTACAATCACTTTGGGGAGTTTTTGAATGTGCAAGTGGTGACTAGTGGAATACTAAATAAAACAAAATAAAGGCCGCCCCTGGAGATTCGAGATCTCCACAAGCTGGGAGAATACGGTTTGCAAACAGCCTGGAGAAGGCAGGACACTCGTGGATTCTTTGTGCAGAACAAGTCATGTCAGAACAATGCACACTCTTTCTCGGCAGGCTGACAGGTTGACAGGTATGGTGGATTAAAGGGGGCAAGTCTCAGATGCTATTGCCTGAACAGTATCAGCAGCTGAATTTGACAGAGATAGTCATTACAGAGGGAGGCCCGTAACAGGGAGGCATGCAGGGCTAGTCATGGGGGCCACTGCATGCGGAGGTGCTTTTGGCATTGTTCCCATGGTGGACCCAGGCAAAGTCCATCAAGGATTCCTGAAGCCTGGGGGTACAGACACATGTGGGGTACATCCCAGGAATGGCTCCCAGATGGGCACCCAATGTTAACATTTATGTTAAGATCAAATGATAACACAAGAAACCTTATGAAATATTGACAAAGGACAACAACTTGACAGCATTTGAGAATATTTGAAGAAAATTAGAAGTATGTTGATGAATAAAGATGGTTCAATTTATTTGCTCAAGAGTCCCAAGTCATTGGGCACCTGCTACATGTTTTGTGTTTTCTGGGAACACAAGAAAATAGAAGATGTGGTACCTTCCCTTGGGAAGCTGATAGTTTTCTTTGATGCAAATCATCAAAAGAAACCAAAACAAAACCAAAACAACAACAACAAAGTATAAAAAATAAGAATAAGAAATGCCAAGGATGGGTAAAGGGAATAAAAACAGGGCTAAAATAGGTACTCCATTATAGGCATGATAGGAGATGCTGCTAACTTCTGTTTAACGCTCAGCAAGGCACAGTTCTGCTCAGGAGACCCAGGTAACGGGGCCCAGCTAGAGCTGATGCTGTTGACCACCATGCTCTTCTGCCTTTGTGCTGGCGGTCAACTTCCAGGCACCCACATGGACACTGAGTAGCACCTTCTCTGTCCATGCCTCTCAGAATGTGCCCACTCCGTTTGCTGGTTCCTGGTAGATATTGTGGTTTTCAGTCGGTGTCAGAGCCCTGCCAAGCGACACTGAACCCAGGAAGCAGCGCCCCCCTGGCTCTGCTCTTAGTGAGAGGTCAAAGATGGGCAATCACTAGACAGGAGAGGCCGTGCAAGTGAGCAGGAGGAAGGGCAGGCTCAGCTAAGCTAAGCTGTAGCTTGGGCCCAGATGCCTTTCCATTGTCTGGTCTGAGTTCTGCTGCTGGCCACCCCAGAGGACATGTGTATTTCCCTCCTGGCTTGGGAGACTTTGGTAAACCTCCAAGTCCCAAAGAGAAAACAAACAACAAAATGTCACTGTCACCCCCTTGCATGATAAAGGACAGGAATGCCTTCTGTTTCCTTCACAGAATGAGCTGAGTCAGATTTTGTACATCTCTTGTTCCATACCACAGAGTACAGAGAGTATAAAAACAGTGGCAGGTAGGACCGCTAGATAGTGGCCTCCCCAACCCCCACCCCCACCTCTCCACCTCCTCCCACAGGGAGGAGTACTCTTCCCTGGTCACGGGGCTGCATGGGGAAGGGCTCACTGACCAGCTCACCACCCATGAGCCTCCTCAAGCAGCCCTGCCCTTCCTGTACCAGCGCCTCTCCATGCCATCCGGCAGGAGCTTCCTGCTGCCAGCAGATCCTGTGAGCAAAGGGAAACCACGTAACTTGCACAGTGGCAGGAGTTCACGGTGTCAGTGTGGGTGACTCTGGGCACTGGCTTCATGCAAAGCAGTGATTACGCTAGTCCCACTGTGCTAACCCATTAAGGGAAGAGACAGCTTAGGCACTTTGTAATACAAAGCTATCCAAGTATTGAGGTATCCTCACAGAAGTTAGGGAAGCCCTGAATACTTTCCCAAAATCATTCTCTTTCCAATTATTATCAAAGTCCATTTCACTGGAAGAATTAATTACACCAGCAAACCTAAACAACACTTGATCATTCTTTGCTCTGAGAATTAGCACACATTTGTAATTACAATCTAAATCTTGTTAAAGATTGAATGAACTCACTTACATAGCTTTGGGTTTCCTTTTTTGGCATAAAGCCCACATGTGCGCGTGCACACTATTGTGAAGTTTGGTTCCTTGGTTAAGTGGATTTATTTTAACTGGATTTCCCCCCATTATCAAATATTCTTTGGAAACAATAACCTCTCATATTAACATAGGTTCCTGGAGATTTTCAGACCATCTTTCATAAAAGTCTCACATATGGGGCTACTTTGGTCTGTGATTTCCTCACCTCCTCTGCTGGAGAAGGGGCTGTGAGCTCCCACTCCATCCTGATAGCATGCTGAGCCGAAGAGAATCGTGAGGAAGTAAAGCCAGTCCTGCTGCCTTCAAAGGCATGATGAACACTCGCGCTTGTAACTAGACTGGTTGAGAGCAGATCCAAATGTTTGCCCTCATGGTCTGGTATGACTAGTGTCCCTCTGGTCACTGCCCTTTCCATGCCCAGAAGTAGCCAGTTTGGATGATAAGTCATGAACATACCAGAGTCAATCATATGCTCAGGGTATGAAGTAAAAGTGTAAGTTAAAGAGGCTAGAAAGTGTGGGCTAGTATCTCCCAGAAAGACTTAGTTTTTTCATCTGACCAAGAGTTCAGCATTTTTATGTGCCAAGCTCAGTTCTGGGTGCACAGGATACAGTGGGTCAGACACGGTCTCAGCTGTCATGGAGTGCACACTCCCTTGGGGCAGGTAGAGAAACAGGTACAGAGAATAGACAGGCACAGAAAACAAACAAGTTGTAGACTGTGGTAAGTGCTACGAAGAAAACAGGTTCAAATGGCAGGTTGACTGGGGGAGAGTGGAAAAATGTATGTGGTAGTCAGGCACAGCATCTTTGAGAAAATGATTTTGGAGCTAAGATCCTGAAACAAGATGGATTTAACCATGCCAAGACATGTGCAAAGGGCCCAGGCACCAAACAAATGCAAAGGCTGTGGAGCAGGACCCAACCAGAAAGAAACCAGTATTTCGGGAACAGGCGCCAAGAGGCCAGTGGTGTGGGTGCTGGTGTTGGAAAATCTCCAAGTGCAGGGGGTACAGAAATAGGAGTTGGGCCTGGGGCAATTTTACAGAGGCTGGATTGTGCAGGAGTTCAGGCTAGGCTGACAGGTTTGGACTTTATTCTAAATACAGACAGAAGCCCTTGCAGACTATAAGCAGAGGAGGGAGAAGGTCTGGTTAGCATTTCTAGAGCCATCTTGCTGTGCTCTCAGAGAATTGGATGTGAAGGCACAAGGAGAAGCAGGTGGAGGGTGACTGCCCTGGTCCAGGTGGGGCATGGCTGTGGGTGAAGTGGGGTGCTGGGGATGCTGGGGATGGGTAGGGTAGGATTGGGCTGCTGAGAATCAGTACAGAAAGAAGAATGGAGGATAACTCTGGGGTTTGGGGTTGACAGAGTTACTTGTAAGCTCCATAGGGCAGGGGTTCTGTCTGGTTGGCTCACTGCACTATGGCAGGGCCTGGGATTGCACCTGGCATGCTGCAAGGGCTCTAAATGCTTGTGTGGAGTTGGTGAGTGGTGGAGCGAGAGCGAGGTTGTGTCTTGTGGCTCTGAGAGTTAGGGGCTCTCTCCCAGTAGAGTGCCAGGCAGCCTCATGCTCAGAGGGAGGCATGGCAGCACTCCAGTGGACGTCCGCATCTGGAGGATCCTGTGGAAGCTCGACTGGGGTGACTCAACCACACTGTCTGTTCATTAGGATGTAGGGCTTGGGGGGCATAAGGAAGATGGGGGAATGCAGGGGAACTGGCACAGGTAGAGGAATGCCCTGTGCATGGATGGCAGAGTAGTGATGGAGGGAAGACAAAGCCCTTGAAAAGCTAGGGAGGGGGATGAGCAGTGAAGTCACAAAACAGTGACATAAGTGTTGGAGGGTGAAGAGGCAGTGGCTGGGGCTGACATTGTCTATTTGTGAGTGATTCCTGTTGAAGGTGTCCTTGAGGTTGAGCCCTGGAGGATCAGTAGGCCACAATGGAGGAAGACCCAACTCTGAGAGGTTCCAAGTAGCAGGAGAAGGACTAGTCACAGGGGTGGGCCTGGGACCCCGAGAGTCCAATCTGGTTGCCCTGCTCCTTTGCCTAGGGAAGGCCAGAGTGGCTGCCCAGCAGAGCCCCCACTGTGCTGGTTGAGAGGAGCATGGACATGGCAGACACCATGTAGTCCTTGCTTTCATGCCCTGCCTGAGGGAGGCACTTGGCAGCCCCTCATACCCTCTCTGATGTGACCCACAAATGCCCTTTATCCTGCTGCAGGTCCTGCTGGTCACTCCATGGAGGTCCTGCTCAGTGCTTTTTCTGTGTCTGTTTAGGGCTCCCCCCACCTAAGAATGGTTTACACTCTTTAATTCAATGTCCCAGAAATGTTGACTCTTATTTGTTATATAACACTTAAACTGATTGGTTAAAAAAAAGAGTTTTGGGGAATGCTCCAGGATATGGCCTAGGGCACAGGAGATAGAGATGTATCTCCCCTACTAGAATGGGATTTGCCAGTTAAATTTTGGGGCCTGGACTTTAACAACATGCTCAGAGACATGGAGAGATAGGGTGGGTTCCTTGTCAGATATACACAGTAAACCTACTTCAGACCAACCCTCCATTATTGCTGAAGGTCAGCCACTTGACGGCCATTAGCAAGTGCCCTCCCATCACTGCCTTTTGTGGGAGAAGAGACACAAAATGCCCATCTCTTATTGCCACACCTGCCCCTATCCCTGCTTATGTCTCAGACATAATCCCGGTTTGTAATCCGAGACCATGTCTTTCCATTCCCCAAACTGACAGATTCCCTGTAGGGTAATGACTGTGAGTCTGCGAGTGTCACATGGGCAGGACGAGAGGGGCAGCCTTGATACACGGCTTTCCTCTGAGACATACCAAATTGACAATCCAAACCTTAGCTGGTGCCGGTCAGTTTGAATAGACACTAGAGAATGTCCCTCTGTAACCATGCCAGTGGGAATTTATTTGAACAGAACTAGGATCAAATCCAGGGACTTGAACCACACTTGCTTTAAGCATAAAATAAATAATATAATCCTGAGGTTAGGGGGGATTTGAACAAGTACACATTGGTAAAGTGTGCTAGCCCCCTAGGCTAATAGTAACTGCCTGACAAATGGGGATTGTTACTGTTTTTATATTCAAAAGCTGTTAGGTTAACTGCATGTTGCAAAAGCTGCAAGAAAGGAATCCTGTCTCTTGCATGTCTCTGTGAATTTTAAGGTAAGCTTTTCAATTTCCACCAAAATGCCAGCTAGAATGTTGATGTGATTGTGTTGAATCTGTAGATCAATTTGAGGATTATTGCCATTTTAACAATGTTGTTTACCGATTCATGAACACAGAACACCTTTCCATTTATTTAACTCTTCTGTCTTTTCTTCCAGTGACATCTTATAGCTTTGGTGTACAAGTTCTACATGTCTTTTGTTAAATGTATCCCTGAGCATTTTATTCTTCTGGATTCCGAACGTGTGATGTTTTCAATAATGGAATGATCATCAGCACCCAGCAGACCTGGGTATAAATTCTGGCTCTGTTAACTGACTAGTTTTGCACCTTGGGCAAGATACTGATGTTCTCTGAGCATCTGTTTCCTCATTTACAAAGTAGGCATCCCAGTTCATTTTTGCTGGGGTGGGCAAGGTGATCACCTCGGGTAATGCACGGGAAAGCACACAGCACAGTGCTAGTGAAGATTCGTTGTATTCCTTCCTTTACTAAATCTGCAGTAAGACCCGTTATTATTCCACACGTGACATTGTGTTTGTGTGTGCTGTATCAAAATACCACCAACATGGTTGGGGACACATATCTGCTGACTTTTGTACTTCAGATATTTAAAAATATTTTTTCACCCTTCTTTTCTCTTCAGTGATATAATTTTTATCTATTCTAATTCTCAATTTCTCCCCCTCAAAAAAAAAAAATCCCCTTGAGATTCTTTGACCTACATCCGGCTTTTGTGGGCTTATTAAAGAATTTTCTCTCCCCCAAATATCACTAATGCAATTTACTTCATTTATTATCTCATTACCAGCTCATATGTTCTTAGAAGCATGGAATTTTATCAGAATTCTGTTCTTCTATCTTTAAATATATTTAATCATATTTAATACCTGAGGTGATTGATGCCCAGCCCCTGTAAATAAAGCAAGCTTTCCCCCCCTTCTTTTAATTCAATGTTTTCTGTTGTACATGGGACTCAGGTTTCAAAGCTTAGCAAAAGACTAACGACCTGGCCTTGAAGGGACAAGCCGCCATCTCTCTGAGTGCGTCACACTGCCCACAGCAAGGTGGGGTGTGTCCTCCACCAGCACTTGGTGGGATGGAATTGTAAAAGCAAAACATCTTCAGGAACTCAGGGTCTCATTTGCAAAGTTAAATAGAAACATGGGCTATTAACCAACACTGGGGACTGTTGCTGTTAGACGGAAAACACACGAGCTCGTGAAGACTATCAGCAACAGGGGTTTGAAGATCTTACGCCATCCTGATTTTATTTTTTGAAAATTTTTAAAATTTTTTATTGTTATGTTAATCACCATACATTACATGATTAGTTTTTGATGTAGGGTTCCATGATTCATTGTTTGTGCATCACACCCAGTGCTCCACACAGAATGTGCCCTTTTTTTTTTTAAAGATTTTATTTATTTATTTGAGAGAGAGAGAGAGAATGAGATAGAAAGCACGAGAGGGAAGAGGGTCAGAGGGAGAAGCAGACTCCCTGCTGAGCAGGGAGCCCGATGTGGGACTCGATCCTGGGACTCCAGGATCATGACCCGAGCCGAAGGCAGTCGCTTAACCGACTGAGCCACCCAGGCGCCCCAGAATGTGCCCTTTTTAATACCCATCACCAGGCTAACACATCCCCCCACCCTCCTCCCCTCTGGAACCCTCAGTTTGTTTTTCAGAGTCCATCATCTCTCATGGTTCATCTCCCCCTCCAACTTACTCCCCTTCATTCGTCCCCTCCGGCTACCTTCTTCTTTTTCTTTTTTTTTTCTTAACATATATTGCATTATTTGTTTCAGAAGTACAGACCTGTGATTCAACAGTCTTGCACAATTCACAGCGCTCACCATAGCACATACCCTCCCCAATGTCTATCACCCAGCCGCCCCATCCCTCCCACCCCCCACCACTCCAGCAAACCTCAGTTTGTTTCCTGAAATTAAGAATTCCTCATATCAGTGAGGTCGTATGATACATGTCTTTCTCTGATTGACTTATTTCACTCAGCATAACACCCTCCAGATCCATCCACGTCATTGCAAATGGCAAGATCTCATTCGTTTAGATGGCTGCATAATATTCCATTGTGTATATATACCACATCTTCTTTAGCTATTCATCTGTCGATGGACATCTTGGCTCTTTCCACAGTTTGACTATTGTGGATATTGCTGCTATAAACATTGGGGTGCACGTACCCTTTCAGATTCCTACATTTGTATCTTTGGGGTAAATACCCAGTAGTGCAATTGCTGGGTCGTATGGTAGCTCTATTATCAACTGTTTGAGGAACCTCCATACTGTTTTCCAGAGAGGTTGCACCAGCTTGCATTCCCACCAACAGTGTAGGAGGGTTCCCCTTTATCCGAATCCCTGCCGACATCTGTCGTTTCCTGACTTGTTAATTTTAGCCATTCTGACTGGTGTGAGGTGGTATCTCATGGAGGTTTTGATTTGGATTTCCCTGATGCCAAGCAATGTTGACCACTTTTTCATGTGTCTGTTAGCCATTTGGATATCTTCTTTGGAAAAAATGTCTGTTCATATCTTCTGCCCATTTCTTGATTGGATTATTTGTTCTTTGGGTGTTGAGTTTCATAAGTTTTTTATACATTTTGGATACTAGCCCTTTATCTGATATGTCATTTGCAAATATTTTCTCCCATTCTGTCGGTTGTCTTTTGGTTTTGTGGACTGTTTCTTTTGCTGTGCAAAAGCATTTTATCTTGATGAAATCCCAATAGTTCATTTTTGCCCTTGCTTCCCTTGCCTTTGGCGATGTTTCTAGGAAGAAGTTGCTGCGGCTGAGGTCGAAGAGGTTCTACCTGTGTTCTCCTTTAGGATTTTGATGGACTCCTGTCTCACGTTTAGGTCTTTCAACCATTTGGAGTCTATTTTGTGTGTGGTGTAGGAAATGGTCCAGTTTCATTCTTCTGCATGTGGCTGTCCAATTTTCCCAACACCATTTGTTGAAGAGACTGTCTTTTTTCCATTGGACATTCTTTCCTGCTTTGTTGAAGATGAGTTGACCATAGAGTTGAGGGTCCATTTCTGGGCTCTCTATTCTGTTCCATTGATCTATGTGTCTGTTTTTGTGCCAGTACCATACTGTCTTGATGATGACAGCTTTGTAATAGAGCTGGAAGTCCGGAATTGTGATGCCGCCAGCTTTGCTTTTCTTTTTCAACATTCCTCTGGCTATCCGGGGTCTCTTCTGGTTCCACACAAATTTTAGGATTATTTGTTCCATTTCTTTGAAAAAAGTGGATGGTATTTTGATGGGGATTGCATTGAATGTGTAGATTGCTCTAGGTAGCATTGACATCTGCACAATGTTTGTTCTTCCAATCCATGAGCATGGAACATTTTTCCATTTCTTTGTGTCTTCTTCAATTTCTTTCATGAGTATTTTATAGTTTTCTGAGTACAATTCCTTTGCCTCTTTGGTTAGATTTATTCCTAGGTATCTTATGGTTTTGGGTGCAATTGTAAATGGGATCGACTCCTTGATTTGTCTCTCTTCTGTGTTGTTGGTGGTGTATAGGAATGCCACTAAGTTCTGTGCATTGATTTTATATCCTGCTACTTTACTGAATTCCTACATGAGTTCTAGCAGTTTTGGGGTGGAGTCTTTTGGGTTTTCCACATAAAGTATCATATCATCTGCCAAGAGTGAGAGTTTGACTTCCTTTTGACGATTTGGATGCCTTTGATTTCTTTTTGTTGTCTGATTGCTGTGGCTAGGATGTCTAATACTATGTTGAATAGCAGTGGTGAGAGTGGACATCCCTGCCGCGTTCCTGACCTTAGGGGAAAAGCTCTCAGGTTTTCCCCATTGAGAATGATATTCGCAGGAGGTTTTTCATAGATGGCTTTTATGATACTGAGGTATGTACCCTCTATCCCTATACTCTGAAGAGTTTTGATCAAGAAAGGATGCTGTACTTTGTCAAATGCTTTTTCTGCATCTATTGAGAGGATTATAGGATTCTTCTTCTTTCTTTTGTTAATGTATTGTATCACGTTGATTGATTTGCGGATGTTGAACCAAACTTGCAGCCCAGGGATAAATCCCACTGGGTCATGGTGAATAATCCTTTTAATGTACCGTTGGATCCTATTGGCTATTATTTTGGTGGGAATTTTTGCATCCATGTTCATCAAGGATATTGGTCTGTAGTTCTCCTTTCTGATGGGGTCTTTGTCCAGTTGTAGGATGAAGGTAATGGTGGCCTCATAAAATTAGTTTGGAACTTTTCCTTCCATTTCTATTTTTTGGAACAGTTTCAGGACAATAGGTATTAATTCTTCTTGAAATGTTTGGTAGAATTCCCCTGGGAAGCCATCTGGCCCTGGGCTTTTGTTTCTTGGGAGATTTTTGATGACTGCTTCAATTTCCTTAGTGGTTATAGCTCTCTTTAGGTTTTCTATTTCTTCCTGGTTCAGTTTTGGTAGTTGATACATCTCTAGGAATGCACTCATTTCTTCCAGGTTATCTAATGTGCTGGCATAGAGTTGCTCATAATATGTTCTTATAATTGTTTGTATTTCTTTGGTGTTGGTTGTGATCTCTACTCTTTCATTCATGATTTTCTTGATTTGGGTCATTTCTCTTTTCTTTTTGTAAGTCTGGCCGGGGGGTTATCAATCTTGTTAATTCTTTCAAGGAACCAGCTCCTTGTTTCGTTGATCTGTTCTACTGTTCTTTTGGTTTCTAGTTCATTGATTTCTGCTCTGATCTTTATTATTTCTCTTCTTCTTCTGGGTTTAGGCTTTATTTGCTGTTCTTTCTCTAGCTCCTTTAGGTGTAGGGTTAGGTTGTGTATTTGAGACTTTCTTGTTTCTTGAGAAAGGCTTGTATTGGTATATACTTTCCTCTTAGGACTGCCTTTGCTGTATCCCAAAGATTTTGAACAGTTGTGTTTTCATTTTCATTGGTTTCCGTGAATTTTTTTTAATTCTTCTTTTATTTCCTGGTTGACCCATTCATTCCTTAGTAAGATGCCCTTTAGGCTCCATGTATTTGAGTTCTTTCCAACTTTCCTCTTGTGATTGAGTTCTAGATTCAAAGCATGTGGTCTGAAAATATGCAGGGAATAATCCCAATCTTTTGGTACCAGTGGAGACCTGATTTGTGACCTAGGATGTGATCAATTCTGGAGAAAGTTCCATGGGCACTAGAAAAGAATGTGTATTCCATTGCTTTGGGATGGAATGTTCTGAATATGTCTGTGAAGTCCATTTGGCCTAGTGTTTCACTTAAAGACTTTATTTCCTTGTTGATCTTTTGCTTAGATGATCTGTCCATTTCAGTCAGGGAGGTGTAAAGTCCCCCACTATTATTGTATTGTTGTCAATGTGTTTCTTTGCTTTTGGTATTAATTGCCTTATATAATTGGCTGCTCCCATGTTAGGTGCATAGATATTTACAATTATTAGATCTTCTTGTTGGATAGACACTTTAAGTAGGATATAGTGTCCTTCCTCATCTCTTATTACAGTCTTTGTTTTAAAATCTAATTTGTCTGATACAAGGATTGCCACCCCAGCTTTATTTTGGCGTCCTTTAGCATGGTAAATAGTTTTGCACCCTCTCACTTTCAATCTGGGGGTGTCTTTTGGTCTAAAATGAGTCCCTTGCAGATCGCATATCAATGGAACCTGATTTTTTTTACAATCTGATAGCCTGTGTTGTTTGATTGGGGCATTGAGCCCATTTACATTCAGGGTAACTATTGAAAGATATGAATTTAATGCTCTTGTATTGCCTGTAAGGTGACTGTTACTACTTATTGTCTGTGTTCCTTTCTGATCTATGCTGCTTTTAGGCTCTCTCATTGCTTAGAGGACCCCTTTCAATATTTCTTGTAGAGTTGGTTTCGTGTTTGCAAATTCCCTTAGTTTTTGTTTGTTCTGGAAGCTTTTTATCTCTCCTACTTTAATGACAGCCTAGCTGGATATAGTATTCTTGGCTGCATATTTTTCTCGTTTAGTGCTCTGAGGTTCTCATGCCAGTCCTTTCTAGCCTGCCAGGTCTCTGTGGATAGGTCTATTGCCAATCTAATATTTCTACCATTATAGGTTACATATCTCTTCTCCCGAGCTGCTTTCAGGATTTTCTCTTTGTCTCTGAGACTCATAAGTTTTACTATTAGATGTCAGGCTGTTGACCTATTTTTATTGATTTTGAGAGGGGTTCTCTGTGCCTCCTGGATTTTGATGGGTGTTTCCTTCCCCACATTATGGAAGTTCTCTGCTATAATTTGCTCCAATAGACCTTCTGCCCCTCTCTCTCTTTCTTCTTCTTCTGGGATCCCAATTATTCTAATGTTCCATCTTATCGTATTGCTTATCTCTCGAATTCTGCCCTCGTGATCCTGTAGTTGTTTATCTCTCTTTTTCTCAGCCTCTTTATTTTCCATCATGTGGTCTTCTATATCACTGATTCTCTCTTCTGCCTCATTTATCCTAGCAGTTAGTGCTCCCATTTTTTATTGCACCTCATCAATAGCCTTTTTGATTTCGACTTGGTTTGATTTTATTTCTTTTATTTCTCCCGAAAGGGTTTCTCTAATAACTTCCATGCTTTTTTCGAGCCCAGCTAGTATCTTTAAAATCATGGTTCTAAACTCTAGGTCCGACATCATACTAATGTCCATATTGAGTAGGTCCCTGGCAGATGGTATTACATCTTCTTCTTTTTGCTGAGGTGATTTTTTTTGTCTTGTCATTTTGTCCAGAGGAGAATAGATGAATGAGAGAACAAAATGCTAACAGGTTAACAACGCCCCCGCAAATATACTCTATACAAATCAGAAAGGACCTGAAACCAGGGGAAAAGAAAGGGAAAGATAGAAAAAAGAAAGAGAAAAGAAAAAAAGAAAAAGAAGAAGATAGAAACAAACAAAAACAGAACAAAACAAAATAAACAATATGATCAAATATGACCAGGCTAGTGCATAGATCAGTGCCACACACTACATTTGGGGCATATTTTGGTCTCTTAGAAGAAAGTGCTCCTAAAATTTTAAAGGAAGAAAGACTTATATATGTACAAAATAAGGGTTGATACAATGAAGGGATGGAAGTTGACTGTAAAGATGAAAATTATAAAAGATTTTATAAAAGGAATTGATAAGATAAGAAGTTGTTTGAAAAAAAAAGATTTAAAAAAAGAAAAGAATAAAAAAAGGGAGAGAATGTGATCAGGCAGGAGACTAGAACAAAGCCAAACACTAGTGATTTAGGGTATATTTTATCTCAAAATTTTAAAGAGAGAACAACTTATATATATATGCCCAAAATAAGGTAACTCCTATGAAGGGATAAAATATGACTCTAAAAATGAAAAATAAAAAATGTTTTTTTAAAAAAGGGATTGATAAGATGTTGGTTGAAAAAGGGAAAAAGAAAAATTGAAAAAAAAACAGTTAAAAGAATTAACTTTGATGAACTAATGAATCATGGTAAAAAAGCCATGAATTCTATGTGCAGTATTCTCCTAGTGCTGGAGTTCTCCCGTTCTCCTTGATCAGTAAACTTGGTCTTGGCTTGCTGGCTGTTCGTGCTGATATTCAGGGAGGGGCCTGTTGCCATGGTTCCCAAATGTTTTTTGCCTTTGCAGAAATTGCCCCGCTCTTTTCAGTCTGGGCTAAGCAATCTGCTCGGGTTTGCTCTCAGGAGCTTTTGTTCCCTGCAAGCTCTCAGTACAGCTTTGGAGGACCAGAGTAAAATGGTGGCCTCCCAATCTCTGCCTGGAAGAGCTGAGAACTCGGGGCTCCGCTCCTCAGTGTGCCCCCAGAGAAAAGCAGTCACTCCCGTCTCCCCGGTCTCCGGCCGCACTCCGTGCTCACCCGGCCTGTGACCGAGTGTTTTATCTCTGTCACCCGACCCCGTGTGGAGTCTCCAAACCCAGCAGATCCCTGTGGTGCGCTCCCGCGCCGCTTCTCCCGGGGGAGGAAGGGGAGTCTCCCCAGCTCTGCCACTTGTTGGGTCCCTGCTGGAGGAGCAGTGGCCCGACTGGGTCGCGGATCACAGTTTATGGCAACCCCGGGCTGAGAGCTAACTCCTCAGCTCCGTCTCTGCAGCCGGCTTCCCCGCTCTGATACCCGGGAGCTCTGCCGCACTCAGGCACCCCCAGTCTTTCTGTACCCCGAGGGTCCTGAGACCACACTGTCCCGCGAGGGTTCCACCCCCCACTTAGCCACTGGAGCGACGTCCCTCTGTGGACCCGACTTCTAAAAGTTCCGATTTTGTGCTCTGCAGCTCTATCACTTGCCAGAAGCGGCCATCAGAGGCCCCCTCCCCTGCCGTCTATCCTCCCAAATATCGCCTCAGATTCACTTCTCTGCACGTCTTACCTTCCAGCAAGTGGTCACTTCTCTGTTCAGAGAGTTGTTGCTACTCTCCTCTTCGATCTCCTGTTGAGTTCGTAGGTGTTCAGAATGGTTTGATCCCTATTCAGATCCCTTTTCTTTTTTTTTTTTTAATCTTCTGAGACCTGAGAATTCCTGAGACCAGATGAAATCCAGGTCTCCTACTCCTCCACCATCTTGCTCCGCCCTCCCGCCAAACTGATTTTAAATGTGACACATGCGTTCACTTCTGCTACAGGTAAAATTACAGCTATGTACAGTTAGAAATGGCTTTCCTAGCCTGCACTGTAGAAATCTGTGTTTTTTCATTGGGAAGAGTACATGCTCTCATGCGGGGTGGAGTTTGTCATCAACCTGATGCACCTAATGCTCTTACACCCTCATTCACAGGTGGTGTCCCCACATGGTGACATCACAGCCTAGACTTTGAAGAAGCATGTTGTTGAGCATTGAGCATTACCCCGTTAGGGAGAGATGGAAGGCCTTCCTGATCCGATATGCAGGCATGCGTGGTCAAAAGAGGAACAGAAGAATGAGGTGTCTCACACCTAGTGGCTCAGGTTTAATTTCAGGTAGAAGTGAAGGGTAATGGGCTCACCTTCTCCAGCGCTCACCTCTGCTGCCCCAGGCAAGGATGCAGGAAGTGGCGTTATGAGCACATGAGAAACACCGATATAAAACGACCTGTCGTGATGTAAACCTTTATGTCACTTAATGTTAATAATTAGAAAACACGTGTAAAGGATGGGTTGGTACCAGTCTAGATTTATGAGCTTTGCAGAGAATCTTAACCATGCAAACAGCCATTCTTCCTGCCTTGTGCAGGTTGGGGTTGCTCACTGGCAGGAGAGAAACAAGGGAAAGAAGCATTCCTGATAAAGCAGATTGACCCCTTTCCTCTCATTTAAAAAAAATCTTTAAACCCCGAATAGCCAGAAGAATATTGAAAAAGAAAAGCAAAGCTCTTGGCATCACAATTCCAGACTTCCAGCTCTATTACAAAGCTGTCATCATCAAGACAGTATGGTACTGGCACAAAAACAGACACATAGATCAATGGAACAGAATCGAGAGCCCAGAAATGGACCCTCAACTCTGTGGTCAACTCATCTTCAACAAAGCAGGAAAGAATGTCCAATGGAAAAAAGACAGTCTCTTCAACAAATGGTGTTGGGAAAATTGGACAGCCACATGCAGAAGAATGAAATTGGACCATTTCCTTACACCACACACAAAAATAGACTCCAAATGGTTGAAAGACCTAAACGTGAGACAGGAGTCCATCCAAATCCTAAAGGAGAACACAGGCAGCAACCTCTTCGATCTCTGCCGCAGCAACTTCTTCCTAGGAACATCGCCAAAGGCAAGGGAAACAAGGGCAAAAATGAACTATTGGGATTTCATCACGATAAAAAGCTTTTGCACAGCAAAAGAAACAGTCCACAAAACCAAAAGACAACCGACAGAATGGGAGAAGATATTTGCAAATGACATATCAGATAAAAGGCTAGTATCCAAAGTCTATAAAGAACTTATCAAACTCAACACCCAAAGAACAGATAATCCAATCAAGAAATGGGCAGAAGACATGAACAGACATTTTTTCAAAGAAGACATCCAAATGACCAACAGACACATGAAAAAGTGTTCAACATGGCTCGGCATCAGGGAAATCCAAATCAAAACCTCCATGAGATACCACCTCACACCAGTCAGAATGGCTAAAATTAACAAGTCAGGAAACGACAGATGTCGGCGGGGATTCGGATAAAGGGGAACCCTCCTACACTGTTGGTGGGAATGCAAGCTGGTGCAACCCCTCTGGAAAACAGTATGGAGGTTCCTCAAACAGTTGAAATTAGAGGTATCATACGACCCAGCAATTGCACTACTCGATATTTACCCCAAAGATACAAATGTAGGGATCCGAAGGGGTACGTGCACCCCAATGTTTATAGCAGCAATGTCCACAATAACTAGACTGTGGAAAGAGCCAAGATGTCCATCGACAGATGAATGGATGAAGAAGATGTGGTATATATACACAATGGAATATTATGCAACCATGAAAAGGAATGAGATCTTGCCATTTGCAACGACGTGGATGGAACTGGAGGGTGTTATGCTGAGTGAAATAAGTCAGAGAAAGACATGTATCATATGACCTCACTGATATGAGGAACTCTTAATCTCAAGGAACAAACTGAGGGTTGCTGGAGTGGTGGGGGTTGGGAGGGATGGGGTGGCTGGGTGATAGACATTGGGGAGGGTATGTGCTATGGTGAGCGCTGTGAATTGTACAAGACTGATGAATCACAGGTCTGTACTTCCGAAACAAATAATGCAATATATGTTAAAAATAAAAAGAAGAAGAAGAAGATAGCAGGAGGGGAAGAATGAAGGGGAGTAAGTTGGAGGGGGAGACGAACCATGAGAAATGATGGACTCTGAAAAACAAACTGAGGGTTCTGGAGGGGAGGGGGTGGGGGCATGGGTTAGCCTGGTGATGGGTATTAAAAAGGGCACATTCTGCGTGGAGCACTGGGTGTTATGCAGAAACAATGAATCATGGAACACTACATCAAAAACTAATGATGTAATGTGTGGTGATTAACATAACAATAAAAAATTATTTTAAAAAATCTTGAGAATGAGGTGAAATTCTTTACAAATGGTTGAAAGATACATAAACAGCTGATTTCTGATTATCAGCTGAGGGAACAGGATAATAGATGCCATGTGAATCCTGCCATTAATTTTAATGATTCTGAGCAAAGCATGTTCCTAATACAAATAGCTGCCGTTAGAAATGTCACAGTCACTGGCACTGCATGCCCAGTCCTCTCCCGAGGTCAGGCAGGAAGTTAGAGGGGCAGCACGTATCAGGAAAGGAAGACCACACGGACCAGCAATTCCTCCATCTCCCTGCCAGACTGAGGAGCCAGTGTCTACAGCTCTGTGCAGAGAGAAGCTCAGGGGCTGTGTGTCATCCCCGTCCTCCAGGTAGTGTTTCCGTTTGCTCATTTGTAGCTCACAAATGGCATTTTGGTTTTTTTAAAGATTTTATTTATTTATTTGAGAGAGAGAGTAATCGAGAAGGAGAGAGAGAATATGAACAGGGGGAGTGGCAGGCAGAGGGAGAGGGAGAAGCAGACTCCCTGCTGAGCAGGAACCCCCCCCACCAATGTGGGGCTGGATCCCAAGACCCTGGGATCATGACCTGAGCTGAAGGCAGACGCTTAACCCAGTGAGCCACCCAGGCGCCCCACGAATGGCATTTTTTCTTTTTTTTTTATTATGTTCAGTTAGCCACTGTATAGTACATCATTAGTTTTTGATGTAGTGTTCAGTGATTCATTAGTTACGTATAACACCCAGTGCATTTTAAAAGATGCCAAATGGTGGCTGTAATGTTTCGTTGGAAATGAACAAATACTATTTGGAGATTTTAACACAACTGGAATAAATACAATTGGAAGAAAATGCCAGAAAAACCAGAAACACTTCATAAGCTGCAAAAACAAACAAACAAAACAAAACAAAACAAAACAAAAAGCAGGGATCCAGCACCTTCCTTTCCTCCAAGTTCTGTTTTTAATCCCTTTTCTGTGAATTTTCACAGGATGTTGGGCTCTTTGGGCATTTCTGTATCAACTTAGAGAATCTGATGTTTTCAGTTAGCAAACAAAAACAATTACTCTTCTTTTTTTTCCCCCTATGTCTTGATTGAAGCAATGTGCCCCCTTCCTGTTGTTTATAGGCTTTGTCGTCCAGCTTTACCACATTCTTAGTTCAAGCGCAGCTTCTAAAAGGCTGATCATATCAGAGCTGTCTATCAGAGCATGAGGACTGCCTCAGAGGAGCATGAGACAAAGAATATGGGGTCTCTACTCAGAAGTGTGTGCTGTGGGAGATCCATTTCCCATAAAGCAAAATGAATTGTACTCATCATTTGATGCTGACTGTTAGGAGGTGTGCTCCAGACCCCGGGGTGGGGGGGGGAGGTGGAGACTGGGCAAGGGAGGATTTTCTAATTAGTGACGATAAATTGAAAACAGAAGCAGGTGGCTTACCAACTCTACTATATAAACATTTTTTAAAATGGAAAAAAATGAGATTTCCTCAAGCTAGCATGAATCTGAAATAATTTGAAGCTTTTAGGAAAAGAAATATATCTCTTTAACTACTAATCTAGGTAAATAACATATTTGCATATTTCATATATTTGATTATGTTGTAAATTCTGTTTTGTACTTTAGTACTATGTGCTTTGCTTTGAAAACTGTACTTCTATAGATGCTATACTAAGATTCTTGAAAGCCCTTATCCCAATGCACTTTGGGTGGAATGTTTTTTATCACCCCAGAATTCCTATGTTGAAGCCTTAGCCCTCAGTGTGATATTTTGAGATGGGGCATTTGGGAGGTGAGTAGGATTAGTTGAGGTCATGAGTGTGGAATCCTCATGATAGCATTGGGAGGAAGGGAGAGAACTGCTGTTGATTCCCCATGGGTACACACCAAGAAAGGCTATGTGAGGACAGAGGGAGGAAGAGGCCTTCTGCTAGCCAGGAAGTTGACCCTCTCCAGAAATCAAATCACCCAGCACCTTGACCTGGGACTTCCCATCCTCCAGAACTGTGAGAAAATAAATGTCTGCTGTTTAAGCTGCCCACTCTGTGGTGTTTTAATGGCAACCCAAGAGGACTTTCCATTACCCACAGTGCACTGGCCCTGGATAGTGGCTAAGATGTTATATATGTGACACTGCTGAGAAGTAGCAGCTAATGAAGGCTTTTCCCACCCATTTGCTGGATTCCATTTATTTCAGCCCAAAGCTAGGCTGTGCACAGCTAGGCTGCTGCATGGCCTACTGTGTTTCTGATGAGAAACAGTATGGAACAGAGGCTGGGGCAGGTGTTCTGAGGCCGGGCTGGCTGGGTTCAAATCCCAGCTTTGCCACTTATTAGCTGTCTGTCAGACCTGACTTTACCTCTCTGTACCTCAGTTCCTTCTTCTGAAAGTGGGAGTGGTAATAATAAGGACCATTTTACAGGTTGGTTGTGACATACTGAACTGTGAGGTGCTTGGTCCATGTTGCCTCTGACATTATCCATCCTTATGTAGCTAAAGAATTCTACTCATCATATCTCATCCAGGAGTTTTCTGTCCAGGTGTATCTTCTGCACACTTACCTCTATAAGCCCAAAGATTCTTACTGGCTAAGACCTCCAATTTTCTACCACTTTCCTAGCAGTAGAAGACCACTCAGCCTACACCAGGGCAAGCTTCAAGGGCCAGAGAGTGAATGCCCTGGGATCAGGTCTTGACCAGTGATGAACAGGGAGTTGGTGTACGAATGCCGAGTTCCCTTGCCCCTTAGGTCAGATTACTCTGAGTACATGTTCGACATGGTCTCTCAGACTTCCCTAGCAAAAGATTGAGCCCTAGCTGCCTACAGCAGAAACTGGCTTTTTAATGGGACATACTTTCTTGGCTTCTCTCTGTTCCCTGCCTCACTCACCATTACCTGTCTAGCACTTCCTGGAACCACCCCCCAAATAAACAATTTATATTCCAATCCTTGTTTCAGGGCTGCTAATGGCAAGTCTTGGGTATCACCACGGACATAGGAATCATAGCCTTATTGAAATGATAGGACTGTTCTGCATATGTGCTTCTCTTCTGCTCACTAAGTGAGTTCTGTCCCAGGACCAGTGGAAAGCAGGGACTAATGTGTCACACTGGGAGACAGTGTCACGTGGCTTTGCTCATGCATTGATGCTGCTCCAATTCACAACCTCTTCAGGGTGAATCACATCCCAGGTACACACAAGACAGAATCTCTCAGGGAGACAAAATCTCTCTGGATCCTCACAAATCAATGTTCTCCTGTAGAATCTAATAGGAAAGAATCTGACTTTGAAACAATCATTCATTTGATCTCCGCAGCTATCTTAATGACTGTTAAGAGTGTCATTCCATGGATGTATCTTCCAAAATCTCTTAAGATCATGCTAATTTGCTTTTCCAGATCAAATGCATATCCACCACAGTGCATTGCCATCTGGCTTCTGATCAGAAAGGTGTGAAGGCCTGTAGGGCTGTCTTCTGCCAGTAAAGATAATAATATACAAAGGTCATTGCAGTAAGATAGCCGGCCAGCAACCATGTTATTAAATGTTATCAGATCTGTTTCTGATGTATCTGGAAAGCACCTTCAAGAGAGTTTTATCTATATTTATATTTATTCTGCTTTAAATTCTGACTAGTTAAGAACTTCAGTGGATATGGACTTTTAAAAAATTATGTTCAGTGCTCATTTGGAAGTCATAACATTAAGCATATCACACTTGCTTTCCAAATTTCAAAGGGCCCTTCATCCCAGATATGTGAATGATCCTTTGCCCCAGATTCATTGTCAGGTCTCAGAAGCTCTATGGTCACGTGAGGCTGGTGAGCAAACCAGGGCCTCTTCTCTTCCTCTCAGTGCCTCTTTTCTGAGGATGGTGGAAGAACTTGCTTCTTCTGCCAGAAAAAGGGCTGCTGATATATGGAAATCTACCTCAGGAGTGGGTTGCTAACACATGATATTTATCACCCAGGGCATGACAAAGACTAGTGGCAATATAACAAGATGGGTTAACCAGCCATCTAAATACGTAGGTGATGGTAACAAAGTGAAGGAAAAAAATTAAGGGAAAAATAAGCTAAAACCAGGAGAGAAGTCAGTACTCCAAATATATATTTTGATGTCCAGAACTGGCTGTAAGCTCACTAGCAGCAATGCAAAGAGGGAGACACAATCAGCAACATGACTCACAGTGTCCAAGTGGTAAAAATAGACCAAGGACTCATGAGAAGCTCATCTATTTCTGTTCCTGAGATGAGATGCAAAGTTCTCATTGAAGCAACACTGCACTGCAATAAGCAGCGTCCCCAAAAATACCCCACTGGGAATACCTCCCCCAATTCTCCAGTCTCCCTTACCCTGCTCTAGCTTTTCCATGACCCTTATCTACATAACTCACTAATTAAATTCATGGTCTGCATCCCATCCTTAGGTAGAGCATAAGCTTGGCAAGGTCAGAGGCTCCTGGCTGTCTCCCCATTGCACCCCCAGTATGGAGAGCAGTGTCTGGTACAGCGCAGGTGGTCAGTGCATATTTGTTGAATAATTGGATCAGGAGTTTTCCTTACAAAGTGGATCCATGAGATTCAGTGAGGGAAGTTTTATGCTCTGCAGACATTCATGGTACATGGGTCTCTGATGGCCTGTTTCAGTGCACTTTAGATTGTGGTGTATCTCATCCAAGGATCAAATAGATGCACATATGTAAAGGGAGCACATAAATAACAAAAATGTTTTTAAAAGCCCATTGAAAGAAAATGGAGGACCCTGGAGATTGAAACAAAGGGAAGAGTCCCATATAACCTGGGCTGGGCCACCGTTAGCCACCTGTGTGCTGTCCAGCCCTAACTTTGGCCGTGGGTCTTCATCTGTGGCTGTGAGGCTACTGATGAGCTGGGTCCTGGGGTTTATTTGCCCTGTTGTAAAGCCTAGAAATTCTTAGTTTTCAGTTTTCTTCGGGGTAGATCAAACTCTAAACTTGAAATCTATAGTTCGTAAAGATTATCTTTCACTTCAAAGAAGTAAAAGAAGGCCAGAGGAGGCCAACAGAAAGTTGGGGATGGGGTGGAGCCAAGGAGTGGGACGAAGGTAGAAAGACAGGGGTTAGCTATTGCTGGGCCCCCTAAGGTACACTGAGGCCTTTGGACTGCACCCCAGGAGCAGTGTCACTGAAGGAATGTACACAGGGGTGTCACAAGATTGATTATATGTCCAAAAGACCCCTATGCTCCTGCACAGTGATAGCTGTCAGGGAGGACCTAGGAGATACTGAGATGGTCTGGGTCAGAGATGGTGACAGCTTGGTCTAGGGTGACATGGGAGACAAGTGGAAGAATCAGCAGGACTTGTCAGTGGCATGATTTTGAGGGGGTAGTTGTAACAAAGACCGCAATGTTGGGGATTTGGATAGGTAGTGGTTCATGGACACAGGGTGGAGTGAAGAACAAGCCAGGGGTTTGGTGCTCCTTGAGTCTGATGCTTTTGAGAGGTCCTGGTGGGGATTCTAGTGGGTCTGGTGGTTACTGGCACCATGAGTGATGGGGAGACTGATGAGTAAGAAAGGATTTAAACCCAACATTTGAAGGCTGGACAAAGAAGGATGACCTGGCAGAGAGTGGGTGGGAAGACCTGAGGAGGGAGCAGGAAACACAGGAGAAGGTGCAGCCGAACGAGCCATGGGCAAAATTATCTGGAGAAGGAAGTGGCCAAGCATTGTGAGGTGTGAACGTATCCTCCTGGCTCATTGACATCTAGGCCTTGGGTTCTCTCAGTGGAATGGTGGGGAGGGGACCAGATTGGTTCCTGCACACCCCTACCCCAGATCTGCCCTCTTCACTCAACCTTGCAACTAAATTTGGGTAGATTTGAAGTATCCACATTGGTTTCTTATACCATGGCATTCAGTTTTCAGTGGCACTGCAACATTTTTAATAAAATTTAAATTTAGTAGAATCCCAGGTGAACTCAGTGCTTATCTATTGTTTCATACAGTACTCCATCCACCAGGTTAAGGTGTGTCTGCAGAACAAAGCATCCTTCTGAGGAGACCAAACCTTAGACATCACAGCATAGTGAGGCTAGGGCTTATTGAGGGGATCAGAAATCCCAGCACAACAGGTAAGAGGCTAGACCCTACCCTTTAGTACTTGAAGCAAGTTTTTAAGTGTGTAGATAGTGACACATCATTGAAAGTTTCACTGTTTCTCAATGACCTCAGTCTCCATGTCCTGCTGAATGTCATGGCCCAGTGGTAACCAGCCAGAGGCCAGCTTCAGAACAGCATTTCTACAGGGAGATGATGTTTTTAACCAGTCCAGAATAAGTGTCCCAGCATGGCAGAAATAAAAGAAAACTATGACATTATCGCAATGCTGACCAGGAGGCTTGGGCTATGATTTAGACCCCCATACCCTCAATTTATCCCAAGTGTTCCAATTTGGCACCACCTGGTTCTATTCATCAATAACCCCCAGGAGGAATTTTCCATCTAGGTTGATGCAGTTGTGGCTGCAAGCACACCTAGCTAGGAGTCTGTCATCTAGGCATCCCTATTTTTAGCAGGTTTTGAGACCAAGGGCATATGGAATAAGGTAAAGTGAAGCCTTTATCCAAAACATGCCATGTGTCCAAACAGCAGCAAACTCACATACCCAGAAAGAAAAAATGCAAGTGAGGTGGCACATCCAAGTTGTCAGCAAACCAAGCCAGCTTTGAAAGAGAGAAATCCCCTTGAAGATATGGAGAATGTGACGGCAATCCCCCTGATGCCACCAGGGTGGCCAATGTCCTGGTATATTGCCACCTTTTTTCCCCTTGAAAGCTGGAGAAATGAGATCTCAAACTATAAACTTTCCAAAATTCAAGTCTCTGGAAGTCACATAACATTAACAACCACCAGAAAATGCCCTTATCTGGAAGCTCCAGTCTGGCCTTATTGCTGCAGAGGATCTGTGGCCAGCAATCCAGAAATTGTCCTCACCTAAACTAAAATGCCTGTTGGTTTCGCTCTGGCTTGTTTAAAATCTGCTATACTGTGATTTTTCAGGGCAGTGGCTCTTCCTCAACCTACCAAGCCAAATTAGCATGGCCCACAGCAGACCACACAGTTCCCAGAATGGAGAGATTGCGCCTTGTCACCCAGGTCACATGAGAGGGGCAGATGCAAGTCTGCCATACAAGGAGAGCAGCTGGGGTCAGTCCTGCTGGGTGAGTTCTGGGAGGCGGAGTAGGACCTCTTTAGAGTTTTCACTCCTGCAGTCCAGGGCTGGTGGATTCATTTTCCACCTCAGTGTACAGTGACTGAGGATGGTCCTGGGGTTACTGACTCCCTCCAAGCTCACCAAGCATGTGGATTGAGACAGTGCTTGTAATTGCTTGCAGTCGGATGCACATCAGTGCCTGCTGTGTGGATGAGTGCTGAGGGTGTACAGGCAGGGACAGTCAGCATCTGCAACACCAGAAATACCTCAAGTTTTTTTGATTCACGATTTATATTCCCAAGTGGTTTTGGAGGGAGGAGGGAATAATAGTATCACTTTACCCCTGGCTGGTGAGAGCCCGGGCTTTTCTGGAAGATGCTATTGGAGCTCATTACTGAGGCCCTTCCTTTGTATGAAGGCCTATTCCTAGTCCATCCCTGGACACCAGCAGGAACCCAAACTTTGCCATGGTTGGACTGCTATGAGCATGGGACTCAGAGGGGAGGGAGCTGCAGGGCATAAAAGGGAGTACCTACTCAACACACAGGAGATGTGTCAGTGAGGCTGTAGTTTCCTTGTGTGGCTTTTGAGGACTTCTATGATGGAGAAAAGAAAGGCTGCCAGTAGCAGGTATGAGCAGGACACCTGCAGCCTGACCAAGCCTTCTCTACCACCCTAAAAGGAAAGAAACAGCCTGCACTGGCCTCCTTGGGCAGCCTCTCTCCTCCTTGTCCAGGACACACTGTGGGCACAGTTTGCCCAAAATTTGTGGATCCCACACAAGGAACTCTTTGTCAAGAAGGGCCAGGAGGATAATGAAGAGGTGCACTGGTCCCACAAATCCAAGAACCACTAAGCAAGAAGTAGGTCAGCAGGCCACCGTAGTCCCTCATAAGTGCCTCAGCACAAAGGGGCCACTCAGGCGCAGGTAGAGAGAAGGATCTCAGTCTCCTCAAGGCACTTAATGTGTGCTTTAAAAAAAAAGGAAAAGCTAGCAAAAAAGGGAGAAAAACTGCCTGAGAGGAGAAGGGGATAAAGAAAGGTGGGAGACATGGAATATTCTCCAAAATTGATCACATCCTAGGTCACAAATCAGGTCTCAACCGGTACCAAAAGATTGGGATCATTCCCTGCATATTTTCAGACCACAATGCTTTGAAACTAGAACTCAATCACAAGAGGAAAGTCGGAAAGAACTCAAATACATGGAGGCTAAAGAGCATCCGACTAAAGAATGAATGGGTCAACCAGGAAATTAAAGAAAACTGTAAAAAATTCATGGAAACCAATGAAAATGAAAACACAACTGTCCAAAATCTTTGGGATACAGCAAAGGCAGTCCTGAGAGGAAAGTATATAGCAATACAGCCTTTCTCAAGAAACAAGAAAGGTCTCAAATACACAACCTAACCCTACAACTAAAGGAGCTGGAGAAAGAACAGCAAATAAAGCCTAAACCCAGCAGGAGAAGAGAAATAATAAAGATCAGAGCAGAAATCAATGAACTAGAAACCAAAAGAACAGTAGAACAGATCAACGAAACAAGGAGCTGGTTCTTAGAAAGAATTAACAAGATTGATAAACCCCTGGCCAGACTGATCAAAAAGAAAAGAGAAATGACCCAAATCAACAAAATCATGAATGAAAGAGGAGAGATCACAACCAACACCAAAGAAATACAAACAATTATAAGAACATATTATGAGCAACTCTATGCCAGCAAATTAGATAACCTGGAAGAAATGGGTGCATTCCTAGAGATGTATCACCTACCAAAACTGAACCAGGAAGAAATAGAAAACCTGAACAGACCTATAACCACTAAGAAAATTGAAGCAGTCATCAAAAATCTCCCAAGAAACAAAAGCCCAGGGCCAGATGGCTTCCCAGGGGAATTCTATCAGACATTTAAAGAAGAATTAATACCTATTCTCCTGAAACTGTTCCAAAAAATAGAAATGGAAGGAAAACTTCCAAATTCATTTTATGAGGCCACCATTACCTTGATCCCAAAACCAGACAAAGATCCCATCAAAAAGGAGAATTACAGACCAATATCCTTGATGAACATGGATGCAAAAATTCTCACCAAAATACTAGCCAATAGGATCCAACAGTACATTAAAAGGATTATTCACCACGACCAAGTGGGATTTATGCCTGGGCTGCAAGGCTGGTTCAACATCGGCAAATCAATCAACGTGATACAATACAATAACAAAAGAAAGAACAAGAATCATATGATCCTCTCAGTAGATGCAGAAAAAGCATTTGACAAAGTACAGCATCCTTTCTTGATCAAAACTCTTCAGAGTATAGGGATAGAGGGTACATACCTCAATATCATAAAAGCCATCTACGAAAAACCTACAGCAAATATCGTTCTCAGTGGGGAAAGGCTGAGAGCTTTTCCCCTAAGGTCAGGAACGCGGCAGAGATGTCCACTCTCACCACTGCTATTCAACATAGTATTAGAAGTCTTAGCCACAGCAATCAGACAACAAAAAGAAATCAAAGGCATCCAAATCGGCAAAGAGGAAGTCAAACTCTCACTCTTTGTAGATGATATGATACTGTATGTGGAAAACCCAAAAGACTCCACCCCAAAACTGCTAGAACTCATACAGGAATTCAGTCAAGTAGCAGGCTATAAAATCAATGCACAGAAATCAGTGGCATTCCTATACACCAACAACAAGACAGAAGAGAGACAAATCAAGGAGTCGATCCCATTCACAATTGCACCCCAAACCATAAGATACCTAGGAATTAATTTAACCAAAGAGGCAAAGGATCTGTACTCAGAAAACTATAAAATACTCAGGAAAGAAATTGAAGAAGACACAAAGAAATGGAAAAACGTTCCATGCTCATGGATTGGAAGAACCAACATTGTGAAGATGTCAATGCTACCTAGAGCAATCTACACATTCAATGCAATCCCCATCAAAATACCATCCACTTTTTTCAAAGAAATGGAACAAATAATCCTAAAATTTGTGTGGAACCAGAAGAGACCCCGGATAGCCAGAGGAATGTTGAAAAAGAAAAGCAAAGCTGGCGGCATCACAATTCCAGACTTCCAGCTCTATTACAAAGCTGTCATCATCAAGACAGTATGGTACTGGCACAAAAACAGACACATAGATCAATGGAACAGAATAGAGAGCCCAGAAATGGACCCTCAACTCTATGGTCAACTTATCTTTGACAAAGCAGGAAAGAATGTCCAGTGGAAAAAAGGCAGTCTCTTCAACAAATGGTGTTGGGAAAATTGGACAGCCACATGCAGAAGAATGAAACTGGACCATTTCCTTACACCACACACAAAAATAGACTCCAAATGGTTGAAAGACCTAAACGTGAGACAGGAGTCCATCCAAATCCTAAAGGAGAACACAGGTAGCAACCTCTTCGACCTGAGCCGCAGCAACTTCTTCCTAGAAACATCACCAAAGGCACAGGAAGCCAGGGCAAAAATGAACTATTGGGATTTCATCACGATAAAAAGCTTTTGCACAGCAAAAGAAACAGTCAACAAAACCAAAAGACAACCGACAGAATGGGAGAAAATATTTGCAAATGACCTATCAGATAAAGGGCTAGTATCCAAAATCCATAAAGAACTTATCAAACTCAACACCCAAAGAACAAATAATCCAATCAAGAAATGGGCAGAAGACATGAACAGACATTTTTCCAAAGAAGACATCCAAATGGCCAACAGCCACATGAAAAAGTGCTCAACATCGCTCGGCATCAGGGAAATCCAAACCAAAACCTCAATGAGATACCACCTCACACCCGTCAGAGTGGCTAAAATTAACAAGTCAGGGAACGACAGATGTTGGCGGGGATGTGGAGAAAGGGGAACCCCCCTACACTGTTGGTGGGAATGCAAGCTGGTGCAACCCCTCTGGAAAACAGTATGGAGGTTCCTCAAACAGTTGAAATTAGAGCTATCATTCGATCTAGCAATTGCACTACTGGGTATTTACCCCAAAGATACAAATGTAGGGACCCGAAGGGGTACGTGCACCCCAATGTTTATAGCAGCAATGTCCACCATAGCCAAACTGTGGAAAGAGCCAAGATGCCCATCGACAGATGAATGGATAAAGAAGAAGTGGTATATATACACAATGGAATATTATGCAGCCATCAAAAGGAATGAGATCTTGCCATTTGCAACGACGTGGATGGAACTGGAGGGTGTTATGCTGAGTGAAATAAGTCAATCAGAGAAAGACATGTATCATATGACCTCACTGATATGAGGAATTCTTAATCTCAGGAACAAACTGAGGGTTGCTGGAGTGGTCGGGGGTGGGAGGGATGGGGTGGCTGGGTGATGGACATTGGGGAAGATATGTGCTATGGTGAGCGCTGTGAATTGTGTAAGACTGTTGAATCACAGATCTGTACTTCTGAAACAAATAACGCAACATATTTTAAGAAAAAAGAAAAAGAAGAAGATAGCAGGAGAGGAAGAATGAAGGGGAGTAAGTCAGAGGGGGAGACGAACCAGGAGAGATGATGGACTCTGAAAAACAAACTGAGGTTTCTGGAGGGGAGGAGGGTGCGGGGATGGGTTAGCCTGGTGATGGGTATTGAGGAGGGCACATTCTGCATGGAGCACTGGGTGTTATGAACAAACAATGAATCATGGAACACTACACCAAAACAAATTATGTAATATATGGTGATTAACATAACAATAAAAAAATTTTAAAAAAAGAAAGGTGGGAGAAAGTTTAAGAGATTAACACAATGATAACAGTGGGTGAGTAGAAAGGTAAAATTAAGGGGGATAATATTTAAATATCAGATAATTTAAAAGGTCTAATGAAGAGAAGCATATATAAAATAAGAGATTTAAAATAAATGTTAAAACAAAACATAGAAACAACAAAGGGGAGAGCCAGAATTTAAAGATTGTATTTTAAAGTAAAAACAAAAACCAAATGAGGAAGTAAATGTTAAGACAAGCCCAGGATTTGGAAACTAAATACATATAATTCTTCAAAATGATAAAAAAATGTATGATTGCTCCGGCTCCTAGCCCACCTGCCCCACAGGCACCCAGTGGGATAATCATGAGAATTGAAGGAGAAAGGATATAAATAGATATAGAAGTAAGGAGCCTAAAGATTAAATTAAGAGTTTTGCAATCAAGTCAATAAGAAATAAAAACACAATTGCCTAGATGCCAAGTCCTGCAACAGAATGAATTCTTAGTGATTTAAGAAACTCACAGAGTGTAAAAAGACCATAAATAAAATATATGAAGGGTTTCGCTGGCTTGATGTGTAAATCTCCGTGGAGTATGTTTCTTGTGTGATGTCCTTGGGTTCCTGTAATTTTTGCAGAAACCCCTGGCACAAACACCTGTCACTTAAAGTTTACAACCTGATGTGCTCTAGGTGTATTTTATTTAGTACCTAGAGGGATTCAAGGGCTGTGTGTGCACACATGTGTGCACACACACATACTCACAGACTCACACACACACTTCATTTTAAAATAAATCACACACTGTCATTTTAAAATAAATCTAGATCCTAGTTTCTCTTGAACTCTCTATTATTTTCCCCCTCAACTAATTAAAGATTTATTTGTTTGAGAGAGAGAGAGAGTAATAGAGAGAGCAGGGAGAGGAGCAGAGGGAGAGGGAGAGATTGAATCCACAAGCCGACTCCCCAGGGAAACATGGAGCCTGACTCAGGGCTTGATCCCAGGACCCCAAGATCATGACCTGAGTCGAAACCAAGAGTCAGCTGCTTAACCAACTGAGCCACTCAGGCTCCCCTCCTCTCCCTCAACTTATTTAAAATGTAGACTTTTTATTTATATCATTAGATATTACTCTTAAATTTTTAATATGCATTCCTTAATGTACAAATTTCAGAGTTAATGCCATCACCATCCTTCTCCTTAAGCGTATAAGGATCTTAGACTCTCCTTTCCTTGTTACATTATTGTTCAGTATTTTACTTTTGTCATACCAGAATTCATCATTATTATTGTCACTCTTGTTGCTATTATTTTCTATAGTCAATGCTTATTAAAGATTACTCATATTCCCCAATTACCTTCTATTTGCATCTATTTCTGCCTTTGGTGATGGATCTCCTCTGGTCTGGAAGACACACTTTCATTGTCCTTTGAGTGAAGAACTCGTAGTAGTTCATTCTTTCAGCTTTAACCAAGACCTTATTTTTATTGGTGAATTAATAGTTTAATTAGGTATAGAATTCTAGGCTGAAAGTTTTTTTCTCTCCAGAACTTTGAAACTGTTTTTGATTTTTGTATGATTCATATGACTGCTGTTGAGAAATCTAATCTTGGTTTGCTTTTTTCCTATAGGGAATCTATATATTTTTTCTCCAGTTAAGTTCATATTTTTTTATAGTTTTACTATAAGATCTATAGATGTGGAATCCCTGTCACTTAATTTGCATTATGTGTTTCTGGATCTGCAAATTCACATCATGCATTAGTTCTGATAAATTCTCAAATTTATTTGTTTTATTTTTTTTAATTTTTAATTGTTATGTTAATCACCATATATTACATCATTAGTTTTTGATGTAGGTTCCATGATTCATTGCTTGTGCATAACACCCAGTGCTCCATGCAGAACGTGCCCCCTTGAATACCCATCACCAGGCTAACACATCCCCCTACCCTCCTCCCCTCTAGAACCCTCAGTTTGCTTTTCAGAGTCCATCGTCTCTCATGGTTCGTCTCCCCCTCTGACTTACTCCCCCTCATTTTTCCCCTCCTGCTATCTTCTTCTTTTTATTTTTTCTTAACATATGTTGCATTATTTGTTGCAAAAGTACAGAACTGCGACTCAACACTCTTGCACAATTCACAGCGCTCACCATAGCACATACACTACCCAATGTCTATCACCCAGCCACCCCATCTGTCCCACCCCCACCACTCCAGCAACCCTCAGTTTGTTTCCTGAGATTAAGAATTCCTCATATCAGTGAGGTCATATGATACATGTCTTTCTCTGATTCACTTATTTCACTCAGCATAACACCCTCCAGTTCCATCCACGTCATTGCAAATGGCAAGATCTCATTCCTTTTGATGGCTGCATAATATTCCATTGTGTATATATACCACTTCTTCTTTAGCCATTCATCTGTCGATGGACATCTTGGCTCTTTCCACAGTTTGGCTATTGTGGACATGCCTGCTATAAACATCGGGGTGCACGTACCCCTTCGGATCCCTACATTTGTATCTTTGGGGTAAATACCCAGTAGTGCAATGGCTGGGTCATATGGTACCTCTATTTTTCAAATATTTGAGGAACCTCCATGTTGTTTTCCAAAGGGGTTGCACCAGCTTGCATTCCCACCAACAGTGTAGGAGGGTTCCCCGTTCTCCACATCCCCGCCAACATCTGTCGTTCCCTGACTTGTTAATTTTAGCCATTCTGACTGGTGTGAGGTGGTATCTCATTGAGGTTTTGATTTGGATTTCCCTGATGGCAAGCGATGTTGAGCACTTTTCCATGCGTCTCTTGGCCATTTGATGTCTTCTTTCGAAAAATGTCTGTTCATGTCTTCTGCCCATTTCTTGATTGGATTATTTGTTCTTTGGGTGTTGAGTTTGATAAGTTCTTTATAGACTTTGGATACTAGCCCTTTATTTGATATGTCATTTGCAAATATCTTCTCCCATTCTATTGGTTGTCTTTTGGTTTTGTGGACTGTTTCTTTTGCTGTGCAAAAGCTTTTTATCGTGATGAAATCCCAATAGTTCATTTTTGCCCTGGCTTCCCTTGCTTTTGGCGAAGTTTCTAGGAAGAAGTTGCTGCGGCTGAGGTCGAAGAGGTTGCTGCCTGTGTTCTCTTTTAGGATTTGGATGGACTCCTGTCTCACGTTTAGGTCTTTCAACCATTTGGAGTCTGTTTTTGTGTGTGGTGTAAGGAAATGGTCCGGTTTCATTCTTCTGCATGTGGCTGTCCAATTTTCCCAACACCATTTGTTGAAGAGACAGTCTTTTTGCCATTGGACATTCTTTCCTGCTTCGTCAAACATAAGTTGACCATAGAGTTGAGGGTCCATTTCTGGGCTCTCTATTCTGTTCCATTGATCTATGGGTCTGTTTTTGTGCCAGTGCCATACTGTCTTGATGATGACAGCTTTGTAATAGAGCTGGAAGTCCGGAACTGTGATGCCGCAGGTTTGCTTTTCTTTTTCAATATTCCTCTGGCTATTCAGGGTCTCTTCTTGTTCCATATTCAAATTTTAGGATTATTTGTTCCATTTCTTTGAAAAAAGTGGATGGTACTTTGATGGGAATTGCATTGAATGTGTAGATTGCTCTAGGTAGCATTGACATCTTCACAGTGTTGGTTCTCCCAATCCATGAGCATGGAACATTTTTCCATTTCTTTGTGTCTTCTTCAATTTCTTTCATGAGTATTTTATAGTTTTCTGAGTACAGATCCTTTGCCTCTTTGGTTAAATTAATTCCTAGGTATCTTATGGTTTTGGATGCAATTTGAAATGGGATTGACTCCTTGATTTGGCTCTCTTCTGTGTTGCTGTTGGTGTATTGGAATGCCACTGAGTTCTGTGCATTGATTTTATATCCTGCTACTTTACTGAATTCCTGTATGAGTTCTAGCAGTTTTGGGGTGGAGTCTTTTGGGTTTTCCAAATAAAGTATCATATCATCTGCCAAGAGTGAGAGTTTGACATCCTCTTTGCCGATTTGGATGCCTTTGATTTCTTTTTGTTGTCTGATTGCTGTGGCTAGGACTTCTAATAATATGTTGAATAGCAGTGGTGATAGTGGACATCCCTGCCGCGTTCCTGATCTTAGGGGAAAATCTCTCAGTCTTTCCCCATTGAGAATGATATTTGCTGTAGGTGTTTCATAGATGGCTTTTATGGTATTGAGGTATGTACCCTCTATCCCTACACTCTGAAGTGTTTTGATGAAGAAAGTATGCTGTAATTTGTCAAATGCTTTTTCTGCATCTATTGAGAGGATCATATGATTCTTGTTCTTTCTTTTGTTAATGTATTGTATCACGTTGATTGATTTGCGGATGTTGAACCATCCTTGCAGCCCAGGGATAAATCCCACTGGAGCGTGGTGAATAATCCTTTTAAGGTACTGTTGAATTCTATTGGCTAGTAATTTGGTGAGAATTTTTGCATCCATGTTCATCAAGGATATTGGTCTGTAATTCTCCTTTTGAATGGGGTCTTTGTCTCGTTTTGGGATCAAGGTAATGCTGGCCTCATAAATTGAGTTTGGAAGTTTTCCTTCCATTTGTAATTTTTGGAACAGTTTCAGGAGAATAGGTATTAATTCTTCTTTAAATGTCTGATAAAATTCCCCTGGGAAGCCTTCTGGCCCCGGGCTTTTGTTTCTTGGGAGATTTTTGATGACTGCTTCAATTTCCTTAGTGCCTATAGCTCTGTTTAGGTTTTCTATTTCTTCCTGGTTCAGTTTTGGTAGTTGATACATCTCTAGGAATGCACCCATTTTTCCAGGTTATCTAATTTGCTGGCATAGAGTTGCTCATAATATGTTCTTATAATTGTTTGTATATCTTTGGTGTTGGTTGTGATCTCTCCTCTTTCATTCATGATTTTGTTGATTTGGGTCATTTCTCTTTTCTTTTTGATCAGTCTGGCCAGGGGTTTATCAATCTTGTTAATTCTTTCAAAGAACCAGCTCCTTGTTTCGTTGATCCGTTCTACTGTTCTTTTGGTTTCTAGTTCATTGATTTCTGCTCTGATCTTTATTATTTCTCTTCTCCTGCTGGGTTTAGGCTTTATTTGCTGTTCTTTCTCCAGCTCCTTTAGTTGTAGGGTTAGGTTGTGTATTTGAGACCTTTCTTGTTTCTTGAGAAAGGCTGTATTGCTATATACTTTCCTCTCAGGACTGCCTTTGCTGTATCCCAAAGATTTTGGACAGTTGTGTTTTCATTTTCATTGGTTTCCATGAATTTTTTACATTTTTCTTTAATTTCCTGGTTGACCCATTCATTCTTTAGTCGGATGCTCTTTAGCCTCCATGTATTTGAGTTCTTTCCGACTTTCCTCTTGTGATTGAGTTCTAGTTTCAAAGCATTGTGGTCTGAAAATATGCAGGGAATGATCCCAATCTTTTGGTACCGGTTGAGACCTGATTTGTGACCTAGGATGTGATCAATTCTGGAGAATGTTCTATGGGCACTAGAGAAGAATGTGTATTCCGTTGCTTTGGGATGGAACGTTCTGAATATATCTGTGATATCCATTTGGTCCAGTGTGTCATTTAAAGTTCTTATTTCTTTGTCGATCTTTTGCTTAGATGATCTGTCCATTTCAGTGAGGGGGGTGTTAAAGTCTCCCACAATTATTGTATTGTTGTCAATGTGTTTCTTTGCTTTTGTTATTAATTGCCTTATATAATTGGCTGCTCCCATGTTAGGGGCATAGATATTTACAATTGTTAGATCTTCTTGTTCGATAGACCCTTTAAGTAGGATACAGTGTCCTCCCTCATCTCTTATTACAGTCTTTGTTTTAAAATCTAATTTATCTGATATAAGGATTGCCACCCCAGCTTTCTTTTGGTGTCCATTAGCATGGTAAATGGTTTTCCACCCCCTCACGTTCAATGTGGGGGTGCTTTGGGTCTAAAATGAGTCTCTTGCAGACAGCATATCGATGAGTCTTGTTTTTTAATCCAACCTGATAGCCTGTGTCTTTTGATTGGGGCATTGAGCCCATTTACATTCAGGGTAACTATTGAAAGGTAGGAATTTAGTGCCATTGTATTGCCTGTAAGGTGACTGTTACTACTTATTGTCTGTGTTCCTTTCTGATCTATGCTGCTTTTAGGTTCTCTCTTTGCTTACAGGACCACTTTCAATATTTCTTGTAGGGCTGGTTTTGTGTTTGCAAATCCTTTAGTTTTTGTTTGTCCTGGAAGATTTTGATCTCTCCTTCTATTTTCAATGACAGCCTAGCTGGATATAGTATTCTTGGCTGCATGTTTTTCTCGTTTAGTGCTCTGAAGATATCTTGCCAGTCCTTTCTGGCCTGCCAGGTCTCTGTGGATAGGTCTGTTGCCAATCTAATATTTCTAACATTGTAGGTTACATATCTCTGCTCCCGAGCTGCTTTCAGGATTTTCTCTTTGTCTCTGAGACTCGTAAGTTTTACTATTAAATGTCGGCCTGTTGACCTATTATTATTGATTTTGCGAGGGGTTCTCTGTGCCTCCTGGATTTTGATGCCTGTTTCCTTCCTCACATTAGGGAAGTTCTCTGCTATTATTTGCTCCAATATACCTTCTGCCCCTCTCTCTCTTTCTTCTTCTTCTGGGATCCCAATTATTCTAATGTTGTTTCATCTTATCGTATCGCTTATCTCTCGAATTCTGCCCTCGTGAACCTATAGTTGCTTATCTCTCTTTTTCTCAGTCTCTTTATTTTCCATCATTTGGTCTTCTATATCGCTGATTCTCTCTTCTGCCTCATTTAATCTAGGAGTTAGTGCCCCCATTTTTTTTTGATTACACCTCATCAATAGCCTTTTTGATTTTGACGTGGTTAGATTTTAGTTCTTTTATTTCTCCAGAAAGGGTGTCTCTAATAACTTCCACGCTTTTTTTCAAGCCCAGCTAGTATCTTTAAAGTCATGATTCTGAACTCTAGGTCCGACATTGTACTAATGTCCGTATTGAGTAGGTCCCTGGCTAACGGTACTACCTCTTGTTCTTTTTGTGGAGGTTTTTTTTTTTTTAAGATTTTATTTATTTATTTGAGAGAGGGAGAATGAGAGATAGAGAGCACGTGAGGGAAGAGGGTCAGAGGGAGAAGCAGACTCCCTGCTGAGCAAGGAACCCGATGTGGGACTCGATCCCGGTACTCCAGGATCATGACCTGAGCCGAAGGCAGTTGCTCAACCAACTGAGCCACCCAGGCGCCCTTTGCTGAGGTGATTTTTTCGTCTTGTCATTTTGTCCAGAGGAGAATAGATGAATGAGAGAACAAAATGCTAACGGGTTAACAACGTCCCCAGCAAATATACTATATGCAAATCAGAAAAGACTTGAAACCAGGGGAAAAGAAAGGGAAAGAAAGAAAAAAGAAAGAGAAAAAATAAGATAAAAACAAAAACAGAACAATACAAAAAAAGGAGAATATGATCAAATATGTTCAGGCTAGTGCATAGATCAATGCCACACACTAGATTTTGGGCGTATTTTGGTCTGTTAGAAAAAATTTCCTCCTAACATTTTAAAGGAAGAAAGACATATATGTACAAAATAAGGGTCGATACAATAAATGGATGGAAGATGAGTGTAAAGATGAAAATTATAAAAGATTTTATAAAAGGAATTGATAGGATAAGTTGTTTGAAAAAAGAAAGAAGAAGATTTAAAAAAAAAAGGGAGAGAATGTGGTCAGGCAGGAGTCTAGAACAAAGCCATACAGTAGTGATTTAGAGTATATTTTGATCTGTTAGAAGAAACTGTATCTCAAAATTTTCAAGAGAGAACAACTTATATATATATATATATATATATATATGCCAAAAATATGGGTAACTACTATGAAGGGATAAAATATGACTCTAAAAATGAAAAATAAAAAATGTTTTTTTTAAAAAAGGGATTGATAAGATGTTGGTTGAAAAAGGGAAAAAGAAAATTAAAAAAAAAAAACAGTTAAAAAAATTAACTTTCGTGAACTAATGAATCATGGTAAAAAAAAGCCATGTGTTCTATGTGCAGTATTCCCCTAGCGCTGGAGTTCTCCCATTCTCCTTGATCGGTAAACTTGGTCTTGGCTTGCTCGCTGTTCATGCTGATCTTCTGGGGGAGGGGCCTGTTGCCATGGTTTCCAAATGTCTTTGCCGGAGGCTGAATTGCCCCGCCCTTGTTGGTCTGGGTAAGTAAGCTGCTCGGGTTTGCTCTCAGGAGCTTTTGTTCCCTGCAAGCTCTCGGTACAGCTTTGGAGGATCAGGGCGAAAATGGTGGCCTCCCAATCTCCACCTGCAGGAGCTGAGAACTCAGGGCCCCGCTCCTCAGTGCGCCCCCAGAGAAAAGCAGACACTCCCGTGTCCCAGGTCTCCGGCGGCACTCCATGCTCACCCGGCCTGTGACCGAGCGTTTGTATCTCTGGCACCCGATGCTGTGTGGAGTCTCCAAACCCAGCAGATCCCTGCGGTGCGTTCCCGTGGCACTCCTTCTGGGGGAGAAATGGGACTCTCCCCGGCTCTGCTGCTTGTTGGGTCCCTGCTGGAGGAGCAGTGGCCCGACTGGGCTGCGGATCACGGTTTATGGCAACCCCGAGTTGAGAGCCCGCGCCTCAGCTCCATCTCTGCAGCCGGCTTCCCCACTCTGATACCTGGGAGCTCTGCCGCATTCAGGCACCCCCAGTCTTTCTGTGACCCCAAGGGTACTGAGACCACACTGTCCCAGGAGGATTCCACCCCCTGCTTAGCCACTGCAGTGACGTCCCTCAGCGAAGCCAAATTCTAAAAGGTCTGATTTTGTGCTCCGCTGCTCTTATCACTTGCCAGAAGGGGCGAGCGGAGGCCCCCTCCCCCGCCATCTATCCTCCCGAATATGGCCTCAGATTCACTTCTCTGCACGTCCTACCTTCCAGTAAGTGGTCGCTTCTCTGTTCAGAGAGTTGTTGCTACTCTCCTCTTCGATCTTCTGTTGAGTTCATAGGTGTTCAGAATGGTTTGATCCCTATTCAGCTGAATTCCTGAGACCAGAGGAAATCTAGGTCTACTACTCCTCCGCCATCTTGCTCCGCCCCCAATTCTCAAATCTCTTTAAACATTCCCTCTTCCCCAATCTTAGTGTTCTCTCATTCTGGAATTCCCAGTCTATTTTTCTAGATTTTCTACTGGTTGACTGAAGAAGGACACTACCATTTTTATCTTCCTACCTTTTAATCTGTCTTTCGTGTTTTATATCTTATGCTGAATTCCAGGTATCTACATTCCAGTTCTTTAGTTCCTGTTTGCTCATTCACTTTTCCATCATGTTTTAAATTAAATATGTATTTTTATTTTAGGAAATTCCAATTTTTTTTAGTTTTTTATTGTTATGTTAATCACCATATATTACATCATTAGTTTTTGATGTAGTGTTTCATAATTCATTGATTTTGTGTAACACCCAGTCCTCCACACAGAATGTGCCCTCTTTAATACCCATCTCCAGGCTAACCCATCCCCCCACCCCCTCCCCACTAGAACTCTCAATTTGTTTTTCAGAGTCCATCGTCTCTCATGGTTCGTCTCCTGCTCCGATTCCCCACCTTCATTCTTACCCTCCTGCTATCTTTTTTTTTCCTAATATATATTGCATTATTTGTTTCAGAGGTACAGATCTGTGATTCAACAGTCTTGCACAATTCACAGCACTCACCATAGCACATACCCTCCCCAATGTCTATCACCCAGCCACCCCATCCCTCCCACCCCACCCCCACTCCAGCAACCCTGAGTTTGTTTCCTGAGATTAAGAATTCCTCATATCAGTGAGGTTGTATGATACATGTCTTTCTCTGATTGACTTATTTCACTCAGCATAACACCCTCCAGTTCCATCCATGTTGTTACAAATGACAAGATCTCATTCCTTTTGATGGCTGCTTAATATTCCATTGTATATATATACCACATCTTCTTCATCCATTCATCTGTCGATAGACATCTTGGCTCTTTCCCTAGTTGGGCTCTTTTGGACACTAGTGCTATAACCATCGGGGTGCACGTACCCCTTCGGATCCCTACATTTGTATCTTTGGGGTAAATACCCAGTAGTGCAATTGCTGGGTCATAGTGTAAATCTATTTTCAACTTTTTGAGGAACCTCCATACTGTTTTCCAGAGTGGCTGCACCAGCTTGCATTCCCACCAACACTGTAGGAGAGTTCCCCTTTCTCTGCATCCCCGCCAACATCTGTCGTTCCTTGACTTGTTAATTTTAGCCATTCTGACTGGTGTGAGATGGTATCTCATTGAGGTTTTGATTTGGATTTCCCTGATGCCAAGCAATGTTGAGCACTTTATCATGTGTCTGTTGGCCATTTGATGTCTTCTTTGGAAAAATGTCTGTTCATGTCTTCTGCCCATTTCTTGATTGGATTATTAGTTCTTCGGGTGTTGAGTTTGATAAGTTCTTTATAGATTTTGAATACTAGCCTTTTATCTGATATGTCATTTGTAAATATCTTCTCCCATTCTGTCGGTTGTCTTTTGGTTTTGTGGACTGTTTTTTTTTTTTTTTTTTTTTTTTTTTTTGCCGTGCAAAGCTTTTTATCTTGAAATCACAATAGTTCATTTTTGCCCTTGCTTCCCTTGCCTTTGGCGATGTTTCTAGGTCGAAGAGGTTGCTGCAGGTGAGGTCAAAGAGGTTGCTGCCTGTGTTCTCCTTTAGGATTTTGATGGACTCCTGTCTCACATTAGGTCTTTCAACCCTTTGGAGTCTATTTTTGTGTGTGGTGTAAGGAAATGGTCCAGTTTCATTCTTCTGCATGTGGCTGTCCAATTTTCCCAACACCATTTGTTGAAGAGACTGTCTTTTTTCCATTGGACATTCTTTCCTGCTTTGTTGAAGATGAGTTGACCATAGAGTTGAGGGTCCATTTCTGGGCTCTCTATTCTGTTCCATTGATCTATGTGTCTGTTTTTGTGCCAGTACCATACTGTCTTGATGATGACAGCTTTGTGATAGAGCTGGAAGTCCGGAATTGTGATGCTGCCAGCTTTGCTTTTCTTTTCAACATTCCTGTGGCTATTTGGGTCTTTTCTGGTTCCATACAAATTTTAGCATGATTTGTTCCATTTCTTTGAAAAAAAGTGGACGTTATTTTGATGGGGATTGCATTGAATGTGTAGATTGCATTAGGTAACATTGACATCTTCACAATATTTTTTCTCCCAATCCATGAGCATGGAACGTTTTTCCATTTCTTTGTGTCTTCCTCAATTTCTTTCATGAGTATATTTCTGAGTACAGATCCTTTGCCTCTTTGGTTAGATTTATTCCTAGGAATCTTATGGTTTTGGGTGCAATTGTAAATGGGATTGACTCCTTAATTTATCTCTCTTCTGTCTTGTTGTTGTTGTATAGGAATGCCACTGATTTCTGTGCATTGATTTTATATCCAGCCACTTGACTGAATTCCTGTATGAGTTCTAGCAGTTTTGGGGTGGAGTCTTTTGGATTTTCCACGTAAAGTATCATATCATGTGCAAAGAGTGAGAGTTTGACTTCTTCTTTGCTCTTTTGGATGCCTTTGATTTCTTTTTGTTGTCTGATCGCTGTGGCTAGGGCTTCTAATACTATGTTGAATAGCAGTGGTGAGAGTGGACATCCCTGCCGCGTTCCTGACCTTAAGGGGAAAGCTCTCAGTTTTTCCCCATTGAGAATTATATTCGCTTTAGGTTTTTCATAGATGGCTTTTATGATATTGAGGTATATACCCCCTATCCTTATACTCTGAAGAGTTTTGATCAAGAAAGGATGCTGTACTTTGTCAAATGCTTTTTCTGCATCTATTGAGAAGATCATATGATTCTTGTTCTATCTTTTGTTAATGTATTGTATCACGTTGATTGATTTGTTGATGTTGAACCAACCTTGCAGCCCAGGGATAAATCCCACTTGGTCATGGTGAATAATCCTTTTAATGTACTGTTGGATCCTATTGGCTAGTATTTTGGTGAGAATTTTTGCATTCATGTTCATCAAGGATATTGGTCTGTAATTCTCCTTTTTGATGGGGTCTTTGTCTGGTTTGGGGATCAAGGGAATGGTTGTGTCATAAAACGAGTTTGGAAGTTTTCCTTCCAATTCTATTTTTTGGAACAGTTTCAGAAGAATACGTATTAATTCTTCTTTAAATGTTTGGTAGAATTCCCCTGGGATGCCATCTGGCCCTGGGCTTTTATTTGTTGGGAGATTTTTGATGACTGCTTCAATTTCCTTAGTGGTTATAGGTCTGTTCGGGTTTTCTCTTTCTTCCTGGTTCAGTTTTGGTAGTTGATACATCTCTCGGAATGCATCCATGTCTTCCAAATTATGTAATTTGCTGGCATATAGTTGCTCATATGTTTTTTTGTTTTGTTTTGTTTTGTTTTGTTTTTTCCATTTGAGAGTAGTCATTTGTTAACTGACCAGATTACAAAAATAATCATGGCAGATTACTTAGTTCATACTTCTAATAAGCCCATTGATCTGGTCTTCCCTGTTACCAGCATCTCCACCTTTTACAAAATGGGTGGTCTTTTTCTTCATTCCCCCTCGTGGAGAAGATAATTTGAAGGGCCATAAAATGTTGTTTGCTTCTTGAAACGTTTTACAGCAGTATAGATCTCGTGAATCTGATCCTCTATGCAGATGATGCCATATTTACCAAGAGATCGGTCAATCAATGTGTTATCTGTCAGGGCAATTCGCTTCTTGTTGATTTTGCCATAACCACGCTTGTAGATCAATTCATTCACCGACTTCAAGTTTCGATACCCCCATGCTATATAAGGTTCTACAATCCTTAGCATGTTAACTGAAGCCTTGTTGAGCTTAACAAAGGTGCCATTGAAGATCTGGCGAAGGCAAAGAAGCTGAAACACCTTCAAACCTTTGGGCTCACACCATTGATATCTCTCATCCTGATGACAAATGCCAATCTGGGTTCCACAGGTACGTAGAAGTTGCCAGTTTTTCTTGCCATCCTTGCCATTCAAATCTCAGTTCTGTACATCTGCATATATTCCTTGTGGTAATCCTAAGCGTTTTCATAGATAAGCTTCCTTCTTGCCTTTTGAAGCATTTTCTGAGCAAACTTCTTCCTCAGATGCTTGATCTTCAACTCTGCGAAATTCCTTGCTTCTTCTTAAGAGTTTCTGGCACAGCAGGAACCTTCTTTTTCTTCTTTTCTACACCCTCCATGGTTCCAGCCAGAAAAGAGGAAGTCTGCTCATAATATGTTCTTAATTGTTTGTATTTCTTTCATGCTGGTTATGATCTCTCCTCTTTCATTCATGATTTTGTTGATTTGGGTCATTTCTCTTTTCTTTTTGGTAAGTCTGCCCAGGGGTTTATCTATCAATCTTGTTAATTTTTTCAAGGAACCAGCTCCTGGTTTCGTTGATCTGTTCTACTGTTCTTTTGGTTTCTAGTTCATTGATTTTGCTCTGATCTTTATTATTTCTCTTCTCCTGCTGGGTTTAGGCTTTATTTGCTGTTTTTTCTCTAGCTCCTTTATGTGTAAGGTTAGGTTGTGTATTTAAGACCTTTCTTGTTTCTTGAGAAAGGCTTGTATTGCTATATACTTTCCTCCTAGGACTGCCTTTGCTATATCCCAAAGATTTTGAACAGTTGTGTTTTCATTTTCATTGGTTTCCATGAACTTTTAAATTCTTCTTTAATTTCCTGGTTGACCCATTCATTCTTTAGTAGGATGCTCTTTAACCTCCATGTATTTGAGTTCTTCCCGACTTTCCTCTTTTGATTGAGTTCTAATTTCAAAGCATTGTGGTCTGAAAATATGTAGGGAATAATCCCAATCTTTTGGTACTGGTTGAGACCTGATTTGTGACCTAAGATGTGATGTATTCTGGAGAATGTTCCATGGGCACTAGAGAAGAATGTGTATTCCGTTGCTTTGGGATAGAATGTTCTGAATATGTCTGTGAAGTCCATTGGGTCCAGTGTGTCATTTAACGTCTTTATTTCCTTGTTGATCTTTTGCTTAGATGATCTGTCCATTTCAGTTAGGGGGGTGTTAAAGTCCACCACTATTATTGTATTTTTGTCAATTTGTTTCTTTGCTTTTGTTATTAATTGGCTTATGTAATTGGCTGCTCCCATGTTAGAGGCATAGATATTTACAATTGTTAGATCTTCTTGTTGGGTAGACCCTTTAAGTAGGATATACTGTCCTTCCTCATCTCTTATTACAGTCTTTGGTTTAAAATCTAATTTGTCTGATATGAAGATTGCTACCCCAGCTTTCTTTTGGTGTCCATTAGCATGGTAAATGGTTTTCCACCCCCTCACTTTCAATGTGGTGGTGTCTTTGGGTCTAAAATGAGTTTCTTGCAGACAGCATATCGATGGGTCTTGTTTTTTAATCCAATCTGATAGCCTGTGTCTTTTGATTGGGGCATTTAGCCCGTTTACATTCAGGGTAACTATTGAAAGATAGGAATTTAGTGCCATTGTATTGCCTGTAAGGTGACTGTTACCGTATATTGTCTGTGTTCCTTTCTGATCTATGCTGCTTTTAGGCTCTCTCTTTGCTTAGAGGACCCCTTTCAATATTTCTTGTAGGGCTGGTTTCGTGTTTGCAAATTCCTTTAGGTTTTGTTTGTCCTGGAAACTTTTTATCTCTCCTTCTATTTTCAATGACAGCCTAGCTAGATATAGCATTCTTGGCTGCATATTTTTCTTGTTTAGTGCTCTGAATATATCATGCCAGTTCTTTCTGGCCTGCCAGGTCTCTGTGGATAGGTCTGCTGCCAATCTAATATTTCTACCATTATAGTTTACATATCTCTTCTCCTGAGCTGCTTTCAGGATTTTCTTTTTGTCTCTGAGACTCGTAAGTTTTACTATTAGATGTCGGGCTGTTGACCTATTTTTATTGATTTTGAGAGTGGTTCTCTGTGCCTCCTGGATTTTGATGCCTGTTTCCTTCCCCAAATTAGGGAAGTTCTCTGCTATAATTTTCTCCAATATACCTTCTGCCCCTCTCTCTCTCTCTTTCTTCTTCTTCTGGGATCCCAATCATTCTAATGTTGTTTCATATTACGGTTTTGCTTATCTCTCGATTTCTGCCCTGGTGATCCAGTAGTTGTTTATCTTTTCCTCATCTTCTTTATTTTCCATCATTTGGTCTTCTATATCGCTGATTCTCTCTTTTGCCTCATTTATCCTAGCAGTTAGTGCCCCCATTTTTGATTGCACTTCATCAATAGCCTTTTTGATTTCGATTTGGTTAGATTTTAGTTCTTTTATTTCTCTAGAAAGGGTTTCTCTTATAACTTCCATGCTTTTTGCAAGCCCAGCTGGTATCTTTAAAATCGTCATTCTGAACTCTAGGTCCGACATCATGCTAATGTCTGTATTGAGTAGGTTCCTGGCAGACAGTACTACCTCTTCTTCTTTTTGTTGAGGTGATTTTTTTCCATCTTGTCATTTTGTTCATAGGAGAATAGATGAATGAGAGAACAAAATGCCAATAGGGTAACAACGTCCCAAAAAACATACTGTAAACAAATCAGAAAAGACCTGAGACCAGGGGGAAAGAAAGGGAAAGAAAGAAAAAAGAAATATAAAAAAAAGAAAAAGATAAAGATACAAACAAGCAAAAACAGATCAAAACCAAAAAACAATACAATCAAATATGATCAGGCTGGTGCATAGATCAGTGCCACACCCTAGATTTTGGGTGTATTTTGGTCTGTTAGAAGAAAGCGCCCCCCAAAATTTTAAAGAAAGAAAGACTTATATATGTACAAAATAACGGTTGATATGATGAAGGGATGGAATATGACTGTAAAGACGAAAATTATAAAAAATTTTATAAAAGGAATTGATAAGTTTGAAAAAAGAAAGAGGATTTATAAAAAAGAATGAAAAAAAGGGGGGAGAGAAAGTGATCAGGCAGGAGACTAGAACAAAGTCATACAGTAGAGATTTAGGGTATATTTTGATCTATTAGAAGAAACTGTATGTCAAAATTTTAAAGAGAGAACAACTTATATATATATGCCAAAAATAAGGGTAACTACTATGAAGGGATAGAATATGACTCTAAAAATGAAAAATAAAAATGTTTTTTTAAAAAGGGGATTGATAAGATGTTGTTTGAAAAAGGGAAGAAGAAAAATTCAAAAAAAAGTTAAAAAAATAACTTTGAAAGACTAAAGAATCATGGTAAAAAAGCCATGAATTCTATGTGCAGTATTCCCCTAGTGTTGGAGTTCTGCCATTCTCATTGTTTGGTAAACTTGGTCTTGACTGGCTGTTCTTGCTGATCCTCTGGGGGAGGGGCCTGTTGCTGTGGTTCCCAAATGTCTTCCCTGGAGGCGGAATTGCCCCGCCCTCGCTGGTCGGAGCTAGTAATCTGCTCGTGTTTGCTCATGGGAGCTTTTGTTCCTTGTAAGCTTTCCGTACAGCTTTGGAGGATGAGGGTGAAAATGGCGGCCTCCCAATCTCTGTCCCAGAGGAGCTGAGAACTCAGGGCCCCGCTCCTCAGTGCGTCACCAGAGAAAAGCAGTCAATCACTCCCATTTCCCCGGTCTCCGTCCGCACTCCGTGCTCACCCGGCCTGCAACCGAGCATTTCTATCTCTGGCACCCAACTCCGTGTGGAGTCTACAAACCCAGCAGATCCCTGCAGTGTGCTCCCACACCGCTCCTCCCAGTGGAGGAAGGGGAGTCTCCCCGGATCTGCCGCTTGTTGGGTCCCTCCTGGAGGAGCAGTGGCCCGACTCTGTCACCGATCATGGTTTATGGCAACCTTGAGCTGAGACCCCGGGCCTCGGCTCCATCTCTGCAGCTGGCTTCCCTCCTCTGATACCTGGGAGCTCTGCTGCACTCAGGCACCCCCGGTCTTTCTGTGACCCTGAGGGTCCTGAACCACACTGTCCCATGAGGGCTCCACCTCCCGCTTAGCCACTGGAGTGATGTCCCTCAGCGGAGCCGACTTCTCAAAGTTCCGATTTTGTGCTCCGCTGCTCTATCACTTGCCAGAAGTGGCCGACGGAAGCCCCCTCCCCCACCGTTTATCCTCCCGAATATCGCCTCAGATTCACTTCTCCGCATGTCCTACCTTCTAGAAAGTGGTCGCTTTTCTGTTCAGAGAGTTGTTGCTATTCTTTTCTTTAATCTCCTGTTGAGTTCCTAGGTATTGAGAATGGTTTTATCCCTATTCAGCTGAGTTCCTGAGACCAGATGAAATCCAGGTCTCCTACACCTCCACCATCCTGCTGCACTCATGATCAGGAAATTCCAATTTTTTTTTAAGATTTTATTTATTTATTCATGAAAGACAGAGAGAGAGAGAGAGAGGCAGAGGGAGAAGCAGGCTCCTAAGGAGCAGGGAGCCCAAGGCGGGACTCAATCCCAGGACCCTGGGATCATGACCTGAGCCGAAGGCAGATGCTTAACCATCTGAGCCACCCAGGCGCCCAGGAAATTCCAATTTACCTTGACTTTTGATCATGTGGTTTTTCCCTATGTGGTTTTAGTTCCTTCCTGTATTTCTTGAATATTTTCAAAGAGACTTTCTTTGTCACCTCTGTCTTAGTGTTTATTATTTGAAGTTCTTGGGTGGCTACTCTCTCTGCTCACTCAGGCTCATGGTGGATTGTTTCTTAGTAAATTTTAGATTTCTGATTTGTGACCCTCTTCACTGGAACTCAAGCTGAAAATTCTGGTTGAGGATTTCCTGAGGTGAAGTTATGTGGCACAGGTGCCCCTGGGGATCACTGACTTGTGACCACTTTTTCATGGTAGTTTCTCAGCTTATGGTTTTCTGATCATGTACACTAAGGTTTCAAACCCCAATGCCACATAATATTGAGTTTCCAACAGAGAACTTTCCCTAGTCTCAGGCCAAGTGGACCAAACCCTGTTTTCTGCTTCACTGTGCTAATGGGGCAAAGTGAGCACTTTCAATAGATATGTCATCCTTTAGGGTTCCCAGTTTTATGTGAGATCTCAGGTCCTACTCCCTCTCTGAGGAGACCTAAAGCCTGTCTCCCCTCTCTATATGACCACTAAAACCCAACGTAGTTTTGGGGGGGTTTTGAGAGTTGTTTTTTTTTTAAACCAAGACTGACCTCTCTCCCCAAGGATGCCGAAGCATCAGCTTGCGTTTCAGGCTCTATATTTCATGTATCTCTTTAATTTTTGTCTCTGAATATTTCCCTAGCTTTCATGTGAGCTCATCTATGCTTTTAAAGGAATCTTCACTGCATTATGTAACATGCATAGAAACTGTGTTGCAGGAGGGTTTCACATTGTAAAGTCAGCCTCCATGATTAAAGCAGATTTCTCCTGAGAAATCTTAAGATCTGGCAACACCAGGTCTGTTTCAGCAGGACTGAAATAGGCTAGAACCTTAGGCGGGGGAGTGTGCTCTGTGTTCAGTCTCTAAATTGTCACTTGCAATATTATTCTCATCCCTGTGTTGGCATTTATGATCCAGCATTGTATGGTGCCTACTATTTCCAACTTTGAGGCTCACTTCTGTCAAAGCCCATCAGCTAAATACCAACAGGAACACCTATAGCCAAATGAAATTGCTTATATTTAGCTGCTGCAGCAAGTCAAATGGACAACATAGAATCTTTGGAGCATCCCTAGTAGGGAGGAGAAGGTTCTTATAGGATTGGGGCTGTGCTAAATGATTCTCAGGAGCAATTGGGGGCAGCCATGGGTGTGATACTGTGGACAGGTACATGCAGTTCAATAACTGGATATCTCAGTAACCTGTGTTCAGGAGGCAGAAGAACCAAGCAGAGCTGGGACTACCACTGGTAAGACCAGCACTTGCTCAAAAGCAAAGATTGACGGTACTTTTATAGCTGCAGTAGGTTTCTTAGGCAGAAACATGGTTTGTGAGGGTTCTCCGTGCCCTGTTGTGGGGGTTCTCCATTTCCCGTCCTGAACATTATAGCACCAGCAATCAGCAGGGTTGATTTTCAGTTTTCTCACCTTTTGGGGTAAACGGTTTCTGTAAAGAGAAATCCCTGTTCCAAAGGAAAGCACAGTTCTTCCAAAGCTCCTGCAGCAGGAGTAACTAACTGCTTGGCCCTGCCCATGTTGCAGTCTCTGGTTTCCTGCTGAGTTCTGATTCATAAGGGCCATAAAGCTGTCATATATGTGACTCACCGTATTCACGGCTTGAGTATATCTCTTAAGTTGTGTTTTCACTCTTTAAAGCCCAGTCCTCAGAACACTAAGGAATTAACCTAAGAAAACGCCAACTCCCACCTGCTGACAATGCAATGAAATTGGTGAAGCAGCCTGGTGACCTGTGGTGAGGGCCATCCCCACTCCATTCTCCTAAAGACTTTATTTACCCTTTGTCGGTCCAAACACCCCAGTGTGAACTAAGGCTGGCCCAGCAAGTTCCCTGGAGCATGTGCCTCATTCCAATTTGTGTTTCTTGACCTTCACTAGGTTTGTGAAAGCCATCATTGACAGGCAGAGAATAACTGAAGAGTAAATGGCCATGGGAATAAACTTGAGATATTAGCATAGGGACGCTTGGTTGAAATGTGACTCATTTTCTATGTCAGAACTCTGATGAATTAAATTCAGCTACTGATTTTTCTTTTTTTTAAGATTTTATTTATTTATTCATGAGAGACAGAGAGAGAGAGAGAGAGAGAGAGAGGCAGAGGGAGAAGCAGGATCCCCTCTGAGCAGGGAGCCCGATGCGGGACCCGATCCCAGGACCCTGGGATCATGACCTGAGCTGAAGGCAGACGCTTAACCATCTGAGCCACCCAGGCGCCCCTACTGATTTTTCTTATGTGTTTCTCAGGCTGAGTTGGCCCTCTGTTTGTTGCATGAAAGCCCAGGAAGCAGCTTGTTTATTATGCTAATTAATTGGAAGTTAGGCTATGGATGCCACCCGTTAGATTGTGCATTCATTTCTGAATCTTTGTAAAAAGAAATTGTGTTTCTCTATTGAAGAAGCACTTAGTTATTGGAAAACTGTGAGGAGATATCATTTTTAGTTTTTATGCTTTTAGTTTACTTTAGTAAATCAGAGGTTTAATAAAACCAGTACATGGGAAATAGCAAATCACTCTACCATTTTGTTTTTGTGGATACATGGGATTAATTAGGTTGCATCCAAAGTATCTCTTAGGATGATTTATGATGTGGATGATGAGCTGGACATGTTTTCACTTTGGGGTTCACTTGTGTGAACTTGGGAAGATAAGAAGCATATTATTCTTGCAGTTTTCTTTGTTACTCCTTCCCATGGAATGGATTCTAGCAACAACCAATCCCTATCCCAGTTCTGTTCTGTGTCTTTACTATTGATACAGAGAGAAGGCTAAATGGTTTCTTTGATCCTTTGATAGTTTATATTCCTTATGAAACTCTGATCTATGAGAAACCCTTGGTACACAGTGGACTCCTCTCTCCTTCTCCCCTTCCTTCTTCCTCTCTGTCTCTCTTTCCTGCATGTGCACACACACACACACACATGCACACAGACACGTGCACACAAACACATACTCACACCTACCGCCACACAAAACACAGAATATAATTGCTAAGATTACACCCATTTAGTAGCTAACTCATTTTCTGAGTAAATGTTACAGTCTAAGGCTCTCTCTCTTTTAGCTTATTTTCTTTTTAATATATTTCTCCAATTGTAACATGCACATTTCTTTCACATTTTAACATTTCTGAAATTCTGAAATAGGGATGCATCTTACAATCAAAGACTACTGAGACTTTATGAAATATGAGGTTTTCCTTGAGCATATCTTTGTGAATATTGATTGTATAAAGAAATAACAATAAATTATTATAGGGCTTAACTATATGTATTTAATATAATTATATATCTATTTAATAATATTTTATATATTATATATAACCTAAAATAAGGACAACAATAGTGCTAAGTTGAAAGATTGTGATAAGAATTAACATGCTTTAAGGTTCTTGTATTTTTCAGAAAATGGTTAAAGAACCAATTTATATTAAACTCAAATAAGTTCAGAGGTACCATATCTTATTGGCTTGGGTGCCAAAGTTATTGCTTCCTTTTTTGAAGAATGTGATTCTTTTTATTGTGGTAAAAGATATGTAACATAAAATTGACCATTTTAGCCATTTAGCCATTTTAAAGTGTACGGTTCAGTGACATTAAGTACATTCATGCCATTGTACAACCATCACCACCGACCATCTCTAGAACTTTTTCATCATTTCAAACTGAAACTGTGTCCTTATTAAATAATAACTCCCCATTTCTCCCTTGCTCCAGTCCTTGGCAACCATTATGTTTTCTGTCTTATAAATTTGATTATTCTGGATACCTCATGTAAGTGGAATCATGCAGTATTTGTTTTGTGTCTGGCTTATTTCACTTAGCATAATGATTTCACGTTTCATCCATAGTTTAACATATGTCATAAGTTCCTTCCTTTTTAAGGCTGAATAATATTCCCTTGTATGGATATCTCACATTGTGTTTATCCATTCATCTGTTGAAGGAAGTTTGGTTGCTTCCATCTTGTGGCTATTGTGAATAATGCTGCTATGAACAAGGGTCTACAAATATCTCTTTGAGACCCTGCTTTCCATTATTTGGGGTATATCCAGAAATGTAATTATTGGGTCTTAGGGAAATTCTATATCTCATTTTTGAGGAACTGCCAGACTATTTTCCACAAGGGCTATGCTGTTTTCCATTTCCATTTCCATACCAGCAATGGATGAGGCTTCCAATTTATCCATAATGAAGTGATTAAAAAAACTCTGTGTGTGTGTGTGTGTGTGTGTGTGTGTGTGTGTGTGTGTGTGGTGATTTTGGCTAGGATAAGAAAGACATGTAAAATATTAAGTAGTACACAAAAATAGTAATGAAAATTCCAACATACTCTTGCATATCCCCAACATGCTCCCCAGAGGCAGCCCATTTCTCTGTTGACAGTTACTGTCATAAGCCATACCTTGACTGTTGGGTTCATCCAGTTATTTCTTGATCTGTTGACTTTAGATTGTGTCCAATGGGTTTCTAACTTGGAAAGGGTAGAATTTAGCTTACTCAAAGTTAGCATGTAGTTCACTAACACTACTGCCCATCTCCTACCTCCTCTAACTTTTCAGGGTTGTATAATTTTGAGTTGTCCCATAGGTTCCTATTATATCTTTAAGTGAACATCATTAAACTTCCATCTCCTGTCTTCTTACCAGGCAGGATGAGGCTACGGGTGGCAGGCTTGTTCACTCTTCTTCCTTTGTTCCTGTTTGCCTTCCCATCAAGGTTGGCTGTGTCCTCACTATTACATTAGGATGAGTGAGTCTAGCTTAGTGGCTATGAGTCAGACCCTAAATCAGACTTCCTGGAAATTAATCTGGCTCTGCTCCTTATAGGAGGAAGACACTGAGCAAGTTACTTAGCTTCCTGGTGCCTCAGTTCGCACATCAGTGAAACGAAGGTAACAGCAATAGGTACCTCATGGGTATATTTTGAAAATTAAGGCAATCTTCATGAAGATGCCATAGTGTCTGTCTGGCATTTAGGTGTCTGGTCAAAATGATGATGAATGTGATGATGGTGATGATGGTGTCTTGTCAGGACTCACAACTTTAATATCTTTTTTTTAGTTATGTCAGTTCCAAATGTTAAATTATTAAACAGTTATCATCATGATTCTATAAACACTAGGGCTATAAACCCAAGTTGTAGTGATGAAATATTTCTTCAGTTCTGGTTTCCAGTATCATGATCCCCTATATACCAGAAGTAAGAAAATATTTTTAGTGTCTAGGTCAAGTGGATTCTCTCTTTTACATTTCATAGTTGCTCAAAATAATGGGAAATTTTGTTTTGCTTTGTACTTAGATCTATGAAATTCATATACAATTTTTTCACTTGTGTGTGTATGTTTTTGGAGTTTCTAAATGACTTTCTTTTAACATTGAGGGAAGAAACTTGCACCTTCTTCCAAGCATAACTGTATCTTTCAGCTTCACCTTTGTTTGGTATTTCCTACTCAGGAAGATGGCTTTTGTGAAGCCCACAGATGTTTGTTACAAATTGGACAGACTGTTGATAGAAACCTGCCATACAGGGATTTCTTTTTATTCATTTCTGAAATTATTCACTGTTTATTTTATCCCTGATTTTCCACTTCCTTGGTATCTGCTATCTGTTTGTTTGTTTGTTTGTTTGTTTGTTTTCTGGAGTAAATTTGTAAGTTACTTATTTAGGGAGAGGACGTGTGAGATAAATTTTCTGAGTGCTGAAAATATTTGGCATTTTTGTTGTTTTGTTTCCTTTTTTGCTTTTGCTCACACTTGAATGATTGCTTGGTTGAGTGCATAACAACAGATTTTTCTGCCAGCTCTCAAGGCATTACCCAGTTGTCTTTCCGGCATAGGTTGTTGTAACGGAAAGTCCCATGTCAGCCTGTATGCCTCTGTGCTCTCGGCTGCCATTCACCTCCCTCACCAAGGCTGGGCTGCAGCTGCCTTGTTGAGTTTCCACTGACTTTCCTTCTCCAGCAGTGTGTGCGACTCGACATCTACTGTGGATTTTCTTTTATAATTCAATTAGCCACGGTATAGTACATCATTGGTTTTTGATATAATGTTCAACAGTTCATCAGTTCAGTATAACACCCAGTGCTCATCACATCATGTGCCCTCCTTATTGCCCATCACCCAGTTACCCCATCCCCCCACCCCCTCCCTTTCTGCAACCCTCGGTTTGTTTCCCGGAATTAGAGTCTCATATGGTTAGTCTCCCTCTCTGATTTCTTCCCATTCAGTTTTCCCCCTGTACCCCTGTTGTCCTCTGCACTATTCCTTATGTTTCACGTATGAGTGAAACTATAATTATAGTTACATTATAATTATGTTTCTCTGATTGACTTATTTCACGTAGCATAATACCCTCCAGTTCCATCCATGTCGAAGTAAATAGTAGATATTCATCCTTTCTGATGGCTGAATAATATTCCATTATATATGAACCATATCTTTATCCATTCATCTGTTGAAGGGCATCTCAGCTCCTTCCACAGTTTGGCTAGTGTGGACATTGCTGCTATGAACATTGGGTGCATGTGCTCCTTCTTTCCACTACATCTACTGTGGCTTTTTTAAATTCTTTATTTTGTTAAGTATTTGTTACTGTTTTCCCTTATATTAAAATCTTTTTTTAATTCTTTTATGAACATTTTAATGAGGCCTTTAAGAGAGGGAAGAAAAGTAATGTGTGCTCAGTGCTCCCTCTTGCATCAGAAGCACAGCTTCTTTATGGATATGGTTCTCTGTCCTTCTGGTTAGTTTCATCAGAGGCTTGCTTTTAGAGAACAAACTTCTGGCTTTCTTGATTCTCCACATTGTAACTTTCCTTTGTATTTCACTAGTTCCTACTTTTATCTTTATTACCACCTGTCACATGTATTCTCTCTCTTTATTACTATTTTAGCTAATTCATTTATTTGGATGTCCACTTACTTTTAAGCCTTTATTTCCCTAATACATGCATTTAAGCCTCTATGTTTCTCTCTTGTATTGATTCAGCTGCATCCGTTGGTTTTGATATGTATTTTGTTTTGATATGGAGTTATTATCATATGGTTCAGTTCTAAATAATTTTAAATTTTGTTTTGATTCCTTTTTGATCCAATGGTTATTAAGAAGACATTTATTCTTCATTTGCAAATAAATATAAATTTTATGAAATGTATTGACTTGTATACCCACTGTCTTATGATTAGAGAAAGTGATCTATAAGATAGCAGTTATTTGAAATTTATAGGAACTTCATGGTCTACTACTTGGTCAATTTTGGAAGGAAAGGAGGGAGGGAAAGCTGGACAGAGGAAGGGAAGGAAGGAAACATAAAGAGAAACAGAAAAAAAAGAAAACAGGTGCCTAGAAGAATCTCTAGTCTCTAATTATTAGATCCAGAGTTTTATATGCACTAATTTGCTGAAAATTGTTATTTCTGTTTATTGAATATTCTGTGTCTTTCTTATTTTTGGTCTCTTTACTTCCTAATATAATTGAGAGAGTGTTTTGAAGTCTCTTGTTCTGGTGGTAAAGATGTCACATAATCCATGTATTCTATTGATTTTGCTTTTTATATATACTATGATGATGTGCATAGAAGTTGAGAATTCAATTTAATGAATTAAACCTCTTACTATGTAGCAACTATGTAGTAACATTTTCTACTCCTTAATGTCTGCTTTGTTTTAGGCCCATTAAACCCTGCTGGATTCCTTATCTTTTGTTTTGGATATTTGGTGTTCTTGTATATGTATTTTCCTTCCTTTTGTTTTCAGTACTTCAATACCCTTATGTTTTAGGTGTGTCTCTTATAAATAACATATCTCTAGATATCATTTTAAATCCAGACTAAAAATTTATTTTAACTGGTGATTTTAATTGGTATTTGCCTAGTATGAATGCAGATACATTTTCCTTGTTATTATCTTCTTTTTATTTTCACTTTTGTTGTGCTTTTTGTTTTTACTCTCAGTCAGTTTTTCTCTCCTACTTTGAAATGTACATAACTCTTTCTGTTCATTTTGTAGTTATCCTTGAAATTCATCTTGTATTTTACCTAAGTCTAAACCTGAATATTTTAACACACTTCTGAAATATTTAAAGGACTTTAAAATCACCCATGTGTTAATGGAGATACTATTTTCTTTACAGAGTCTAATTTTTTAAATAAACCTCACAATTGCTGGAGTGTATATAGTCATTGTTTGGATTCACAAACATGTCGTTGGCTTATTTGCTCATCAGTCCTTCCAGCTTAAACCATGGACCAGCATTATTTTTCTTCTTTCTGCAGTGAATCCTTTAAAATTCCTTTGGTTTAAGTCTTTTTTTTTTAAATTCTATCTTTAAGGGTCTTAATGCTTAAAGTTGACAGATAATTTCTCTCAATATAGTGAAGATATTAGTCCATTGTGGTCTGTTTTCTGTGATTGCTGGATGTTCATCCTTGCTGTGTAAGTTATCTGTCCTTTGCCTTTGACTACATTTAAGATCATCTTTCAATTTCATGTTCACCACTTTAACAACAGCATGTCAGTTCTGTATATCATTTTAAATCCAGACTAAAAATTTATTTTATCTGGTGATTTTAATTGTTATTTGCCTAGTGTGAATCCAGATATATTTTCCTTGTTATTATCTTGTTTTATTTCACTTTTGTTGTGCTTTTTGTTTTTACTCTTAGTCAGTTTTTCTTTCTCCTGGTTTGAAATGTACATAACTCTTCCTGTTCATTTTGCAGTGGTCTGGAATCAAACCCACAATATCTCTGAAGTCTGCCTATATTTTTCATAAATCTACCTTAGCTTATATTTTTACTCTTTAAATTTTAACTATTTTTTATGTTTTTATTTCAACTGAAAATTTTTCTGTTTTTAAAATTCAATCCATTTTCTTTTTTTTCTATTTCTTTTTTTTAAATTTTTTATTGTTATGTTAATCACCATATATTACATCATTAGTTTTTGGTGCAGTGTTCCATGATTCATTGTTTGTTCATAACACCCAGTGCTCCATGCAGAACGTGCCCTCCTCAATACCCATCACCAGGCTAACCCATCCCCCTAACCCCCTCCCCTCTAGAACCCTCAGTTTGTTTTTCAGAGTCCATCATCTCTCATGGTTTGTCTCCCCCTCCGACTTACTCCCCTTTTCTTCCTCTCCTGTTATCTTCTTCTTTTTCTTTTTTCTTAAAATATGTTGCGTTATTTGTTTCAGAAGTACAGAACTGTGATTCAACAGTCTTGCACAATTCACAGCGCTCATCGTAGCACATACACTCCCCAATGTCTATCACCCAGCCACCCCATCCCTCCCACCGCCAACCGCTCCAGTAACACTCAGGTTGTTTCCTGAGATTAAGAATTCCTCATATCAGTGAGGTCATGTGATACATGTCTTTCTCTGATTGACTTATTTCACTCAGCATAACACCCTCCAGTTCCATCCACGTCGTTGCAAATGGCAAGATCTCATTCCTTTTGATGGCTGCATAATATTCCATTGTGTATATATACCACTTCTTCTTTATCCATTCATCTGTCGATGGGCATCTTGGCTCTTTCCACAGTTTGGCTATGGTGGACATTGCTGCTATAAACATTGGGGTGCACGTACCCCTTCGGGTCCCTACATCTGTATCTTTGTGGTAAATACCCAGTAGTGCAATTGCTGGATCAAACGGTAGCTCTAATTTCAACTGTTTGAGGAACCTCCATCGTGTTTTCCAGAGGGGTTGCACCAGCTTGCATTGCCACCAACAGTGTAGGAGGGTTCCCCTTTCTCCACATCCCCGCCAACATCTGTCGTTCCCTGACTTGTTAATTTTAGCCACTCTGACGGGTGTGAGGTGGTATCTCATGGAGGTTTTGATTTGGATTTCCCTGATGCCGAGCGATGTTGAGCACTTTTTCATGTGTCTGTTGGCCATTTGGATGTCTTCTTTGGAGAAATGTCTGTTCTTTGGGTGTTGAGTTTGATAAGTTCTTTATAGATTTTGGATACTAGCCCTTTATCTGAGATGTCATTTGCAAATATTTTCTCCCATTCTGTCGGTTGTCTTTTGGTTTTGTGGACCGTTTCTTTTGCTGTGCAAAAGCTTTTTATCTTGATGACATCCCAGTAGTTCCTTTTTGCCCTGGCTTCCCGTGCCTTTGGCGATGTTTCTAGGAAGAAGTTGCTGCGGCTAAGGTCGAAAAGGTTGCTACCTGTGTTCTCCTTTAGGATTTGGATGGACTCCTGTCTCACGTTTAGGTCTTTCAACCATTTGGAGTCGATTTTTGTGTGTGGTGTAAGGAAATGGTCCAGTTTCATTCTTCTGCATGTGGCTGTCCAATTTTCCCAACACCATTTGTTGAAGAGACTGTCTCTTTTCCATTGGACATTCTTTCCTGCTTTGTCAAAGATAAGTTGACCATAGAGTTGAGGGTCCATTTCTGGGCTCTCTATTCTGTTCCATTGATCTATGGGTCTGTTTTTGTGCCAGTACCATACTGTCTTGATGATGACAGCTTTGTAATAGAGCTGGAAGTCCGGAATTGTGATGCCGCCAGCTTTGCTTTTCTTTTTCAGTATTCCTCTGGCTATTCTGGGTCTCTTCTGGTTCCATACAAATTTTAGGATTATTTGTTCCATTTCTTTGAAAAAAGTGGATGGTATTTTGATGGGGATTGCATTGAATGTGTAGATTGCTCTAGGTAGCATTGACATCTTCACAATGTTGATTCTCCCAATCCATGAGCATGGAACGTTTTTCCATTTCTTTGTGTCTTCTTCAATTTCTTTCATGAGTATTTTCTTGTTTGATGAGTACAGATCCTTTGCCTCTTTGGTTAGATTTATTCCTAGGTATCTAATGGTTTTGGGTGCAATTGTAAATGGGATCGACTCCTTGATTTGTCTCTCTTCTGTCTTGTTGTTGGTGTATAGGAATGCCACTGATTTCTGTGCATTGATTTTATATCCTGCTACTTTACTGAATTCCTGTATGAGTTCTAGCAGTTTTGGGGTGGAGTCTTTTGGGTTTTCCACATACAGTATCATATCATCTGCCAAGAGTGAGAGTTTGACTTCCTCTTTGCCGATTTGGATGCCTTTGATTTCTTTTTGTTGTCTGATTGCTGTGGCTAGGATGTCTAATACTATGTTGAATAGCAGTGGTGAGAGTGGACATCCCTGCCACGTTCCTGACCTTAGGGGAAAAGCTCTCAGCCTTTCCCCATTGAGAATGATATTCGCTGTAGGTTTTTCATAGATGGCTTTTATGATATTGAGGTATGTACCCTCTATCCCTATACTCTGAAGAGTTTTGATCAAGAAAGGATGCTGTACTTTGTCAAATGCTTTTTCTGCATCTATTGAGAGGATCATATGATTCTTGTTCTTTCTTTTGTTAATGTATTTCTTTTGTTAATGTATTGTATCACGTTGATTGATTTGCGGATGTTGAACCAGCCTTGCAGCCCAGGGATAAATCCCACTTGGTCGTGGGATTTAATGTACTGTTGGATCCTATTGGCTAGTATTTTGGTGAGAATTTTTGCATCCATGTTCATCAAGGATATTGGTCTGTAATTCTCTTTTGTGATGGGGTCTTTGTCTGGTTTTGGGATCAAGGTAATGCTGGCCTCATAAAATGAGTTTGGAAGTTTCCCTTCCATTTCTATTTTTTGGAACAGTTTCAGGAGAATAGGTATTAATTCTTCTTGAAATGTCTGATAGAATTCCCCTGGGAAGCCATCTGGCCCTGGGCTTTTGTTTCTTGGGAGATTTTTGATGACTGTTTCAATTTCCTTAGTGGTTATAGGTCTGTTCAGGTTTTCTATTTCTTCCTGGTTCAATTTTGGTAGTTGATACATCTCTAGGAATGCACCCATTTCTTCCAGGTTATCTAATTTGCTGGCATAGAGTTGCTCATAATATGTTCTTATAATTGTTTGTATTTCTTTGGTGTTGGTTGTGATCTCTGCTCTTTCACTCATGATTTTGTTGATTTGGGTCATTTCTCTTTTCTTTTTGATCAGTCTGGCCAGGGGTTTATCAATCTTGTTAATTCTTTCAAAGAACCAGCTCCTAGTTTCGTTGATCTGTTCTACTGTTCTTTTGGTTTCTAGTTCATTGATTTCTGCTCTGATCTTTATGATTTCTCTTCTGCTGGGTTTAGGCTTTATTTGCTGTTCTTTCTCTAGCTCCTTTAGGTGTAGGGTTAGGTTGTGTATTTGAGACCATTCTTGTTTCTTGAGAAAGGCTTGTATTGCTATATACTTTCCTCTCAGGACTGCCTTTGCTGTATCCCAAAGATTTTGGACAGTTGTGTTTTCATTTTCATTGTTTTCCAGGAATTTTTTTAATTCTTCTTTAATTTCTTGGTTGACCCATTCATTCTTTAGTAGGATGCTCTTTAGCCTCCATGTATTTGAGTTCTTTCCGACTTTCCTCTTGTGATTGAGTTCTAGTTTCAAAGCATTGTGGTCTGAAAATATGCAGGGAATGATCCCAATCTTTTGGTACCGGTTGAGACCTGATTTGTGACCTAGGATGTGATCAATTCTGGAGAATGTTCCATGGGCACTAGAGAAGAATGCGTATTCCGTTGCTTTGGGATGGAATGTTCTGAATATGTCTGTGAAGTCCATTTGGTCCAGTGTGTCATTTAAAGTCTTTATTTCCTTGTTGATCTTTTGCTTAGATGATCTGTCCATTTCAGTCAGGGGGGTGTTAAAGTCCCCCACTATTATTGTATTGTTGTCAATGTGTTTCTTTGCTTTTGTTATTAATTGCCTTATATAATTGGCTGCTCCCATGTTCGGGGCATAGATATTTACAATTGTTAGATCTTCTTGTTGGATAGACCCTTTAAGTAGGATATAGTGTCCTTCCTCATCTCTTATTACAGTCTTTGTTTTAAAATCTAGTTTGTCTGATATAAGGATTGCCACCCCAGCTTTCTTTTGGTGTCCATTAGCATGGTAAATGGTTTTCCACCCCCTCACTTTCAATCTGGGGGTGTCTTTGGGTCTAAAATGAGTCTCTTGCAGACAGCATATTGATGGGTCTTGTTTTTTAATCCAATCTGATAGCCTGTGTCTTTTGATTGGGGCATTGAGCCCATTTACATTCAGGGTAACTATTGAAAGGTATGAATTTAGTGCCATTGTATTGCCTGTAAGGTGACTGTTAACTGTCTGTTGTCTGTGTTCGTTTCTGCTCTTTGCTGCTTTTAGGTTCTCTCTTTGCTTAGAGGACCCCTCTCAATATTTCTTGGAGGGCTGGTTTCGTGTTTGCAAATTCCTTTAGTTTTTGTTTGTTCTGGAAGCTTTTTATCTCTCCTTCTATTTTCAATGATAGCCTAGCTGGATATAGTATTCTTGGCTGCATATTTTTCTCGTTTAGTGCTCTGAAGATATCTTGCCAGTCCTTTCTGGCCTGCCAGGTCTCTGTGGATAGGTCTGTTGCCAATCTAATGTTTCTACCATCGTAGCTTACATATCTCTTCTCCCGAGCTGCTTTCAGGATTTTCTCTTTGTCTCTGAGACTCGTAAGTTTTACTATTAGATGTCGGGGTGTTGACCTATTATTATTGATTTTGAGAGGGGTTCTCTGTGCCTCCTGGATTTTAATGCCTGTTTCCTTCCTCACATTAGGGAAGTTCTCTGCTATAATTTGCTCCAATATACCTTCTGCCCCTCTCTCTCTCTCTTCTTCTTCTGGGATCCCAATTATTCTAATGTTGTTTCGTCTTATCGTATCACTTATCTCTCGAATTCTGCCCTCGTGATCCTGTAGTTGTTTCTCTCTCTTTTTCTCAGCCTCTTTATTTTCCATCATTTGGTCTTCTATATCGCTGATTCTCTCTTCTGCCTCATTTATCCTAGCATTTAGTGCCCCCATTTTTGATTGCACCTCATCAATAGCCTTTTTGATTTCGATTTGGTTAGATTTTAGTTCTTTTATTTCTCCAGAAAGGGTTTCTCTAATAACTTCCACGCTTTTTTCAAGCCCAGCTAGTATCTTTAAATTCATGATTCTGAACTCTAGGTCTGACATCGTACTAATGTCCGTATTGAGTAGGTCCCTGGCTGACGGTACTACCTCTTGTTCTTTTTGCTGAGGTGATTTCTTTCGTCTTGTCATTTTGTCCAGAGGAGAATAGATGAATGAGAGAACAAAATGCTAACAGGTTTACAACGTCCCCAGCAAATATATTGTATACAAATCAGAAAAGACCTGAAACCAGGGGAAAAGAAAGGGAAAGAAAGAAAAAAGAAAGAGAAAAAGAAAAAAAAAAGATAAAAACAAAAACAAAACAATACAAAAAAGGCAGAATATGATCAAATATGATCAGGCTAGTGCATAGATCAGTGCCACACAGTAGATTTTGGGCGTATTTTGGTCTGTTAGAAAAAAGTGCCTCCTAAAATTTTAAAGGAAGAAAGACATATATGTACAAAATAAGGGTTGATACAATGAAGGGATGGAAGATGACTGTAAAGACGAAAATTATAAAAGATTTTATAAAAGGACTTGGTAAGATAAGTTCTTTGAAAAAAGAAAGAAGATTTAAGAAAAAAAAAGGAAAAAGGGAGAGAATGTGAACAGGCAGGAGACTAGAACAAAGCCATACACTAGTGATTTAGGGTATATTTTGATCTGTTAGAAGAAACTGTACCTCAGAATTTTAAAGAGAGAACAACTTATATATATATGCCAAAAATAAGGGTAACTACTATGAAGGGATAAAATATGACTCTAAAAATGAAAAATAAAAAATGTTTTTTTTTTAAAAAAAGGGATTTATAAGATGTTGGTTGAAAAAGGGAAAAAGAAAAATAAAAAAAAACAGTCAACAAAAATTAACTTTGATGAAATAATGAATCATGGTAAAAAAAAAAAAAAAAAAAAAAAAACCATGAATCTATGTGCAGTATTCCCCTAGCGCTGGAGTTCTCCTATTCTCCTTGATCGATCAACTTGGTCTTGGCTTGCTGGCTGTTTGTGTTGATCTTCTGGGGGATGGGCCTGTTGCTGTGGTTTCCAAATGTCTTTGCCGGAGGCGGAATTCCCCCGCCCTTGTCGGTCCGGGCTAAGGAAGCTGCTCCGGTTTGCTCTCAGGAGCTTTTGTTCCCTGCAAGCTCTCGGTACAGCTTTGGAGGACCAGGGCAGAAATGGTGGCCTCCCAATCTCCACTCGGAGGAGCTGAGAACTCGGGGCCCCGCTCCTCAGTGTGCCCCCAGAGAAAAGCAGTCACTTCCGTGTCCCCGGTCTCCGGCCGCACTCCGTGCTCACCCGGCCTGTGATCGAGCGTTGCTATCTCTGGTACCCGACCCCGCGCGGAGTCTCCAAACCCAGCAGATCCCTGCAGTGCGTTCCCGCACCGCTCCTCCCCGGGAAGGAAGGGGAGTCTCCCCGGATCTGCTGCTTGTTGTGTCCCTGCTGGGGGAGCCGTGCCCCGACTGGGCCTCAGATCACAGTTTATGGCAACCGCGAGCTGAGAGCCCGCGACTCTGCTCCGTCTCTGCAGCCGGCTTCCCCGCTCTGATACCTGGGAGCTCTGGCGCACTCAGGCGCCCCCGGTCTCTCTGTGACCCCAAGGGTCCTGAGACCACACTGTCCCGGGAGGATTCCACCCCCCGCTTAGCCACTGTAGCGACGTCCCTCCGCGGAGCCGACTTCTAAAAGGTCCGATTTTGTGCTCCGCAGCTCTAGCACTTGCCAGAAGCGGCCGACGGAGGCCCCCCCCCCTCGCCGTCTATCCTCCCGAATATCGCCTCGGATTCACTTCTCTGCACGCCCTACCTGTCCAGTAAGTGGTCGCTTCTCTGTTCAGAGAGTTGTTGCTACTCTCCTGTTCGATCTCCTGTTGAGTTCGTAGGTGTTCAGAATGGTTTGATCCCTATTCAGCTGAATTCCTGAGACCAGACGAAATCTAGGTCTCCTACTCCTCCGCCATCTTGCTCCGCCCTCTTTTTTTTCTATTTCTGATAGTCTTGCTACTTGCTCATCTTTAAGTATCTCTATTTACCTATTTCTGTAAATATATTTTTATTATGTTATATCACCATACATTTTTATATATTATAAATTATTTTTATATTTCTATAACTTTTTCTATATTTCTACAAATATTTCCATAAATATTTTATGAATAATGGTTCTATAGTCTTACTATTCCAATACGTGAAATCCTTGATTGCTCAAAGCTGTGCTTTTCTACTGATTCTCACTCACAGTGACATGCGGTCTTTTGTACATGGTGATCTTTGTCAACTCATTGCTTGATTTTATACGTGGTTAAATTTGGGGGGTTTTTACCACAGAGGTTTGATTTTATTTCTGCTTGTAGCCAGGAGCCATTGCTTATTTGACACTGTCAGAACGTTCAGAATTACAGTTCTGAAAGTGTGGTCCTTGGATCAGCAGCATCAGCATCACCCATGAACTTCTTAGCAGTGAAAAATTTTGGATACCATTCCACAGTGAATAAGAAACTCTGCTGGTGAAGCCTAGCAATCTACAGTTAACAAGCCCTCTAGGTGATTCTAAGCCATGCTTAAATTTGAGAACTTCCATAAAGAATCTTAGCTGAGCATAGGCGTTCTGTCTCAACTTCTTCATCTTGTGTCTCTAACAAGGCCATGTAATTTACTATCCTTGTTACCGTTGGCATTTTAAATCAATGCAATTCTGCCCTTTCTAGTAATGTTTTATGAGATGGTGGTAATCTTGACGTTTTTTTCTCAACCAGCGATATCTCAAGTATGTTCAAATCCAGGGTGTTATTTTGTAGTAAGAGAAGCCCTCAGAGCATCTAGTTAGCTATAATGCTGCAAGTGACACTCTGTTCATTGAGGTTTTAATTTGACAAATGTATTTTTTATCTCTAAAGTGCTAAGTTCTTCATTTTTAAACATATTAAGCACATTTATTTTATTACCTTTATCTGATAATATCAATAGCCGCAGTCACTGAGATCTAATTTGGTGACAGTTTTGCTTATCCTTGCTAATTGTGGCTTATTTCCTTATATGTTTAATTTCAAACTGAGGTTTCTTTTAATAGTTATCTATGGACATTTTCTGAGGCCTGTCTTTAACACATTCTCCCAGAAGTGATTTGCATTTGCCTCTGCCAAGAATCAGGGTGCGAGATTTCCAGTCCCAAACACTCCAAACTAAGTGTTCAGCTGCATTTTTCAAGGCACATTGAGAGTGTGAAATCTGAGTGTGAGTGTAGGCTTGTGGTTAGTAATTCTCAGAGGTGAAGTCACCCTAGCACTCTCCAGAAACAATAGGTTACCCACAAGAATTTTAGAGACAAGAATAACTTCAAGGCTTTCTGTCTCTCTCACTCACTGGTGGGGAGGAAGACTTCTTGCTTGAGCATGTGTCCACATGCGCTGTCTTCTCACTGAATTTTTCAATACCACATGGGCAGCCTCTATATCTCCAAACCATAAAGTGTTGTGTGGGTTGGGATGGGGGTGTCACTGCTGTTGATGGTGATGATAGAGGTGATGTTAGTGGTGGTGGTGGTGTGGGTAGTGATTGTGGTAGTGGTGATGGTCGTATGGGAGGGGTTATGGAATGTCAACATTTCTGTGAAATGCTAGATAATAAATATTTCAGGCTTTGCAAACCAAATGGCCTCTGCACAACTACTGAATTCTGCCTTTCTAGTGCAGAATAGCCATAGGCATATGTGAATGAATGGATGTGGGTGTGGTTCAATAAAACTTTATTTGTGGACACTGACGTTTGAGTTTCTTATGGTTTTCATGTGTCTTGGAATATATTTATTTACTTCAACCACTTAAAAATATGAAAATCAGTGGTGTCTGGGAGGCTCAGTCAGTTAAGCGTCTGCCTTCAGCTCAAGTCATGATCCTAGGGTCCTGAGATCAAGTCCCACATCGGGCTCCCTGCTTGGTGGGGAGCCTACTTCCCCTTTCTCTCTGCCCCTCCCCCTACTTGTGCGCTCTCTCTCTCTCTCTCTCTCTCTCATGTGTAAATAAAGTCTTTGAAAAAATCTTTCTTAGCGTGTAGACTATACAAACTTGTGTGCTGGATGTGTCCTGTGGGCTACAGTTGCCAATTCCTGGTGGTAGTATTAGTGTTGGGGATGATGATGATGGTGGTGGTGGTCATGATGGTGATGGCGGTGATGGATGGAGATGATGGTGGTGGTGATGATAGTGGTGGTAGTGGTGATGGTAGTGAAGGAGTTGATTGTGGTGGGGGTGAAGGTAGTGGTGCTGAAGGTAATGGTAGTGATTGTAGGATGATGATGTTACTACAGCTGATAAATGTGGTGGAACTGGTAGAGGTGGACATGTAGGCGCTATTGGTGAATAAGCCACCTTCCTTTAACATCTTCCTTCAAACTGAGATGGAGACCCACAAAGCTAAAGCAAGTTGGCATAACTTTTATGGCAGCAATGGCCTTAATACACAGGTTTTCTCATTTCCAATATCACAGCATTTCCTCTGCACTTCTCTGATCATTAATGAATTGAGTTAGAATTCCTGCAGACTCTTTCCTGGAGGTACTGTGACAAAGCTTTGCTCACTAGCAGAAGTTTGGATTGGCCTTGTGCACAGGAAGTCACAGGTCACCAAAAGTGATAAGTTTGATGATGCAGCATTTTGCAATTGTAATGTGCCATTTAAATGTTAAATAACAATAACTGATCTGGTTCTGAATGCTTCATTAACTGTCTCCACTGCCAAATCACAGGCTTTTCTATGTGTTTCTGCCAAAGGCAAATTTTAACTGTTTTAATGAGGATTTGCAAGCAGCTCTTTTCTCTCAACACTTGGGCACTGGCGGAAACATACATCATTTGCTTAGCAGGAGGCAAGTATTTCTGTTTACACAAAAGGCATCTAACAGTGTTGGGGTTTAGGGAAGACCTAGCACCTGGTGCCCTAATGTTTTCCTTAATTGAGCCATCTGAGAAGGGATTAAAAGTGTTAGGAGCAATCCATGCCTGTCACACATCCCAAGCGTCTTGGCTAAACTAATTGCTAATTAGTTAATTTTCCACATCAATTGCATAGTTTGCTCTGTTCTGTTTCTACTTGGAGATGCTGCTCTAAAGGTTGTTTTATGTGTTAAATGTAACTGTTACTACACAAAATCTTTGGCATGTAAGGTTGTTAATCGGCCACAGAGATACAGGTATTAGATACTATTTTGTAAAACTCCTTCTACTCCACACTAAACAAATCCTAAGCCCAACAGTGCAGATCTTTAAATCTTCCTGTTGGAAGGGTGTGTGGGAGCAGGGGGAGGTGAGACAGGAGACAGAATTATTAAAAATCTAGAACAGTTCACAGACTCAGAAAAAAGAAAAATATGAGAGAGTACTTCCATTTGTCTTTACTTCTGTGTTCATGCCTTTGTTTGGAAATCACTGTACTTATAACACTGGCTCCTGAAACTTACATTTGATTTTTTCTAGTTATTCCTCAGAGCATAGCGTCTATTAAACATTAGAGACAAATTTGAGAAAAATGCATCCTGTAATGTATAATCCCAATTTCTCCATGGATAGGTCTGTGTGTAATTCTACCATATTCATAGTACATAATTCCTGGTGGAGTGTGCTAGGATTCTTTAAAAAGGGTATATGTTGTAGGGGCTAGAAGCAGATAGAACATAAATTTGCTCAGGCCCTGTTTTTAGTGAGGAAGTTGGAGGCTTTTGCTGTAGCATGGGCTGCCTATTCTGACTTGAAACTCAGATATACCAAAGCATCTCCTATGTTTGGGTGTCTAAGTGTTCTATTTCACAGGGAGGAGGCAGGCTTAGCCTGCAGTGTTTTCTCCATCAGCAGGTCACATGACCTGCCTGCCAGTGAGGCTTCTCTGGTCCAGCTAATGTTTGAGAGACGCCGCCTCTGCTTACCAAACCATCTATGGTGTCTGTCATTCGGTGTTCCGAGCCATATGTGAAATGCCTTCTCCTCACTCCAGAGGTACAGACTGAAGTGCAGACTGAGACTTTGTTTTGCTTTATTTTGTTTTTAAGACAATTTCATCCTCACGATATATTTGCCAGAAAAAGAATGTACTATTTTATCGACCATTCAACAAGAGAGATCAATTGTAGTTATACCAGTATAACATAGTAGCCCAGTGATAACAACCCATCCCCCAGTGAAAGCAGTAAACCAAATGCAGTATATCCCTAAAATGGATTATTATTCAGCCGTAAAAAGGAGTGAAGTCCTGATACATACAACAACATTGAAAGCATCATGCAGAGTGAAAGAAGGCAGACACAAATACCACATATTCTATGATTCCATTTATATAAAATGTCCAGAATAATCAAATCCATAGAGACAGAAGGTAGACCAATGGTTGGCAGGGGCTGGGGAAGGGAGGAATGGGGAGTGGCAGCTTACTGGCTATGAAATGATGAAAATATTCTGGAATTAGATAGCAGTGAGGGTTGCACAACTCTGTGAATATACTACAACCCTCAGAATTGTGTACTTCAAAAGTTAGGTGAATTTTATAGTGTGCAATATATCTGAATAATGCTGTTATTTTTTAAAAATGAATAAAACTACTAATAAAAAAGAGAGAGAGCAAGAGAATTGGCATCTTCCTGAAATACCTCATGCCTTTCAGATGTGAGACCTGATGGTGCAGGCCCACAGTCTGGCCTCTCAGGTAATGGGTCACTGTGACTCCAGCTGAGTGAGGAGACCATAAGCCTGGAGTCCGATATACCTGGGTTCAAATCCCACCTATTCCTCTCCCTCACTCTTCTCTGTTCGTACTTAAATCATTCATGGTGAGGGTTTAGGACCTTGTAGAATTTGAAAGACACCACGAGAGACATGACCCCTGAATCCCTGAGGCCACTGGGGGCATTCACCTTCTTGGCGAAGAGAGTTGGTAAATCAGTCTTAGCCTGTGTGTTTGAGGCCAGAAAACCTAATCGATTCCCAACTCGTGAGAGAATCCATCTTTTAGAGGGCAGGTTTACATTATCCTACCTGAGACTGCTCCCTGGACCCAGATTGCAAATTTATCAATTAGCAGTGAGGAATCAATCTCTTGGGGACTGAGGGCACGAAGCCTGTATGAATGATCCCACACACCCCCATCCCTGTAATAGGCAGCTTATGAATTTGCAAAGAGAACTAACTGTCCCATAGGCCTGTTTTTAATTTTTGTTTTAAAACATGTTCATCCAAACCAGCATGCTACCTTTGCTCTGGCTGGCCTAGGAGGGCTTCCATCTCCTTCGGTGGCTTCTATGTGGGTATGTAAAGGCAGATAGGTACCTCTTCTGCAAGTTCTGACAAGAGAAATGAGTTCAGTCATTCAATAATATCATAGTCTTGTGAGCTTGTAGACTTGCAAGATGGCTCACTTGGTTCTCTTTTCTCTATAGAAGTGGTGGTAGCACCTCTCAGGCTTGTTGGACAATAGTCTGATGCCTTGGGTTCATTCCCAAGAAGCAGGCCTCAAGACAAGAATTGAAGAGTACCAGTAGAGGAGAGGGGAAGTGAGATAGGGAGGGAGGGTGCCACCAAATGGTGCGTTGCCCAGCAAGATAACTTCTGGGCAACTGGGAGGATAGGCTGCTGGGGCCTTGAGACAGTGTGCAGGACACCTGCCTCAGACTGTCCCACCAAGTGACAAAGATGCTGGGCATTCATCCATCCACCTTCCCTCTGTCATTAGCTGAAGCTGCAGCTGGGGCCTTTACCCCTCTGACCTGGCCTGTGATAGCCAAAATGTTGCCATGAGTCCCAGAATGGTGGGAACCAGGGCATGGGCAGGGGCATCCATGGATTTAGCTCATCTTGTATATGTGAACTCATCATCATCCCCCCTACTTTCCCAAATCCATCCCTCACCCATTGTTTCCTACTTTGGCAATAGCATCTCAGTCCACCAGGGGACTGGGCCAGGAGGGATGCTTCATTCCCACATTCTCCACTCCTCTGCTTCATTTGTGCGTATTTTTTTAAAGATTTTATTTATTTATTTGACAGAGAGATAGCGAGAGCACGAACACAAGCAGAAGGGCGGAAGAGGGAGAAGCAAGCTTCCTGCCGAGCAGGGAGCCTGATGTGGGGCTCAATCCCAGGACCCTGGAATTGTGACCTGAGCCAAAGGCAGACACTTAATGGCTGAGCCACCCAGGCGCCCCTCATTTGTACATATTTAAGGAAGCACTCAGGCCTGTTGATCCTGCCTCCTACATGCTCCGGGACTGAACACATCTCTCCATTCATGGCCCTTCCTGAGGTCCAGCCACAAGCACCTCAGCTGGGATTCCTGCTTCTGGCCTTCTCGGATACACCTGGAGGACCTCCCTGTCCATCCCGCCCCTCGCTGGCTGCCTGAGGTTGTCAGGACAGGTTCCATTGCTCCTGCCACCATCCCCACCCTCTTGTCTCTCCCAGCCCTCTGCTCCATCCTGTCCTGACAACCTCTGCACTGCCCCCTGTCCTGCCAGTTCCTTGCCTTGAGCCCTAAAGCATTTGACAGCCAGGAACACTCCCCACCCTGCCTTGACCCCCACCTCCTCCTCACCATTCAGATCTTATCTTCAATGACAGCTCCACGGGAGGCCCTTTCCCAATCCCCAGCCCAGGTAATTGCTCTCAGTTTCTTGTGTATTCTCTAAAGGCAGGCTTCTCCTTGTCTAGGTCACTAGGTACACTTTAGTGCTTATTCACAGACAGTTCTCCTGTGCCCATTAAATGCCTGTCAGGTGGGTGCATGGAAGTGCCTGATATGTGCTCACCACATGCCAGGTGCTAGACACATGCCAACCTCCTTCCTAACCTGGTTTTGGGGGAGGGACTTCAAATTGCATTTTGAAAAGTTTCTGGTGATGTTGCATTAGGGGTTGAGGCCACCTCTGCTCAGGCCATAGTCTGCTCTGGAGAGCTGGCTTTCGTCCGCCCAGAGCCTGATTCTCCAACCCCAGACACCGAGAGATCATTGTCGCTTGGGGTGTGGAGTGTTTGCTGGTCCAGGTTAGAAAGCCTTCAGCATCCAGACTCATAGGAAAACAGTGCTCCTATTATATGTAGACATCATTATCTTTACTTAAAATAGGGAAGAAATGGGAATCATTACCTGTTTGGGGGAAGGATCAGAGTAGTTTGCTGGTTTACTGCTGGCTTAAGTGCAAAAACTTTGTAGATGAGAACAGAATGCTTGCTCTTTGTGCCAAAGGAAGTTGTAGGAAATCGCTTGATGAAAATCCAACCCTCATCACCGAATGTATGGAAATATGCTTTCCCCCTATACGATGTAGAATTTCTGGCTGGAATAGGAATAGGAATTCCTTAGGAATAACTTCCTAAGTGAAAAGATTATTTATAAATCAAGAAAAACCATAGCATTCAATAACTCAGTCTAAGATAGGTGAGCTCTTAAAATACCCACCTGGCTAGGTTAGTGGCTATACAGGTATTTTTCTCTCAATTGATAAAGGTTTTGTTTTCATCAGTGAAGTTCTTGTCACACATATTTGAGGGTCCAGTTGTAGCCTATATCGACAAAACCTTAGTTATTCGTCAAGTCCTTGTGGACCTGACAAGGACCCATCTTCAGAACTGCAAGGAATGGTGAAACTGCTGATCCCTAACCTGGAAGAGCTCACAGACCCATTGAGGCAAAACCCTGTCCAAGGTGAATCACAGAGAGAGCATTGCCAGTGATGTCACAGAGGCCTGACCTGGACACCGCTCCATGGGGTAGATGATGTGTAGCAAAGACTGCTTATGGGGTTAGCAGGAAGCCAGGGAGGAGAGAGCAGGGACAGGAGGGTGTGACAGATCCCGTGGTCTCAGTACATGCACAGACCAGTTCAGAGCGTAGATTTGTCTTCAGGAAAGTGAGGCATGAGGCATCAGGCCTTGTAGTCTAATCTGAAGCCTGGAGTCTGGACGGTAGGCCCACATGACCCTCTCAGGAGAGACATAATCACAAGTCCCAGTGTAATCCCGACCCTCACACCAACGGTGCTGGGGAAGGACTTGGCGAGCACCATTCATAATTTTTGTACAAAAATGAGTCAACGTAAATAAATTTGGGAGATTTTTCATAAACATCTTTACTTGCAGTATCTTGAAAAATGAGAAGTGGCAGCGTAGAGACACCTTTCAGCAGGGACAGAGGCAGCAGGTATCAGGAGCCAGCGACTGCCCCGAGACATGGGTGCACACCTGCCTGGCCTGGGGACCCTGGGGGCACTGCCTTGGAGACCCTTGGTCTGACTACCAACTGAGGAGGGCTTTCTGGGTGGCCTGAACCTGAGGGGCATCTCTGAGGTACAATAACAGAATTGGTGACTGCAGGGGACAGTGGAGAGAAGTGAAAGGTTGCGAATGGCTTCTAAACTTGAATTGAAGGGAGTGATTTTGATACTCGGTTTATTGGCCACAGAAGCACCAAGAATCAAACACCAAGTAAACAAACAAAACAACAAAATGGGTGGAGGGGCCCGAGAACTCTACCCTGAGCTGTGCTCCCAATTTTTGTGCCCCCCCTTGCTCATGATTCCCTATTTGGGCTGTTTTCTTTTCCTGGGGGGCTCCTCTCTCTGGGATTTACAACTATTTTCCTATGAATTATTCAGAAATGGTTTGGGGTAAATCCTTGTCTCTTTGACGTGAGTAGGGGCCAACTTTGTTGCCTTCACCTCCTCCTGAGTGAACCCCACTCTGCCTCCAAACCAGTGAATGAGCTGCCATCAGTCCTTGCCTTGTGACCCTCAGAGACACCCCTGAGTGAGTGAGCCTGCCTGCTGCCCCGTCTCTGGGGAGGGAGGGCCAGCCCAGGGCTCCCTGGCCCGGGGCTGTGCAGGGAGCACTGTGCCCCCACAGAGTTCTCCCAGGGCTTCTGGGAGACGGCCCCAGGCCACAGCCATCTCAGTGTTAGACACCCTGTCTGTCATTCACAAACCTAGCTGAGCACCGTCTTCTGAAAAATGGAAAACCACCCGCAGCTGGGAGAATGGTCGTACCTGTGGTGAATGAGTGAGAGGGGCAGCACACCTGTGCTCGGCAGACACCCCCACACGGGAACCCCTCAGTTAAATAGGAAGGACTCAGGAGGCGCCTGGGTGGCTCAGTCAGTGAAGCGTCTGCCCTCAGCTCAGGCCCTGATTCCGGGGTCCTGGGCTCGAGCCCTGCATCGGACTCCCGGCTCAGCGGGAAGCCTGCTTCTCCCTCTGCCTCTGTGCTCTCTCTCTCTCAAATAAGTAAATAAAATATTTTTAAAAATATTTTAAATTATTTTTAAATAATTAAATTTTAATTTAAATTTTAAATTTTAAAAATTTAAATTAAAAAATTATTATTATTATTATTATTACTCACAATGAGAAGTGAAAGCTTTCTGGCAGAGTCTTCGGACCCCCAGGGCGGCCCCGTCACCTGCTGGGACAGCAGCACAGGACCCGGCTCTTGAGCATCCTCCAGCCACTGATGTCACTACTCACACCGCCTCCTTATGATCAGTTTGCCGAAGGGATGAACTGCACAAAACCCAGGAATCCTAATCCATGCTGTCTTGACTCATGCCACCCTAAAGTTCCCTGCAGGGCATTGGTCCCTCCCCATTGTCCTGAGGCCAGCTGAACATGCAGAGAGTGCTCTGTCCCTCAGAGCCAGACCCCCAGTGTTAGCGGTGCTTTCTCCTGCACCCATTCCCCATGCTGTCCACAGACCCAGCTGCCTCTGTATTCCTTACATTCCACCCAAAGGCCTTTCTTCCACAATGCCCATCGCCCAAGTAGAGTTTGACACTCAAGTTCTTCCTAGTGAAGCCTCTCCCCCACCTTCAACTTCTCTCCTAGCTCCCTTCTGCCAGAATTGCCCCAACACTACCTGCATGTCCCTGCCACTTTCCTGGTCTCATGCTCTTCCCTCCACCTATAGCACCTTTCTTATACATCTTCACCTGTTGATTTTTTAAAAACTCTTTATTTAAACCCACATGACAGTAGAAAGAAGTGGACAATGGATGGACCCCATGTACCCATCAACCAACTTCATTGATTATCAGCCCATGGCAAATCTTGTTTTCTCCGTATGCTACCCACTCCTCCTCCTAAAACAGATGGTTTTTAAACAAATCCCAGACATTACAATATTTATTAAATCTGTAAATATTTCAGTATGAATCTCTAAAAGCAGGTAGCTCTTTCTTTTTTAGGTAGCTCTTTTATAATCCTCACCATATACCTTCAAAAATTAACAATGCTTAAAAAAAAATTACAAGAACTTAGTGTCATCAACTAGCTAGCCAGTGCTCTCATTTCTCCAGTGTCTATTATAGCAATGGATGTGAGTATACGTGTAAATATAGAGACACTCATGTATAAATGTGTTTGTATAAGTATGTGGATGTGTTTGTGTGTATACATAGACATGTACATACATATGTACATACAAAAACATGTCAGTTCATTTGTTTGATTAGATCCAAATAAGATTAATATGTACAATTAGGAGGCACCTGGGTGGCTCAGTCAGTTAAGCGTCTGCCTTCAGCTCAGGTCATGATCCCAGGGTCCTGGGATCGAGTCCTGCCTTGGGCTATCTGCTCAGCGGCGAGCTACCTCTCCCTCTCCCTCTGCCTGCCACTCTGACTACTTGTGCTCTCTCTCTCTCTGTCAAATAAATAAATAGAATCTTTAAAATATATAGATATATTTTAAGTATACATATATATTTTATATATATACTCACAATTAGTTGCTATGTCTTCTAAGTGTCTTTAATTCATAGAATCTTTATTGTGCTCTCTCTCTCTCTTCTTTAATTCATAGGTTTTCTGGTTGTTCTTCCTATAGAGTTGTCCCCATTCTGGATTTTACTGATTGCATACAACCATGACATCATTTGACATGTTCTCCTGTCCTCTGAATTTCCTAGTTAGATATAGAGATTTGATTAAAATAAGGCTGTGTTTTGTTTCATTTTGCTTTGTTTGGCAAGAAGACTTTTGTGGGTGTTGACGCAAAATGAACAAACATTTTTAAAAATTTTAAAGAGAGATTTAAGGAATTTTATTGAAACCCAAGTGAGGACAGCTGCCTGGAATACACAATCTTCACAAAGAAGAAAGTGCCCCAGGGAAGGAATATTTGGTGCAGGGCTATATATGTTTATGTGTTTGTTTATATAAAGAGTTACAAATTATCATGACAGAGGACATTCCAGAAAATCGTAGACTTTATCTTATGTTTTTCGTATGTGCAAGGACGTAGGACTCTAATCTTACGGTGACCAGGAAAGGTTTTTTTGTTTTTCTTATCTTTGTGTTTGGAATACTTCTTTTCGGTTATTTTTTTAATGAAGCAGATGTACAATGTGTGCTTAGGGCAGAAACAGAGCCCATGCTTTGAGGTTTTGCCAAGTCATTTTGACCTTGGTAAATGTTAAAGTATAGCTTCGCTGGGAGTCCAGGAACAGGGCCCGCAGGCATTAAAAGCTGAAAATTTCCTTTATCATGGGTGACAGCATGCATTGTCATCAGAAAGCATGTAATTGTCTTTATTTTTGTCCTGGTAGCAGCCATCAGCAACTACCAGCCCTTATATAACACCTGTCTGATTATTTCATTGTAGCTTATATTCATTTAGATTCCATAGGAAGATATCCTGTAAATGGCATTTTTCTAGTTCTTTGTGTTAGTTTACCTATACTTGGAGGTCAATGTGACTAGGTATAAAATCCGCGACTCACGTTTTAGTGAGTATCTTCAGTGCCTTGCTCCACAGGCTTCTGTGATTAAGCTTTTTTTTTTTAAATTTTATTCTGTTAGTCACCATACCATACGTCATTAGTTTTGATGTGGTGACCCATGATCCATTGTTTTCATACAACACCCAGTGCTCCATGCAGTACATGCCCTCCTTAATACCCATCATGGGGCTAACCCATCCCCCCTCCCCCCTCCCCTCTAAAACGCTGTTTGTTTCTCAGAGTCCATAGTCTCTCATGGTTTGTCTCTCCCTCCAATTCCCCCCCCCTTTTTCCCCTTCCTTCTCCTAATGTCCTCCATGCTATTCCTTCTGTTCCACAAATAAGTGAAACCATATGATAATTAACTTTCTCTGCTTAACTTATTTCACTTAGCATAATCCCGTCCAGTCCCATCTATGTTGATGTAAAAGTTGGGTATTCATTCTTTCTGATGGCTGAGTAATATTCCATTGTATCTATGGACCACATCTTTATCCATTCATCTGTTGAAGGGCATCTCGGCTCTTTCCACAGTTTGGCTATTGCGGCCATTGCTGCTATGAACATTGGGGTGCATATGGCCCTTCTTTTCACTACATCTGTGTCTTTGGGGTAAATACTCAGTAGTGCAATTGCTGGGTCATAGGGTAGCTCTATTTTTAAATTTTTGACGAACCTCCACAATGTTTTCCAAAGTGGCTGTACCAACTTGCATTCCCACCAACAGTGTAAGAGGGCTCCCCTTTCTCCACAACCTCTCCAACATTTGTTGTTTCTTTCCCTGTCCATTTTTGCCATTCTAACTGGTATAAGGTGGTATCTCAATGTGGTTTTGATTTGAATTTCCCTGATGGCTAATGATGATGAACACTTTTTTCATGTGTCTGTTAGCCATTTGTATGTCTTCTTCAGAGAAGTGTGGGTTCATGTCTTCTGCCCACTTTTTCACTTATTTGTTTTTTGGGTGTTGAGTTTGAGAAGTTCTTTATAGATCTTGGATACCAGCCCTTTATCTGTAATGTCATTTGCAAATATCTTCTCCCATTCCGTGGGTTGCTTCTTTGTTTTGTTGACTGTTTCTTTTGCTGTGCAGAAGCTTTTTATCTTGATGAAGTCCCAAAAGTTCATTTTTGTTTTGTTTCACTAGTTTTTGGAGATGTATCTTGAAAGAAGTTGCTGTGGGCGATGTCAAAGAGATTACTGCCTATGTTCTCCTCTAGGATTTTGATGGATTCCTGTCTCACATTGAGGTCTTTGATCCACTTTGAGTTTATCTTTGTGAGTGGTGTTAGAGAATAGTCGAGTTTCATTCTTCTACATGTGGCTGTCCAATTTTCCCAGCACCATTTATTGAAGAGACTTGTCTTTTTTCCATTGCATGTTTTTTCCTGCTTTGTCAAAGATTATTTGACCATAGAGTTGAGGGTCCATATCTGGGTTCTCTATTCTGTTCCATTGGTCTATATGTCTGTTTTTGTGCCAGTACCATGCTGTCTTGGTGATCACAGCTTTGTAATATAGCTTGAAATCAGGCAACATGATGCCCTCAGCTTTGTTTTTCTTTTTCAACATTTCCTTGGTGATTCGGGGTCTTTTCTGATTCCATACAAATTTTAGGATTGTTTGTTCCAGCACTTTGAAAAATGTCGTTGGAATTTTGATAGGGATGGCATTGAAGGTATAGATTGCTCTGGGTAGCATAGACATTTTAACAATGTTTATTCTTCCGATCCATGAGCATGGAATGTTTTTCCATCTTTTTGTGTCTTCTTCAATTTCTAAAAACTACAGTGTTCTGTAGTTCCTAGGGTATAGATCCTTTACCTCTTTGGTTAGGTTTATTCCAAGGTATCTTATGGTTTTTGGTGCTATTGTAAATGGAATCATTTCTCTAATTTCTCTTTCTACAGTTGCGTTGTTAGTGTATAAGAAAGCAACTGATTTCTGTGCATTGATTTTGTATCCGGCCACATTACTGAATTGCTGTATGAGTTCTAGTAATTTGGGGATGGAGTCTTTTGGGTTTTCCACATAAAGTATCATGTCGTCTGTGAAAAGAGAAAGTTTGACTTCTTCTTTGCCAATTTGAAAACGTTTTATTTCTTTTTGTTTTCTGATTGCTCTTCCTAGGACTTCTAGTACTATGTTGAACAATAGTGGCGAGAGTGGGCAAACTTGACGTGTTCCTGATCTTAAGGGAAAGCTCTCAGCTTTTCCCCATTGAGGATGATTTTTGCTGTGGGTTTTTCATAGATGGATTTTATGAACTTGAGGAATGTTCCCTCTATCCCTATACTCTGAAGAGTTTTAATCAGGAAAGGATGTTCTATTTTGTCAAATGCTTTTTCTGCATCAATTGAGAGGACCATATGGTTCTTCTCCCTCCTCTTATTAATGTGTTCTATCACATTGATTGATTTGCGAATGTTGAACCACCCTTGCATCTCAGGGATAAATCCCACTTGGTCGTGGTGGATGTTCCTTTTAACGTATTGTTGGATCCTATTAGTTAGGATCTTGTTGAGGATTTTGGAATCCATATTCATCAGGGATATCAGTCTGAAATTCTCCTTTTTGATGGGGTCTTTGCCTGGTTTAGGGATTAAGGTAATGCTGGCCTCATAGAATGAGTTTGGAAGTTTTCCTTCTGTTTCTATTTTTTGAAACAGCTTCAGTAGAATAGGTATTATTTCTTCTTTGAATGTTTGGTAAAATTCCCCAGGGAATCCATCAGGCCCTGGACTCTTGTTTTTTGGGTTGTTTTTGATCACTGCTTCCATCTTGTTACTGGTTATTGGCCTATTCAGGTTGTCAATTACTTCCTATTTCAGTCTTGGCAGCTTATAGGTTTCCAGGAAGGCCTCCATTTCATCCAGATTGCTCAGCTTATTGGCATATAGTTGTTGATAATAATTTCTAATAATTGTTTCTATTTCCTTGGTGTTAGTCGTGATCTCTCCCCTTTCATTCATAATTTTATTAATTTGGGTCCTTTCTCTTTTCTTTTGGATAAATCTGGCCAGTGCTTTATCGATCTTATTAATTCTTTCAAAGAACCAACTTCTAGTTTCATTGATCTGACCTACTGTGTTTCCGGTTTCTAATTCATTGGTCTCTGCTCTAATTTTAATTATTTCTCTTCTAATGTGTGGCTTAGGCATCATTTGTTGCTTTTTCTCTAGCTCTCTAAGGTGTAGAGTTATTTGGTGAATTCAGGATTTTTCTATTTTTTTTTATATGTTTAACACTTTTGAATTGTACTCTTTTTTTTGTTGTTGTTTATTTTTTTATTGCTATGTTAATCACCATACATTACATCATTAGTTTTTGGTGCAGTGTTCCATGATTCATTGTTTGTTCAAAACACCCAGTGCTCCATGCAGAACGTGCCCTCCTCAATACCCATCACCAGGCTAACCCATCCCCCTACGCCCTCCCCTCTAGAACCCTCAGTTTGTTTTTCAGAGTCCATCATCTCTCATGGTTTGTCTCCCCCTCCGACTTACTCCCCTTTTCTTCCTCTCCTGTTATCTTCTTCTTTTTCTTTTTTCTTAAAATATGTTGCGTTATTTGTTTCAGAAGTACAGAACTGTGATTCAACAGTCTTGCACAATTCACAGCACTCATCGTAGCACATACACTCCCCAATGTCTATCACCCAGCCACCCCATCCCTCCCACCGCCAACCGCTCCAGTAACACTCAGGTTGTTTCCTGAGATTAAGAATTCCTCATATCAGTGAGGTCATGTGATACATGTCTTTCTCTGATTGACTTATTTCACTCAGCATAACACCCTCCAGTTCCATCCACGTCGTTGCAAATGGCAAGATCTCATTCCTTTTGATGGCTGCATAATATTCCATTGTGTATATATACCACTTCTTCTTTATCCATTCATCTGTCGATGGGCATCTTGGCTCTTTCCACAGTTTGGCTATGGTGGACATTGCTGCTATAAACATTGGGGTGCACGTACCCCTTCGGGTCCCTACATCTGTATCTTTGTGGTAAATACCCAGTAGTGCAATTGCTGGATCAAACGGTAGCTCTAATTTCAACTGTTTGAGGAACCTCCATACTGTTTTCCAGAGGGGTTGCACCAGCTTGCATTGCCACCAACAGTGTAGGAGGGTTCCCCTTTCTCCACATCCCCGCCAACATCTGTCGTTCCCTGACTTGTTAATTTTAGCCATTCTGACGGGTGTGAGGTGGTATCTCATTGAGGTTTTGATTTGGATTTCCCTGATGCTGAGCGATGTTGAGCACTTTTTCATGTGCCTGTTGGCCATTTGGATGTCTTCTTTGGAGAAATGTCTGTTCTTTGGGTGTTGAGTTTGATAAGTTCTTTATAGATTTTGGATACTAGCCCTTTATCTGAGATGTCATTTGCAAATATTTTCTCCCATTCTGTCGGTTGTCTTTTGGTTTTGTGGACTGTTTCTTTTGCTGTGCAAAAGCTTTTTATCTTGATGACATCCCAATAGTTCATTTTTGCCCTGGCTTCCCGTGCCTTTGGCGATGTTTCTAGGAAGAAGTTGCTGCGGCTAAGGTCGAAAAGGTTGCTGCCTGTGTTCTCCTTTAGGATTTTGATGGACTCCTGTCTCACGTTTAGGTCTTTCAACCATTTGGAGTCTATTTTTGTGTGTGGTGTAAGGAAATGGTCCAGTTTCATTCTTCTGCATGTGGCTGTCCAATTTTCCCAACACCATTTGTTGAAGAGACTGTCTCTTTTCCATTGGACATTCTTTCCTGCTTTGTCAAAGATAAGTTGACCATAGAGTTGAGGGTCCATTTCTGGGCTCTCTATTCTGTTCCATTGATCTATGGGTCTGTTTTTGTGCCAGTACCATACTGTCTTGATGATGACAGCTTTGTAATAGAGCTGGAAGTCCGGAATTGTGATGCCGCCAGCTTTGCTTTTCTTTTTCAGTATTCCTCTGGCTATTCTGGGTCTCTTCTGGTTCCATACAAATTTTAGGATTATTTGTTCCATTTCTTTGAAAAAAGTGGATGGTATTTTGATGGGGATTGCATTGAATGTGTAGATTGCTCTAGGTAGCATTGACATCTTCACAATGTTGATTCTCCCAATCCATGAGCATGGAACGTTTTTCCATTTCTTTGTGTCTTCTTCAATTTCTTTCATGAGTATTTTCTTGTTTGATGAGTACAGATCCTTTGCCTCTTTGGTTAGATTTATTCCTAGGTATCTAATGGTTTTGGGTGCAATTGTAAATGGGATCGACTCCTTGATTTGTCTCTCTTCTGTCTTGTTGTTGGTGTATAGGAATGCCACTGATTTCTGTGCATTGATTTTATATCCTGCTACTTTACTGAATTCCTGTATGAGTTCTAGCAGTTTTGGGGTGGAGTCTTTTGGGTTTTCCACACACAGTATCATATCATCTGCCAAGAGTGAGAGTTTGACTTCCTCTTTGCCGATTTGGATGCCTTTGATTTCTTTTTGTTGTCTGATTGCTGTGGCTAGGATGTCTAATACTATGTTGAATAGCAGTGGTGAGAGTGGACATCCCTGCCACGTTCCTGACCTTAGGGGAAAAGCTCTCAGCCTTTCCCCATTGAGAATGATATTCGCTGTAGGTTTTTCGTAGATGGCTTTTATGATATTGAGGTATGTACCCTCTATCCCTATACTCTGAAGAGTTTTGATCAAGAAAGGATGCTGTACTTTGTCAAATGCTTTTTCTGCATCTATTGAGAGGATCATATGATTCTTGTTCTTTCTTTTGTTAATGTATTTCTTTTGTTAATGTATTGTATCACGTTGATTGATTTGCGGATGTTGAACCAGCCTTGCAGCCCAGGGATAAATCCCACTTGGTCGTGGGATTTAATGTACTGTTGGATCCTATTGGCTAGTATTTTGGTGAGAATTTTTGCATCCATGTTCATCAAGGATATTGGTCTGTAATTCTCTTTTGTGATGGGGTCTTTGTCTGGTTTTGGGATCAAGGTAATGCTGGCCTCATAAAATGAGTTTGGAAGTTTCCCTTCCATTTCTATTTTTTGGAACAGTTTCAGGAGAATAGGTATTAATTCTTCTTGAAATGTCTGATAGAATTCCCCTGGGAAGCCATCTGGCCCTGGGCTTTTGTTTCTTGGGAGATTTTTGATGACTGTTTCAATTTCCTTAGTGGTTATAGGTCTGTTCAGGTTTTCTATTTCTTCCTGGTTCAATTTTGGTAGTTGATACATCTCTAGGAATGCACCCATTTCTTCCAGGTTATCTAATTTGCTGGCATAGAGTTGCTCATAATATGTTCTTATAATTGTTTGTATTTCTTTGGTGTTGGTTGTGATCTCTGCTCTTTCACTCATGATTTTGTTGATTTGGGTCATTTCTCTTTTCTTTTTGATCAGTCTGGCCAGGGGTTTATCAATCTTGTTAATTCTTTCAAAGAACCAGCTCCTAGTTTCGTTGATCTGTTCTACTGTTCTTTTGGTTTCTAGTTCATTGATTTCTGCTCTGATCTTTATGATTTCTCTTCTCCTGCTGGGTTTAGGCTTTATTTGCTGTTCTTTCTCTAGCTCCTTTAGGTGTAGGGTTAGGTTGTGTATTTGAGACCATTCTTGTTTCTTGAGAAAGGCTTGTATTGCTATATACTTTCCTCTCAGGACTGCCTTTGCTGTATCCCAAAGATTTTGGACAGTTGTGTTTTCATTTTCATTGTTTTCCAGGAATTTTTTTAATTCTTCTTTAATTTCTTGGTTGACCCATTCATTCTTTAGTAGGATGCTCTTTAGCCTCCATGTATTTGAGTTCTTTCCGACTTTCCTCTTGTGATTGAGTTCTAGTTTCAAAGCATTGTGGTCTGAAAATATGCAGGGAATGATCCCAATCTTTTGGTACCGGTTGAGACCTGATTTGTGACCTAGGATGTGATCAATTCTGGAGAATGTTCCATGGGCACTAGAGAAGAATGCGTATTCCGTTGCTTTGGGATGGAATGTTCTGAATATGTCTGTGAAGTCCATTTGGTCCAGTGTGTCATTTAAAGTCTTTATTTCCTTGTTGATCTTTTGCTTAGATGATCTGTCCATTTCAGTCAGGGGGGTGTTAAAGTCCCCCACTATTATTGTATTGTTGTCAATGTGTTTCTTTGCTTTTGTTATTAATTGCCTTATATAATTGGCTGCTCCCATGTTCGGGGCATAGATATTTACAATTGTTAGATCTTCTTGTTGGATAGACCCTTTAAGTAGGATATAGTGTCCTTCCTCATCTCTTATTACAGTCTTTGTTTTAAAATCTACTTTGTCTGATATAAGGATTGCCACCCCAGCTTTCTTTTGGTGTCCATTAGCATGGTAAATGGTTTTCCACCCCCTCACTTTCAATTTGGGGGTGTCTTTGGGTCTAAAATGAGTCTCTTGCAGACAGCATATTGATGGGTCTTGTTTTTTAATCCAATCTGATAGCCTGTGTCTTTTGATTGGGGCATTGAGCCCATTTACATTCAGGGTAACTATTGAAAGGTATGAATTTAGTGCCATTGTATTACCTGTAAGGTGACTGTTAACTGTCTGTTGTCTGTGTTCGTTTCTGCTCTTTGCTGCTTTTAGGTTCTCTCTTTGCTTAGAGGACCCCTCTCAATATTTCTTGGAGGGCTGGTTTCGTGTTTGCAAATTCCTTTAGTTTTTGTTTGTTCTGGAAGCTTTTTATCTCTCCTTCTATTTTCAATGATAGCCTAGCTGGATATAGTATTCTTGGCTGCATATTTTTCTCGTTTAGTGCTCTGAAGATATCTTGCCAGTCCTTTCTGGCCTGCCAGGTCTCTGTGGATAGGTCTGTTGCCAATCTAATGTTTCTACCATCGTAGCTTACATATCTCTTCTCCCGAGCTGCTTTCAGGATTTTCTCTTTGTCTCTGAGACTCGTAAGTTTTACTATTAGATGTCGGGGTGTTGACCTATTATTATTGATTTTGCGAGGGGTTCTCTGTGCCTCCTGGATTTTAATGCCTGTTTCCTTCCTCACATTAGGGAAGTTCTCTGCTATAATTTGCTCCAATATACCTTCTGCCCCTCTCTCTCTCTCTTCTTCTTCTGGGATCCCAATTATTCTAATGTTGTTTCGTCTTATCGTATCACTTATCTCTCGAATTCTGCCCTCGTGATCCTGTAGTTGTTTCTCTCTCTTTTTCTCAGCCTCTTTATTTTCCATCATTTGGTCTTCTATATCGCTGATTCTCTCTTCTGCCTCATTTATCCTAGCATTTAGTGCCCCCATTTTTGATTGCACCTCATCAATAGCCTTTTTGATTTCGATTTGGTTAGATTTTAGTTCTTTTATTTCTCCAGAAAGGGTTTCTCTAATAACTTCCACGCTTTTTTCAAGCCCAGCTAGTATCTTTAAATTCATGATTCTGAACTCTAGGTCTGACATCGTACTAATGTCCGTATTGAGTAGGTCCCTGGCTGACGGTACTACCTCTTGTTCTTTTTGCTGAGGTGATTTCTTTCGTCTTGTCATTTTGTCCAGAGGAGAATAGATGAATGAGAGAACAAAAGGCTAACAGGTTTACAACGTCCCCAGCAAATATACTGTATACAAATCAGAAAAGACCTGAAACCAGGGGAAAAGAAAGGGAAAGAAAGAAAAAAGAAAGAGAAAAAGAAAAAAAAAAGAAAAAAAAAGATAAAAACAAAAACAAAACAATACAAAAAAGGCAGAATATGATCAAATATGATCAGGCTAGTGCATAGATCAGTGCCACACAGTAGATTTTGGGCGTATTTTGGTCTGTTAGAAAAAAGTGCCTCCTAAAATTTTAAAGGAAGAAAGACATATATGTACAAAATAAGGGTTGATACAATGAAGGGATGGAAGATGACTGTAAAGATGAAAATTATAAAAGATTTTATAAAAGGACTTGGTAAGATAAGTTGTTTGAAAAAAGAAAGAAGATTTAAGAAAAAAAAAAGGAAAAAGGGAGAGAATGTGATTAGGCAGGAGACTAGAACAAAGCCATACACTAGTGATTTAGGGTATATTTTGATCTGTTAGAAGAAACTGTACCTCAAAATTTTAAAGAGAGGAAAACATATATATATGCCAAAAATAAGGGTAACTACTATGAAGGGATAAAATATGACTCTAAAAATGAAAAATAAAAAATATTTTTTTTAAAAAAAAGGGATTTATAAGATGTTGGTTGAAAAAGGGAAAAATAAAAATAAAAAAACAGTCAACAAAAATTAACTTTGATGAAATAATGAATCATGGTAAAAAAAAAAAAAAAAAAAAGCCATGAATCTATGTGCAGTATTCCCCTAGCGCTGTAGTTCTCCTATTCTCCTTGATCGATCAACTTGGTCTTGGCTTGCTGGCTGTTTGTGCTGATCTTCTGGGGGAGGGGCCTGTTGCTGTGGTTTCCAAATGTCTTTGCTGGAGGCGGAATTGCCCCGCCCTTGTCTGTCCGGGCTAAGGAAGCTCCTCCGGTTTGCTCTCAGGAGCTTTTGTTCCCTGCAAGCTCTCGGTACAGCTTTGGAGGACGAGGGCAGAAATGGTGGCCTCCCAATCTCCACTCGGAGGAGCTGAGAACTCGGGGCCCCGCTCCTCAGTGTGCCCCCAGAGAAAAGCAGTCACTTCCGTGTCCCCGGTCTCCGGCCGCACTCCGTGCTCACCCGGCCTGTGATCGAGCGTTGCTATCTCTGGCACCCGACCCCGCGCGGAGTCTCCAAACCCAGCAGATCCCTGCAGTGCGTTCCCGCATCGCTCCTCCCCGGGAAGGAAGGGGAGTCTCCCCGGATCTGCTGCTTGTTGGGTCCCTGCTGGGGGAGCCGTGCCCCGACTGGGCCGCAGATCACAGTTTATGGCAACCCCGAGCTGAGAGCCCGCGACTCTGCTCCGTCTCTGCAGCCGGCTTCCCTGCTCTGATACCTGGGAGCTCTGGCGCACTCAGGTACCCCCGGTCTCTCTGTGACCCCAAGGGTCCTGAGACCACACTGTCCCGGGAGGATTCCACCCCCCGCTTAGCCACTGCAGCGACGTCCCTCCGCCGAGCCAACTTCTAAAAGTTCCGATTTTGTGCTCCGCGGCTCTATCACTTGCCAGAAGCCCCCGGTGCAGGCCCCTCCCCCGCCGTCTATCCTCCCGAATATCGCCTCGGATTCACTTCTCCGCACGCCCTACCTTCCAGTAAGTGGTCGCTTCTCTGTTCAGAGAGTTGTTGCTACTCTCCTGTTCGATCTTCTGTTGAGTTCGTAGGTGTTCAGAATGGTTTGATCCCTATTCAGCTGAATTCCTGAGACCAGACGAAATCTAGGTCTCCTACTCCTCCGCCATCTTGCTCCAGGCACCTGGATTTTTCTATTTTTTTGAGTGAGGCTTGGATGGCTATGTATTTCCCCCTTAGGACCGCCTTTGCAGTATTCCATAGGTTTTGGGCCAATGTGTTTTCGTTCTCATTGGTTTCCATGAATTGTTTAAGTTCTTCTTTGATTTCCTGGTTGGCCCAAACATTCTTGAGCAGAGTGGTCTTTAGCTTCCAAGTGTTTGAATTTCTGCCAAATTTTTTCTTGTGATTGAGTTCCAGTTTTAAAGCATTGTGGTCTGAGAATATAGGGAATAATCTCAATCTTTTGGTATCAGTTGAGACCTGATTTGTGACCCAGAATGTAGTCTATTCTGGAGAAAGTTCCATGTGTGCTCAAGAAGAATGAGTATTCTGTTGTTTTAGGGTGGAATGTTCTGTAAATATCTATGAGGTCCATCTGATCCAGTGTATCATTCAAAGCTCTTGTTTCCTTGTTGATTTTCTGCTTAGATGATCTGTCCATTGCTGAGAGTGGAGTATTGAGGTCTCCTACAATTAACGTATTGTTATCAATATGACTCTTTATTTTGGTTAACAGTTGGCTTATGTAGATGGCTGCTCCCATGTTGGGGGCATAGATATTTAAAATTGTTAGATCTTCTTGTTGGATAGACCCTTTAAGAATGATATAGTGTCCTTCTCTGTCTCTAATTACAGACTTTAGCTTAAAATCTAATTTGTCTGATATAAGAATTGCTACCCCAGCTTTCTTTTGAGGTCCGCTGGCATGGAAGATGGATCTCCATCCCTTCACTTTCTGTCTGGATGTATCTTTAGGTTCAAAATGAGTCTCTTGTAGGCAGCATATGGATGGGTCCTGTCTTTTTATCCAATCTGCAACCCTGTGCCATTTTATGGAAGCATTTAGGCCATTCACGTTGAGAGTGATTATTGAAAGAAATGAATTAATTGTCATCATGTTGCCTGTGAAGACGTTGTTTTTATAGATTGTCCCTGTAAATTTCTGTTATATATCACTCTTGGGGTCTTTCTCCTTTTACAGAACGCCTCTTAATATTTCTTGCAGGGCTGGCTTAGTGGTCACATATTCTTTCAGTTTCTGCCGTTCGTGGAAGCTCTGCATCTCTCCATCCATTCTAAATGAAAGCCTTGCTGGATAAAGTATTCTTGGCTGCATGTTCTTCTCCTTTAGTACCCTGAATATGTCTTGCCAGGACTTTCTGGCTTGCCAGGTCTCTGTGGATAGGTCTGATGTTATTCTGATGTTCCTCCCTCTGTACGTCAGGAATCTCTTCCCCCTAACTGCCCTTAAGATGGTTTCCTTGGTTCTAAGATTTGCAAGTTTTACTATTACATGCCGGGGTGTTGGCCTGTTTTTCTTGATCTTGGGAGGGGTCCTCTCTGCCTCTAGGTCACGAATGTTTGTTTCCTTCCCCAGATTAGGGAAGTTCTCAGCTACGATTTGCTCAAATACATCTTCTAGTCCTCTCTCTCTCTCCATTACCTCCGGGATTCCAATTATTCTGACATTGGAACGCTTCATGGTGTCACTTATTTCTCTGATTCTATTTTCATGGATTCTGAGTTGTTTTTCCCTGGCCTCCTCTTTTTCCTTTGTATCTATTATAGTGTCTTCCAGGTCGCTTATTTGTTCTTCTGCCCCAGTTACCCTAGCTGTTAGATTATCTAGATTAGATTGGATCTCATTCATAGCATTTTTAAGTTCTGCCAATTCAGCTTTCATTTCTGCCCTTAGAGACTCTATGTTGCCATTAATTGATTTCTCCATTCTAGCCATTGTCTTCACAATTGGTAGCCTGATTTCCATCTCCGATATCTTGGTCATATCTGCATCCATTTGTAAATCTGCGGTATAAGTCATGATCTCTGAGTCTTTTCTATTTTGGGGGCTCCTCTTCCTAGTCATTCTGTTGATGGGTGTTTGAGGGAATATATAGAGTCCAAATTATTGACCAGAACCCAAGCAAGATGCGCCTGTTTTCTTGGGACCTTAGGGTTGCTGGCCTCTTGTTTTCCCAGCCTGTCTTCTCGGTGAGGGCCCTGCCGCGCTGTTACTCAGGGCACCCTGTTTGGGCGGAGTTGCCCTGCCCCCCTGTGGCAGGGGATGGGCTCAGCGGCAATCAGTTTTGGGGGCTTTTGTTCTCTGGCGGCTTTCTGCATCTCTTCCATGAGTCAGAGCAAAAGAGACTGTTTCCAACTCTCTGCCTCAGAACATAGAGACTGCAGTCTGTTCTCCAGTGAGCTGTCCAGGCCACACTGTCTCCGTTTCTGTCCATGCTGCTATCAACTGCAGCATCCTGCATTGTGCGCCCCTCCACAGTGCTCCCAGTCCTGCCTCCAAGTCGGGCCCGTCTCTGCCCTTTTTGCTTCTAAAACGGCCATCTGCTCCCAGATCACATGCATGACCCTGCCACTCTGGGTTTCCACCCCGGGGGCTGCCTAAAATCCTTTCCCCACCGCTACCAGTCTGTGAGTCTGTGCCCCGTCCCCAGCGCGCGAGGCTGTTGCTCACCAGCGGTGTAGGATCCCCACAGCTAGGCTCCCTCCCACTGCTGTTTATCCTCCAATATCTGCCTGTGGAATCACGGCTCCCCACTTTGTACCTCAAAACCAACTGCCTGCGATATTCTTTTTTTAGAGATCCAGATCTTCTTACATCTCAGGCTGGTTTTGTGGGTGCTCAGAGTGGTCTGGTAGATATCCAGCTCAATTCCGGGAACCAGTTAAAATAGGGTCCCCTACTCCTCTGCCATCTTTCATCTGTGATTAAGCATTTTTATTGACAAGTCTAATGATCATCTGGTTTTCTTATTCTTTTTAGTGACTCACATTGTTTTGTTTCTTAATTCCTGGATAACCAAAGGTGTTTTTATGTTTGTCTGTTTTCCTTTAAAGTTTGGTAGATTTACTATAATTTATATTGGATTTGGTCATTCTGGGTCAGTTTTCCCAGGTACTTAGTGTACGCTTTCAACATTAATTACAGAAAAATTTTCTTAAATCATACTTTTAGTATTTGCTCTTATCCATTGTTTGTTTGCTCCTCTAAAGTCTCCTTTTATATACATACCTACTTTTTTTGTCTTTATTCTTTATTTGCTGCTTTCTTTCAGAATGTTTTCAGCACTACAAATGCACACAGGGAAATGTACATCTTTAGTATTACAGTTCCATTTGTTTTGGAACCTCTGCTCCCCCAAGATGTAGAGTGTGTGCATTACCTGAGAACCTTTCCCTTGCCCTGTCCATGACAGAGCCCTTCCCACCCTGAGCCAAACAACCTTTCTTTTGCTTCTACAATACAACACTTTGTCTGCTCTACAATTTCATATAAATTGAAATATTCATGCTTTTCAAATGTAACACATTTTTCTATTTTACATGTTATGTTTCTTTTAAGGTGTGACCCACTGTGCTTTTTCACTCCTGTGTCTCTTCTGCTTTAGCCTTGATTTTTTTTCTAATCTTTTATTACCCATTTGCTTTTCCTTTACTCTACCATTAACCTTACTTATTATTGTATTTTTTATTGTTATGTTAATCACCATACATTACATCATTAGTTTTCGATTAGTGTTCCATGATTCATTGTTTGCATAAAACACCCAGTGCTCCATGCAGAATATGCCCTCTTTACTACCCATCACTAGGCTAACCCATCCCCCCACCCCCCTCCCATCTAGAACCCTCAGTTTGTTTCTCAGAGTCCATAGACTCTCATTGTTCATCTCCCCATCCAGTTTCCCCCCCTTCATTCTTCCCCTCCTGCTTTCTTCTTCTTCTTCTTCTTCTTCTTCTTCTTCTTCTTCTTCTTCTTCTTCTTTTTCTTTTTCTTCTTCTTTTATCATATAATGTATTATTTGTTTCAGAGGTACAGGTCTGTGATCCAACAGTCTTACATAATTCATAGTGTTCACCATAGCACATACCCTCCCCAATGTCTATCACCCAGCTGCCCCATCTCTCCCATTCCCCACCACTCCAGCAACCTCAGTTTGTTTCCTGAGATTAAGAATTCCTCATATCAGTGAGGTCATATGATACATGTCTTTCTCTGATTGACTTATTTCGCTCAGCATAATACCCTCCAGTTCTATCCACGTCGTTGTAAATGGCAAGATTTCATTCCTTTTGATGGCTGCATAATATTCCATTGTGTGTGTGTGTGTGTGTGTGTGTGTGTGTGTGTGTGTGTGTGTATGTATCACATCTTCTTTAGCCATTCATCTGTCAGTGGATATCTTGGCTCTTTCCACAGTTTGGCTATTGTGGACATTGCTGCTATAAACATTGGGGTGCACGTACCCCTTCGGATCCCTACATTTGTATCTTTAGGGTAAATACCCAGTAGTGCAATTGCTGGATCCTATGGTAGCTCTTTTTTCAACTTTTTGAGGAACCTCCATACTGTTTTCCAGAGTGGTTGGACCAGCTTGCATTCCCACCAACAGTGTAGGAGGGTTCCGCTTTCTCCGCATCCCCGCCAACATCTGTCGTTTCCTGACTTGTTAATTTTAGCCATTCTGACTGGTGTGAGGTGGTATCTCATTGAGGTTTTGATTTGGATTTCCCTGATGCCAAGAAATGTTGACCACTTTTTCATGTGTCTGTTGGCCATTTGGATGTCTTCTTTGGAAAAATATCTGTTCATGTCTTCTGCCCATTTCTTGATTGGATTATTTGTTCTTTGGGTGTTGAGTTTGATAAGTTCTGTATAGATTTTGGATACTAGCCCTTTATCTGATATGTCATTTGCAAATATTTTCTCCCATTCTGTTGGTTGTCTTTTGGTTTTGTGGACTGTTTCTTTTGCTGTGCAAAAGCTTTTTATCTTGATGAAGTCCCAATAGTTCATTTTTGCCCTTGCTTCCCTTGCCTTTTAGCCTTGATTTTTGTAATTACTTTCTTTCAAATTCTTTCCGAAATTCTGTTCACATCTCTCTTTTTTTTATGTTCAGTTAGCCAACATATAATACATCATTAGTTTTTGATGTAGTATTCAATGATTCATTGGTTGTGTATAACACCCAGTGCTCATCATAGCACGTGCCCTCCTTAATACCCATCACCCAGCTACCCCATCCCCCCACCCCACCCCCTTCTGTAACTTTCCATTTTTTTCCCGGAGTTCAGAGTCTCTCATGGTTTGTCTCCCTCTCTGATCACATTTCTTTCTATTCTCAAATTACATTGCTTCTGATATTTCCCCGGTTCTGCTATATGTTGTTCTCTCATAATATCTATCCTTTTCCTAACTGCTTTTAGCTTATTTTGAAATATCAGATTCCAGTTTCACATTGGCATGACTTTCTGGTATGTTCATTATCTAGCTACTATTAAAGCAGTTTATGTCATTGCTTACCTTTTCATTGATTGGACCTTTACTATTAGAAACTCATCTTTCTATCTCCAGCAAGCACCTAACATGGTGTCTTACAATAACAAATGATAAATATCTATTTTATTAAACTGAATCCTAGCCTATTACGATCAATGTGAGATTTTTTCACCACCTTGTTGAAAAGCTCTGTCTAATCTCATAAAACCCAAGACTCATGGGCCAAGAGGTACAAATCACGGACCTGAAAGGGACCTTAAAGTTTCTCTTGTTTAACTACTTTATTAATAATTCCACTTTCATAAGCAACTTGCCCAAATTTACACAGATATTTAGTAGCAAAGCTGTGGCTAAATCCCTGGCTTTCCGTCTCTTAGTATAGTTCTCTTTATAGCATGACAGTCTCAAAGTAAGAAAATCCTGTTTCTATATTATATGAAATTTGTATAGATGTTGGATACCTACTTTCTGGGTTTTTTTTTTCTTTTTCACAATCTCTATTAGTTTTCTTTTTTTTTTTTTATTTACTAAAAGTATTTATTTGAGCCATAAAATTTATCTCTGGGAAGACCATGTACTTTGATTTGAAATATCAGAAGTGATATTCTGATCCTAAATAGAAAGGATTGTAATGGCTTGGATTACTTAGATTCACCATTTTCTTTTTCCTTTCTTTAACTTTATTTGTATGTTTGTTTCAGATGTAGAATTTAGTGATTTATCAGTTGCATATAAAACCCAGTGCCTATTACTTCAAGTGCCCTCCTTAATGCCCATCACCCAGTTACCCCATCCCCCCACCCACCTCCCCTCCTGCAAACCTCAGTTTGTTTCCTAGAGTTCAACATCTCTTATGGTTTACCTTCCTCTCAATTTTCATCTTATTTTATTTTTCTTTCCCTTCCCCTATGCTTATCTGTTTTGTTTCTTAAATTCCACATAAGAGTGAAATCATATGGTATTTTTCTTTCTCTGACTGACTTATTTCACTTAGCATTATGCCCCCTGGTTCCATTCACATCATTGCAAATAACATGCTTTCATCCTTTCTGATGGCTGAGTAATATATCCCATTGTACATATATACCACATCTTTATCCATTCATCGGTCGATGGACATCTGGGCCCTTTCCATATTTGGACTATTGTGGACATGGCTGCTATAAACATTGGAGTGCACATGCCCCTTCAAATCACTATGTTTGTAGCCTTTGGATAAATACCTAGTAGTGCAATTGCTGGATCATGCCAGTTTTCTTATCTGCCTGGTATTCATCCAGTGTTGTGAACATGAGGGCTCTTTAAGCACTGGTACAGATAGCAAGAACCAGGGAAGGAGGAGTAACTGGGGGTCACAGGCAGACACATGGAGGCCCCTCACCTGCCAGCACTGTAAAAGCAGAGGGGCAGCAGAACTGCCTGATGATGCCCTTCAACCAGCTTGCAGTGCTGCACTCACAGAAACAGCCTCCAAGACTTCACCCAGAGATTGAAATTGGGAGCTTGTCCATTGATGCAGTCCAGCAAGAGTTTTGTCAACAGGAGGCAGCATCCAAGACATAGTCGAAGCTATTTAAGCAAATAAAGGGTCAAGTGAGAGACAGCCACTCGTTCTGAATATCATGGACTGAGAAAAAAAAAGACACACAAAATAAGCAAAACATTATTTGTTACACAATATAACCAGTGATATTATATAAATATATGTCTGTTGTAAGGAGCCTGGGAAGAATAGCACAGTCCCTGGGTAGGACTCCAGAAAGCAGTGGGGGAAGAGGCTGGTGAATTACCCCAATGAGTAGCAGCATTTTCTCTCCATGTTATCTCTGAGCTGCTGAACTCCGGCTGATGGAAATCTGCTATCAGGAGGACGGGGTAGAAGTGAACACAGAGGAAATGAGCTAATAGGAATTATGAAGTGAAATACAATATATATAATAAGCTGGTCTGTGTCTAAAGAGATATTGAAGGATGCTGCAAGTGATAAAGGTAAGATTCCACTGATTTCAGCCTCTTTCATTCCAATGTAATCATAACTTATGATGCTCAAAGCTGGAAAAATTTACTTCAAGAAGAAAATGAAAGTTCTTTAAGCATGTTTGATATATTTATTTGAAGACTTTTTTTTTAAAGATAGTAAATTATCCATTGTACAATGGAGCCAACTAGTGCAACAGGCCAAACTTGCACTCCATACCATAGAACAGGGCCCCTCAACTTTATATTCAGAATCATCATTTTCTGTGGTGTTAAAATGCAGATTCTGAATCAGTGGTTCCAGGTGTATGGAAGATTCCACCTTTCTAACAAACTTCCAGGTGGTGCTGATGCTGCCAGGTCTCAGCTTTTTAGGTGTCAAACTGTGGACAGCACCTCAGAGACCTAAGTTGTGCCTGCCTCCAGATGCTGTAATATCAGATTCACACTTGGGGCTTGTGCAGCTCAAGGAGGTCACTAAGTGGGGATTATTCTAATTACATAACACTTGAGACTTTATTTCAACAGTTCATTGAATACTTACTGCATACCAGGTGTTAGAAAGGGAAAAGGTAATATTGGTTTTTTTAGTCTCAAGCAGCTCTGGGACCGGAGCAGGGGCAGGGGCTGGAGGAGGATGTTGAAATTAGCAGCTGTCATGTTTGCAGAGAAGGAAACAATAGGACCCATAACAGAAACTGTAGAACACACAGGGGGAGGTCCCTCTGGCTGGGCAAGAACATGTGACTCCATTGAAGAGGTGGGCTTTGAACAGATGCAACCACATGTCTTTTGTAAGATATTTAAAACAGATTTGAGGAGAAGGCGCTCAATCTAAGAAACCCAATTACACTTCAAAAAGATTATTCTAAGCTTGGTAGTACATCTGGCAATCACAAACCGTACAAGGGCCCCAATTCTGAGATTAACCGAGTGGCTTCTCTGTAGAAGGAGAAGATTAGAGAAGTTGAGGGTTTGGACCAGAAACACCTCAATGAGCATATTGTGCTAGCTTGGAAGATGATCAGTCCCAGAGATGATGCTGACACATGTCGTGCCTTGCATGTTGCAGGTGCTCAAAAGATCTTGTCCAAATAGTTTAATTAATGGTTTTAGCTCTCAGATTGTAAATATGTCTCCAGAGCTAAGTATTTCTTAGTGCCACATCAGCAGAGGAGGCACTTTTAAAATCTGACACAGGATCACATAAACAATACCCACCATCTCTCCATGCATATGCTGTAGTTTGACTAGTCATTTGTCTATTCTACTAAAATGTTGTTTTCCAGTTAGTCACAAAGGTGACCTTTCTATTTCTTGGTTGGTGTGAAATTTTAAATTCTTGTAGCTACCACCAAATAAAGCAGTTATGATATCAGAAAATTCTGAAATCTCATAGAAAGCTAGAGTACTCAAAGTTCCCAAGATGGAAAGTTTTAATACATAATAGCTACTAACTTGCAAAGTAGCTATTATGTATGAATCATACCATATGATCCAAATGCCAAATACTACTGGGTATTTACGCAAAGAAAATGAAAACACTAATTTGAAAAGGTATATGCACCTCTTTGTTTATTGCAACATTATTTACAATAGCCAAGAATTGAAGCAACCCATATGTTCATCAATAGATGAGTGTATAAAGATGTGTTATATGTGTATATATATAATATGTACATATGTACATATATAATATGATTCATACATAATAGCTACTAACTACTAACTTGCAAACTTACTACTTACTAACTTGCAAATACTTGAGGAAATTCATTCTTTTTGTTGTTAGGAAAAGTCTAAGCATTTATGAATCTTGAGAAAAGGTTGTCTTTAAGTCATTATTAATTTTTTTCCTTATAGGAAAATTACTCAAGTGCTTTTAAATTATTTTATTTAAAAATTTTTAAAGTATTTTTATTTCTTATTTAACCATAGTTGACATACTATGTTAGTTTTAGGTGTACAACATAGTGATTGAACAAATCTATGCATTATTCAGTGTTCGCCATGATGAATTGTAGTCACCATCAGTCACCCTACAACATTATTACTATACTTTTCATCCCCGTGACTTATGTATTTTATAACTGGAAGATTGCACCCCCTAATCCCCAGGTCCATCCATGTTGTCATAAATGGCAAGATCTCATTCTTTTTATGGCTAAGTAATATTCCATTATATATGTGTATACACATATACACACACATATATATGCACACACACATATATATACCTATAACACATCTTTATACACTCATCTATTGATGAACACTTGGGTTACTTCAATTCTTGGCTATTGTAAATAATGTTGCAATAAACATAGGGGTGCATATAACCTTTCAAATTAGTGTTTTCATTTTCTTTGGCCAAATACCCAGTAGTATTTGGCATTTGGATCATATGGTATTTTTATCTTTAATTTATGAGGAACCACCATACTGCTTTCTATAGTGGCTGCACCAATTTACGTTCCCACCAACAGTGCATGAGGCTTTATTTTCTCCACATCCTCACCAACACTTGTTATTACTTACCTTTTTGATACTAGCTATTCTGACTGGCATGAGATGATATGTCACCATAGTTCTGATTTGCATTTCCCTGATGATGAGTGATGTTGATCATCTTTCGTGTGTCTGTTTCCCATCTGTATGTCTTTTTTGGAAAAATGTCTATTTAGGTCCTCTGCCCATTTTTTAATCATGTTGTTGTTGTTTTTTTAATTTTGTTTTGTTTGGTGTTGAGTTCTGTAAGTTCTCCATATATTTTAGATATTAACCTCTTATCAGATATATATTTTTACCAGATATATCATTTGCAAATATCTTCTCCCATTCAGTAGATTGTGTTTTTATTTGTTGGTGGTTTCCTTTGCTGTGCAAGGAAATGCATTATCTCTAAAATCTTAATCTTTGGTATCTTTTTCTTTCCCTCTTTTTTTTTTTTTTTTGAAACATTCAAAACCCTAGAAAGGAACGTGATCTAGGGAGAAACAATTTAGAGGGCTTTTTAATTGTATCCCATATATGTGGTTGTTTCTCTAAGTTGAGTACCACTAAGGCAGGGGAACTTCTAGTTCAATTCCTGGAACCATGTTGGAAGGCCAGTAGGTGTGTGCGAGCATTGAGCTAATGTTAGTACATACATTAGAATGTACATGTGAGTGTTTCCTTAGTTTGGGAATTTTGTCTATATACAGAACTAATGGCATGGGTTTTCTTGTCATTTATCTTCTAAATCTGTGTGGGACATTATTTTAAACCTTTTCTTCTTTGGGTATATGTATTCTGCTCAAATGAATAGCCATGGACCTGGGAAGAGTTGATCCCCATTGCAGATTTACAGCCTTATTTTCCCTGTGGACTGGCCCAATGCTAATGTGATTGGATTTACCCATGGATTTCAAGATGTTTGTTGACAATCACAGGTTTCTCTAGAGCTGCAGTGGTTCCAATTTCTGCAGAGTCTCCTTTATTTGGAAGCAAAGACTTTATAGGGATGTGAGTAATCCATTTCTGGCTTTCTCTGACCGGCTGCCATGATAGAGCTTTTTAAAAATTGGTAGAATAGGTAGGACTAGAATATCATCTGACACCGCCCCGCCCCGCCCCCCCCCCCCGGGCTTCTGTGCATATCAGCTGACTAGTATACGCTGAAACAGCAAGGGTCTGGGTGATTAGATTTTTTTCAGGTGTGATTTTCTTGTCTCATCTCTGTTTCCTCCTCCTCCAGGAGAAATGGGTCCCATGAGGCAAGTGTGACCTTGGAGTGCAGCCCACCAGCCTGACGCCTAGTCCGGGAGGGAGAGAACCATGGATGGCATAATTGAACAGAAGAGCATGCTGGTGCACAGTAAAATCAGTGATGCTGGCAAGAGGAATGGCTTAATTAACACAAGAAACTTCATGGCCGAGAGCAGAGATGGCCTGGTGTCTGTTTACCCAGCGCCACAGTACCAGAGCTGCCGGGTGGTGGGCAGCACGGCACCAGCCAGCCTGGATGGCAGCAGGAATGAGCCGGTCCAGCAACTGCTGGACCCCAACACACTTCAGCAGTCTGTGGAGTCCCATTTCCGACCCAACATCATTCTCTACTCGGAGGGTGTGCTGCGCTCTTGGGGGGATGGTGTGGCTGCCGACTGTTGTGAGACCACCTTCATTGAGAACCATTCGCCCACCAAAGAGAGTCTGGAGTACCCCGATGGGAAGTTCATCGACCTCTCGGCTGATGACATCAAGATCCACACCCTCTCCTATGACGTTGAGGAGGAGGAGGAATTCCAGGAGCTGGAGGTCAGAGGATGTATTTATCATGAGCCTTTGAGAACGGGACATGGGGATTGGGTGGGGACTCATGAGTGCCTGGCAAAAGTTAGGGAATGCAACTAGTGTGCAAAAATACAGAGAAACTGAAGCATTGTTAAATATCCATTGAAAATGGAGTGGAGAAAGACTAGGTGACCAGCACCCAGTAGGGGCTTCAGCAGGGATGTTGGCAGAGATGACCCAAGGTAATGGCTGTGAGAATGGGGCTACTGGTGGATTAAAGGGTTGCCAGCATCAGAAGTCAGTTGGGGATTCCTGCTGACACCCCCCCACTTGGGACAGAGAGGTCATTGGCAAAAATGATCAAGGTGAGAGAGGGACAGAGGATCCTAGGGCCACATGAGGCTGGAAAGGCATGTGTGGGGAAAATTTGAGAAGAGTTTTTGCTGCCACAAGCAGTTTCCTTAATTTAGCATTCCAAAGTTTCTACTAAGGGATCCTTGGTATAGCTAAATCTGCTGGAAAAAAATAATAGGAATGCTAGCCTAAAGGAAAGATGAGTTGAGTTGTTACAAGAGTCACTTTAGTAGACTGGGGAGCAGGTAAGGGCATTTGGATTACATGCTTTGAAACACGCACTTTGGACATGTAGCCAAGGAAACCAGAAGCATCAGGCCTGGAGTTGCAATGAGAAGCAGAAGCAGCTGGAAAGAGATGGTTTTAATCAGAAAGGAAATTCAGAAATGGGATATGTTTTGTAGCGATTTCTGTGAATGGAGCCCATGAAAACCAACTGGCAGGGAGTCCAGAGAAGTCAAGTTATAGGAGATGCCATCGGAGCAGACCTTCACATCTTCTGGTGACACCTGTTAAGGGGAACACGCTCTGGCAATGCCGAAGTTTTTAGAAAGCTGTAAGAAGTACTTTGGCTTCCATTCACAAGGCTCTGTCATGTGTCCATTCTTTTCCAAGGCCTGAGGGTATTGCTAAATGCAGAAGTATAAATGTCACTTGACCTGCATGAAGTTGAGGAAGCAAATACACAAAAATGCACTTTTCACAAAACACAGGAGTTATGATGGTAGAGTTCCAATCCTGCTCTGAGAGCATCCAAAGGATTAGGAGATGGGACTCCAAGTATAATGTGAGGGATCAGGAGTCATCACAGAGGAAGCACCCCCTGCACTACATCTTGAGGAGGAGAACCAGACTATGAACAAAAAGGCTCATGGGGAGGTGGTGGGAGAACCCTGGTCCAAGGGGACAGCATGAGCAGAAAAAGCACAGAGGCATCCAACCTAGGATGCAGAGAATAGTAACTGATTACAGTTGCTAAGACCTATGAATCATGGTGAAGTCGGGAGACAGGACCATAACTGAGGACCATAACAGCCTTCTAAGGGAGGCTGGAATTTAGGCGAGGTCACAGACCCAGATGCCTACAAGAGGAAGGACAGGTAACAACATCAAGAAGGAACCCTATATTGAGAGGAGTGGCCTGAGACTAGAGAGTCCAGGCCCACCCTCAGCTATAGGGATGCTGCTTGCTGCACCTCATAGGCCACACTGCTAGGCACCTTGATGGGTGTCATGGGTGTGGAAACCCTGAGGGGTTTCAGGCAGGAGGGTGGGGTCAGATTCAAGTTTTCGGAAGCTGCTATGGCTGCAAAGTGGGACAGTGGGACAGAGTGGGGAGATGGGGGGGAAGGGCACGGGGCTAGGACCAAACTAGATTCCCAGAACCTATTGGGACCTGCCATAGGAGATGGTGAGAGAATCAGGACAGCAGTAGAAATGAAGAAATACTTAAGAAGTGAAGTTTTCCATTGTTCAGAGATGATGGGAAGGAAAGGGTCAGGCCTGCCCTGTGCAGAGATGCCCCTTAGCTTCCAAATGGTCAAGCTGGTCAGCAGAGGATTTTCAGCTTTGTTAGGAATATTTGGAAAATAAGCTCCAATATATAATATCTATCAGAATTTAAAATTTTGGGATAGTTACTAGACTGAAATTATAAAAGAAATTTGTGAATGTTTCCATCATCACTTTGTCACTTGTGTGGGCTTCATTCCTCCCTCCCTCACCTATATCCATTGACTTAAAGTCCATATCCTTGAATAGCTATGTTCCAACAGGGTAGGTGAGGATGAACAGGTGAGTAACACATCTTCTTAGTCCTTAGTCTACTTCTGTTCTGTGACTTCATAATGAAATACACTGAAAGGAATCGTATTCCTTTTTCTTTAAGACTTGCATGGGCTTCAGATTAAGCTTGCAAATAAATACAGCTGTTATTTAAATGCAAATGTTCTTTTCATAATATGTCTTAATCCACATTTTTGGCAATCGATTACTGAATCCATTTTTTTTTTTGCAACAATTTTCACACAATGATGTCAGCCAATAGATGTGGCTTTTGGAACTCTGCAGAGGACCAGAACCCACTTAGAGACAATCTTTTAAATTAAATGCTGGGAGGTGGGTGGCTGGCACAACAGGCTTTTCTACCAGGTCAGTCCAAGGCTTTGACAGGTAGTGCAGGTTTCTGGGGTAGTGAGCTCTGCCACCCAGTTTGTTTCCCTGTCCTGGCAACAGTAGCAATAGAAACAGTTAACTTTAATGATACAGCAGCTGGAATCTTTACTTGTGATTATAGTGCCTATTGTGTAGTAACATGTTTATAGTCACCTCTCATGGCAGTAAGGTGGAACATGCTGGCATGTATACCTTAGCCAGAAAGGGCACCCCAATGACATTGGTGGAACAAGTCGTTTAAAAGTTGGGCTGCCTCATATGAGACTTTCTGGTTGGCAAACCCAGACCAAGAAATGGCTCTTTGCACAGGTCTGGGGGAAGGAATCAAGACACAGTGTGGCAGCTGTCACTCCTTCAGTGCTGTTTAGTACAGCCATGGAGGAGTCCAGGGGGTCATCCAAAGTGGTTGGCATGGCCCATTAGGAACTCTGTAAAAACAAGATATTTTCTCAGCAACATTCTTATGGTGGAGCCATGGCAGTCTTTATTTATGAAGAAAAACTAATGAGTAGCTAGAAGAGTCAGTGTGCATGCAGCAACTGTTCTAAGATTTATTGTTTTTCCATTCCATGAAATAATAAAGGGGCATGTATCAGTTAGCATTTGCTGCATAACAAATGCCCTAAAACTTAATGGCTTAACACAACTATTTATTTCAGTCATGATTCTCAGCGTCAACCACTGGAATGGGTATCTGCTGAATGGTTCTTGCTCTGCTAGTCTCACTCTGGTTCCCTCACTAGTCTGTAGGGGCTGCTGCTCAGCTACACAGCTGTGCCTATTCTCAGGCCATTGTCTGGCCATTGGCTGAGATGACGAGGTGGCTGGACCTCATGTCTAATCATCCAGCAGGTCACTCCATCACATGGCAATCATGCTAGAGATTCCCAGAGCAGCAAGAGAGGGTGAGTCCCAGCATACGAGGCCTTTTCAAGTCTTTGCTTGTGTTATGCATGTTATTGTCTTATTGGCCAAAGAAAGATACATGACTAAGCCCAAAGCCAGTGTGGGAGGGACTTTTTAGGATGACAGTATAGGAAAGTGCCAACAAATTGGGTACCAATTATTGTAGTCTGTAGTCTACCACAGAGCAAAAACGTTTGGCCTATTTAACATATATTTTTTTAAGATCGTCTAATTGAACAGAGTGAGAACAGCTGTAGTTATTTTGTGACTTAAACAGAAAACACAGTAGATATTGATCTAGAGCTCTTCACAGAAGGCAGTATTACTTCAGACAAAACAACAACAAAAAAATAAGAATTTAACTTCTGGGAATTCTGTAACATCACTTGGTCTATAGCAAAGTGATACTGTGACCTAAAAATTGCAATTTTCAGAAAACCATTGTGCTGGTGAAAAGCAGGGGTCCTTGTCACTAGAGTTCCTGCGTACCAGGCAACCTGCCTCTTACCTGTCCCCTTATCACACTACCTGGAGAGCTTCATCCCTGGCATTTATAATGAAGATATCCCCAATCCAGAGAGGTTTGCTCACCTGATGTATATTTCTGTAAGAACATGTGGAGTTTTTGGGTAGCCCTCAAGGTTGTATTAATGTGAGTACGTTCTGTAGCTAATTTCAAGAATCTTTATGGAAAATCCTCAGAAATTGAGGTTTGCCCTGCTCTACCCAAGAGGAAGCTGCTACTCATAGTGAATTGTTGGGGCTCTAAATCAGATAGGGAGATCTCAGGGGGCCTCTGAGGGATTGCAGGAATGCCGAGTTGGCTGCTCATCATATGGTGTCACCGCACTCAGTGTGACCAGACAGGCCTCCCTGGGGCAGGGGGTGGAGGGGGGACACTCAGGCCACTCTGGGTGCACGATTTGGGGCCGGTGCTCCACAGCCCCAGGGCCTCCTCCCTGATGTTTGTCCACTGCTTCATCCAGTGCCCAGTCCACAGCTAAAACCGCAGCTTTCAGGAACACCAACAGCAGGAAACCATTTCTCCTTTTCACACAGAAAAACTCAAACAGAGATTTCAGGCTCTGGTAATAAAGCAGTTCTATGAAATAGAAAAATTGAGTTTAAAGCTATGAAGAAGTAGGTGAAGTTCATGGCTAGAGAGGCCTAACAGCCCTCCTGCTGTTAGAGATGCTTATCAAATGTTGAAAGGCCAATTATTACCCATTTATTTGTAATAGTGCAACCCCTTCAGGATCCTAGAGCACATGGAATGTCATCACTTAGAAACAATGCCCAAGGTGGTGGGGGAGCCTTTTCTTCACTACAAGAAGGAAGGGGAAGGTAGGACCTGCTGATGGAGCATCTGTCTATGCCAGGCCCTTCGTGCACCTTCTGTCATGTAACCACATGGCAGCACTGGGCCACAGGTGCTGATCCTGCCTCACCCTGTGCACAAGGACACTGAAACTTGGGAGGTGTCCAAGGTCACACAGTTGGCTGTGCTGGCAGCTCTTGGAACTGAGACATGCTGACTTCAGACTCTTGCCTCCTAATGGTGATGCTGTTAAAAAAAAAAAAAAAGTATGTGTTACAGTAAACTGCTGTTTCAGAGTCCACAGGTAAAGCACGAGGAGGCAGAGCTGGGGTGGTCACAGCTTCCTCACTGCCATGAGTCTGCAACTGGGTCTTCCCAAGACCAGGAGTCTGCCCTCCTATTACACACTTGAAGCCTATCAAGAGAGACAGAATTTCACAATTGCGGTATAACGCTGGCATGTGCCCCTTTCATAAATATGAGCAAAGAGGGAGGACTCAACAAACACTTGAAGAAAATTCAAAAGCATGAATGAGACAAAACAACAACAATAGAAAAGTTGACCCAGAGGAAACAGAAATAATTCAGAAAATAATCGACAATATTATAAAAAATATTTTTAGTCTCCCTTGAGAGATTTGGGATGGGAGGATTTGGGGTTTGATTTTCTTTGTTTGCCTCATTGCACTGGCCAGAACCTCAAATATGATGTTGAAGGGAAATGATGAGCAGGAGGCATCCTTGCCTTGCTCCTGATCTTAGGAAAGCACTCAGACTTTCCTGATGAAGGATAATGTTGCTCATGCTCTTAATCAAGGGTAGGAAGTTGCCTTCACAGCCAGGGATGTGAAGAGAGCTTACCTCTTAAGGGAAGGGCAACAAAGTCACAACTTTGTTGAACAATTTGGTCTTTTTTTAATAAAAAATAGTTGTTTAATTTTGACAAATGCTTTTTCTCTATTTAGATTATCATGTGGGGGCTTTTTCTTTTGTCCTTTATTCTGTTAATATGATCTATTACATTAACTGATTTTCAGATATTAAAGTCTCCTTACTTTGGAGGATAAATCGCCCTTGGTCATCATATATACTCCTCTTTAAATATTGCTGAATTTTATTTACTAATAATTTGTTAAGAATTTTTATGTTTGTGTCCATGAGTGAAATTAGTCTGTGGTTCTTTTCTTGTAATATCTCTTCCTGGCTTTGGTATCAGGGTAATACTGGCCTTATAGAATGAGTTAGAAAGGGTTCCCTTTTCTGTTTTCTGAAAGATTCTGCATAGTATTGTTTTTGTTTTTAATATTTATTAGAAGTCATCAGTGAAGACATCTGGCCTTGGCTATTCTTTGTGGGAAGAGTTGATTACGGATCTGATCTGATATCTTTGTTGTTTTAAATCTATGTTTTAAAGAAAATCTTAAGATTTTCCTTTCTTCTTGACTCAAGTTTATTAATTTCTGTCATTCTAGGAATTTTTTCATTTTATCCAAATTATGTAATTTACTGGCATACAGTTGTTTTATAATATTCCATTTAAATCTTTTTACTTTCTGTATGGTTGGTGTTGTCTCCTCTTTCATGCCTACTTTTGATAATTTAAGGTTTAGAGTTTCTTTGGTCAGTCTAGCCGAAGGTTTATAAATTTTGTTGATCTTTTCAAGTAGCTGACTTCTGATTCCATTGATTGTTCTCTTGCTTTTTGGTTTTCCATTTCATTGATTTTCACTCAGATATTTATGATACCATTCTCTCTGTTTCCTTTGGGTTAAATTTGCCCTTTTTTTTTTAGTTTCTTTACATGAGGCTGTTACTGATTTGAGATTTTTTTTCCCTTCATAATATATATTTCTTAAGCTATAACTTTCTCTCAAACACTGTTTCAAATACAAATTTTGACATGTTGTTTTCATTTTTAATATAATTCAAAATATGTTCTAATATCCATTGTGATTTCTTATTCTACTAATGGGTTATTTATAAAAGTATTGTTTAATTTTTCAAATATTCATAAGTGTCCCAATGTTTTTTATTATTTAGTCATTTAATTTCATGTGGTTGAAGAACATAGTTTGTATAATTTCTCTCTTAAATTTATTGAGACTTGATATGGGGCCTAGCATATAATATGTTCTGGGAAATGTGCTATGCACACTTGTGAGAGAATGTGTATTTTGTCATTGTGTGCAATATTCTATAAATGTTTGTTAGGTCAAGTTAGCTGATGATGTTGTTCATGTCTTTTGTCCTTGCTGTTTATCTGACTAATTAATCCATTAATTTTGTCAGTGTGTGCTTTATGTAGTCTGGGGCCCCATTGATAGGTGCATGCACATTTATTAATTTTTTAAAGATTTATTAATTTATTTTAGAGGGAGAAAGAGAGAGAGAGCAGGGGAAAGGGCAGAGGGAGAGAATCTTCAAGCAGACTCCCTGCTGAGTGTGGAGCCCAACACAGGACTCGATCTCGTGATCCATGAGGTCATGACCTCAGCTGAAACCAAGAGTCAGATGCTTAACTGACTGAGCCACCCAGGTGCCCCTATTATTTATTATTGTATCTTGCTGAAGTATTGACCATTTTACCATCATAAAATGTTCCTCTTTATGTCTAATAATATTTCTTGTCTTCAGGTCTATTTTTTGTGAAATTAACATAGCCACTCCCACTTCCTTATTACTACTGTTTGTGTGATACATCTTTTTCCATCTTTTTGCTTAGAATTAATTTTTGTCTCAGAATTTAAAGTATATCTCTTAAAGGAAGCATGTAGTTGATCTTGTTTTTTTTTTCTTTTTTTATTGTCTTACAGTCTGTCATTTGATTGGAATATTTAGTCCATTTGCATGAAATGTAATTTTTATATGGTTGGGTTTCTGTCTGCCATTTTGATTGTTATTTTCCACTTGTTTCTTGGTTTTATTGTTGTTTTCTTTTTTCCTCTTCCTGAGGATTTGGTGTTAGCCACCACTCATCACCACACCACATCTCAGCCAGAGATGTGAAGAGAGCTTATTAGTTTTCATTTTCAGGAGCGTCCTGTTAAATTCTTGGGTTGTCCTTCAATCTGCCATTTGACCCAACCAGGACTATAGCCATAGGTTGGGAGAGCTTTAGGCTTTTCTCATTCATAGCTGGGAATGGATTTTCCACTCTACTTCTAATCAATAAAGCCCCTTCCAACAATGAAGTGACTAGTTCCCATGGCTAGCCCCACCCTAGCAGAAATACTGCATGGGCCAAGCATAGACCCCCACTATAATTACTCAGATTTCAGCAGTGGTTGGTAAGTAAATACTTTGCAAATACTATTGGCCTTTGGACAATGTTGAGAGCCTTTATAAACTGTATTGACAATTTTTTTTTTTCCAGTTGTTTCTGGAAGACAAGATATGCCTACCTCCTGACACTGTCATACAAGAAGTCTTGCCAGGATATTGCCTGAAGTACTAGATGTGCATTTTCCAGCATCACTAGATTCAGACAAAAAATATGTTCCAATGTCCACAGATGGCTTGCAGTTAGGTTAAGAATTTTAATCAAGGGGTGCCTGGGTGGCTCAGTCAGTTAAGCATCTGTCGGCTCAGGTCATGATCTCAGGTCCTGGGATCAAGCCCCACATGGGACTCTCTGCTCAGTGAGGAATATGGTTCTCCCTCTCCCTCTGCCTGCTGCTCTCCCTGCTTGTGCTCACTCTCTGTGTCAAATAAATAAATAAAATCTTTTTTAAAAAAACAATTTTGATCAAATTAATTATCCTTAAATAATATGACATATATTTGCTTATAGCATTGGGAAATTAAATTATCATTTTCCTCCCTTAAGACAGTCTGTAATTAAATATATCTAAATATTCCAGTTCCTTTTGGATCCACGTGTGGATCACTTACACAAAGGAATAGTTTTATCTCCTTATAGTCATAACTCATTTTGTGTTGCCCAAACTGTAGCAACCACCTTATTCTTCAAAGGGGCACTGTATGAGTAAGTTTGACTCATCTAGAAATTAAATTTACTTTCATGAAATATTTTCCACTAGTGAGGGCATTCTAAATACAATTTCCAAAGAAAAATTCAAAAATATTTTGTGAAATATAAACATGATTGGCATAATAGTATGCCATTTATTGTTTTAATTTTCTGTATCAAGGATAACTCATTTAAATGTGGAATTCAAGGCATGTTTCTTAAAAATAAAAATCAATCTCTTATGTTCTCATCTAACATATTCTCATCTTATATATCAATAAAGGGCAGTGGAGTATGTAATTATAGGCATTAGATGGGAAGAGAATCTCCCAAGATAATAAATCCATCTGTCATAATACCACAGTCTGATCATTTTTCATATTCCTCTGAAATACTTTTCAATACATAAAAGGGTGGGGGCATCAAACCAAATTAATATGTCAAATAAATAAAAGTCTTTTTTAAATTTTTCATTGTGCTGACCAGATTTCTTGACTGGGACTTCTGAGCCACTAGTCAGTTGTGGGTGTAGAGGGGCCTCTCATACCTACAGCTCCCTTAATAAAGGGAATCCCTGCCAGAGAATTGGAATCTTCTGTCATTGTGAGACTGTATTTTTTTTTTGAAAATTTAAAATATTTTATTTGGTTTAAATATACATTAGGAGGTGTATTTGAGTAAGTAGTTTGAGTAAGGAATTGTTTGAATAGAAAAATATTTAATAGATTTTTTTATTGTTATGTTGATCACCATACATTACATCATTACTTTTTGATATAGTGTTCCATGATACATTGTTTGTGCATAATACCCAGTGCTCCCTGCAGAATGTGCCCTCTTTAATACCCATCACCAGGCTAATCCATCCCCCCACCCTCCTCCGCTCTAGAACCCTCAGTTCGTTTCTCAGAGTCCATCGTCTCTCATGGTTCGTCTCCCCCTCTGACTTACTCCCCTTTATTCTTCCCCTCCTGCTAGGTTCTTCTTTTTTTTTTCTTAACATATATTGCAGTATTTCTTTCAGAAGTACAGATCTGTGATTCAACAGTCTTGCACAATTCACAGCTGTCAACATAGCATATACCCTCCCCAATGTCTATAACCCAGCCACCCCATCCCTCCCATGCCCCACCACTCCAGCAACACTCAGTTTGTTTCCTGAGATTAAGATTTCCTCATATCAGTGAGGTCATATGATACATTTCTTTCGATGATTGACTTATTTCACTCAGCATAACACCCTCCAGATCCATCCACATCATTGCAAATGGCAAGATATCATTCCTTTTGATGGGTGCCCATAATATTCCATTGCGTATATATACCACAACTTCTTTAGCCATTCATCTGTCGATGGACATCATGGCTCTTTCCACAGTTTGGCTATTGTGGACATTGCTGCTATAAACATCGGGGTGCACATACCCTTCGGATCTCTACATTTGTATCTTTATGGTAAATACCCAGTAGTGCAATTGTTGGATCGTATAGTAGCTCTATTTTCAACTTTTTGAGAAACCTCCATACTGTTTTACAGAGTGGCTGCACCAGTTTGCATTCCCACCAAGAGTGTAGGAGGGTTCCCCTTTCTCTGCATCCCCACCAACATCTGTTGTTTCCTGACTTGTTAATTTTAGCCATTCTGACTGGTGTGACGTGGTATCTCATTGAGGTTTTGATTTGGATTTCCCTGATGCCGAGCGATGTTGAGCATTTTATCATGTGTCTGTTAGCCATTTGGATGTCTTCTTTGGAAAAATGTCTGTTCATGTCTTCTACCCATTTCTTGATTGGATTATTTGTCCTTTGGGTGTTGAGTTTGATAAGTTCTTTATAGATTTTGGACACTAGCCATTTAACTGATATGTCATTTGCAAATATTTTCTCCCATTCTATCGGTTGTCTTTTGTTTTTGTTGACTGTTTCTTTTGCTGTGCAAAAGCTTTTTATCTTGATGAAATCCCAGTAGTTCATTTTTGCCCTTGCTTCCCTTGCCTTTGGCGATGGTTGTAGGAAGAATTTCCTACAGCTGAGGTCGAAGAGGTTGCTACCTGTGTTCTCCTTTAGGATTTTGATGGACTCCTGTCTCAGGTTTAGGTCTTTCAACCATTTGGAGTCTATTTTTCTGTGTAGTGTAAGGAAATGGCCAGTTTCATTCTTCTGCATGTGGCTGTCCAATTTTCCCAACACCATTTGTTGAAGAGACTGTCTTCTTTCCATTGGACATTCTTTCCTGCTTTGTGGAATATGAGTTGACCATAGAGTTGAGGGCCCATTTCTGGGCTCTCTATTCTGTTCCATTGATCTCTGTGTCAGTTTTTGTGCCAGTACCATACTGTCTTGATGATGACACCTTTGTAATAGAGCTGGAAGTCTGGTATTGTGATGTCGCCAGCTTTGCTTTTCTTTTTCAACAGTCCCCTGGCTATTCGGGGTCTCTTCTGGTTCCATACAAATTTTAGGATGATTTGTTCCATTTCTTTGAAAAAAGTGGATGGTATTTTGATGGGGATTGCATTAAGTGTGTAGATTGCTCTAGGTAGCACTGACATCTTCACAATGTTTGTTCTTCCAATCCATGAGCATGGAACGTTTTTCCATTTCTTCGTGTCTTCCTCAATTTCTTTCATAAGTATTTTATAGTTTTCTGAGTACGGATCCTTTGCCTCTTTCGTTAGATTTATTCCTAGGTATCTTATGGTTTTGGGTGCAATTGTAAATGGGATCGACTCCTTAATTTCTCTCTCTTCTGTCTTGTTGCTGGTGTATAGGAATGCCACTGATTTCTGTGCATTGATTTTATATCCTGCCACTTGACTGAATTCCTGTATGAGTTCTAGCAGTTTTGGGGTGGAGTCTTTTGGATTTTCCACATAAAGTATCATATCATCTGCAAAAAGTAAGAGTTTGACTTCTTCTTTGCTGATTTGGATACCTTTGATTTGTTTTGTTGTCTGATTGCTGTGGCTAGGACATCTAATACTATGTTGAATAACAGTGGTGATAGTGGACATCCCTGCCGTGTTCCTGACCTTAGGGGGAAAGCTCTCAGTTTTTTCCCATTGAGAATGAAAATCGCTTAGGTTTTTCATAGATGGCTTTTATGATATTGAGGTATGTACCCTCTATCCCTATGCTCTGAAGAGTTTTGATCAAGAAAGGATGCTGTACTTTGTCAAATGCTTTTTCTGCATCTATTGAGAGGATCATATGATTCTTGTTCTTTCTTTTTTAATGTATTGTATCACGTTGATTGATTTGCGGATGTTGAACCAACCTTGCAGCCCAGGGATAAATTCCACTTGGTCGTGGTGAATAATCCTTTTAATATACTGTTGGATCCTATTGGCTATTTTGGTGAGAATTTTTGCATCCATGTTCATCAAGGATATTGGTCTGTCATTCTCCTTTTTGACGGAGTCTTTGTCGGTTTGGGGATCAACGTAATGGTGGCCTCATAAAACGAGTTTGGAAGTGTTCCTTCCATTTCTATTTTTTGGAACAGTTTCAGAAGAATAGGTATTAACTTTTCTTTAAATCTTTGGTAGAAATCCCCTGGGAAGCCCTCTGGTCCTGGGCTTTTGTTTGTTGGGAGATTTTTGATGACTGCTTCAATTTCCTTAGTGGTTATAGGTCTCTTCAGGTTTTCTATTTCTTACTGGTTCAGTTTTGGTAGTTGATACATCTCTAGATATGCATCCATTTCTTCTAAGCTATCTAATTTCCTGGCATAGAGTTGCTCATAATATGTTCTTACAATTGTTTGTATTTCTTTGGTGTTGGTTGTGATCTCTGCTCTTTCACTCATGATTTTGTTGATTTGGGTCATTTCTCTTTTCTTTCTGATAAGTCTCGCCAGGGGTTTATCAATCTTGTTAATTCTTTCAAAGAACCACCTCCTAGTTTCGTTGATCTGTTCTACTGTTCTTTTGGTTTCTATTTCATTGATTTGTGTTCTGATCTTTATTATTTTTCTACTCCTGCTGGGTTTAGGCTTTATTTCCTGTTTTTTCTCCAGCTCCTTTAGGTGTAGAGTTAGGTTATGTATTTGAGACCTTTCTTCTTTCTTGAGAAAGGCTTGTATTGCTATATACTTTCCTCTAGGACTGCCTTTGCTGCATCCAAAGATTTTGAACAGTTGTGTTTTCATTTTCATTGGTTTCCATGAATTTTTTGAATTCTTCTTTAATTTCCTGGTTGACCCATTCATTCTTCACTAGAATGCTCCTTAGCCTCCATGTATTTGAGTTCATTCCAACATTCCTCTTGCGATTGAGTTCTAGTTTCAAAGCACTGTGGTCTGAAAATATGCAGGGAATGATCCCAATCTTTTGGTACCGGTTGAGACCTGATTTGTGACCTAGGATGTGATCTATTCTGGAGAATGTTCCATGGGCACTAAAGAAGAATGTGTATTCCGTTGCTTTGGGATTGAATGTTCTGAATATGTCTGTGAAGGCCATTGGGTCCAGTGTGTCATTTAGTCTTTATTTCCTTGTTGATCTTTTGCTTAGTTGATCTGTCCATTTCAGTGACGGGGTTATTAAAGTCCACCACTATTATTGTATTGTTGTCAATGTGTTTCTTTGCTTTTGTTATTAATTACCTTGTATAATTGGCTGCTCCCATGTTAAGGGCATAGATGTTTATAATTGTTAGATCTTCTTGTTGGATAGACCCTTTAAGTAGGATATAGTGTCCTTCCTCATCTCTTATTACAGTCTTTGTTTTAAAATCTAATCTGTCTGATCTAAGGATTGCCACCCAGCTTTCTTTTGGTGTCCATTAGCATGGTAAATGGTTTTCCACCCCCTCACTTTCAATCTGGGGGTGTCTTTGCATCTAAAATGAGTCTCTTGCACACAGCATATTGATGGATCCTGTTTTTTAATCCAATCTGATAGCCTGTGTCTTTTGTTTGGGACATTTAGCCCATTTACATATAGGGTAACTATTGAAAGGTATGAATTTTGTGCCCTTGTATTGCCTGTAAGGTGGCTGTTACTGCTTATTGTCTGTGTTCCTTTCTGGTCTGTGTTGCTTTTTGGCTCTCTCTTTGCTTAGAGAATCCCTTTCAATATTTCTGGTAAGGTTGGTTTCGTGTTTGCAAATTCCTTTAGTTTTTGTTTGTCCTGGAAGCTTTTAATCTCTCCTATTTTCAATGACAGCCTAGCTGGATATAGTATTCTTGGCTGCATATTTTTCTCATTTACTGCTCTGAAGATATCATGCCAGTCCTTTCTGGCCTGCCAGGTCTCTGTGGATAGGTTTGTTGCCAATCTAATGTTTCTACCATTGTAGGTTACATATCTCTTCTCCCGAGCTGCTTTCAGGATTTTCTCTTTTCTCTGAGACTCGTAAGTTTTACTATTAGATGTTGGGGTGTTGACCTATTTTTATTGATTTTGAGAGGGGTTCTCTGTGCCTCCTGGATTTTGATGCCTGTTTCCTTCCCCAAATTAGGGAAGTTCTCTGCTATAATTTGCTCCAATATACCTTCTGCCCCTCTCTCTCTCTTTCTTCTTCTTCTGGGATCCCAATTATTCTAATGTTGTTTCATCCTACGGTATCACCTACCTCTTGAATTATGCCCTCGTGATCCAGTAGTTGTTTATCTCTCTTTTTCTCAGCTTCGTTATTTTTCATCATTTGGTCTTCTATATCACTGATTCTCTCTTCTACATCATTTATCCTAGCAGTTAGAGCTCCCATTTTTTATTGCACCTCATAATATCCTTTTTTATTTTGACTTGGTTAGATTTTATTTATTTTATTTCTCCAGAAAGGATTCTCTAATAACTTCTATGCTTTTTTCAAGCCCAGCTAGTATCTTTAAAATCATGATTCTGAACTCTAGGTCCGACATTTTACTAATGTCCGTATTGAGTAGGTCCCTGGCAGATGGTCCTACCTCTTGTTCTTTTTGTTGAGGTGATTTTTTCCATCTTGTAATTTTGTCCAGAGGGGAAGAGATGAAATAGAGAACAAAATGCTAACAGGTTAACAACGTCCCCAGAAAATATACTCTAAACAATTCAGGAAAGACCTGAAACTGGGGGAAAAGAAAGGGAAAAAAAAGAAAAGAAAAGAAAAAGATAAAAACAAACAAAAACAGAACAAAACAAAAAAAACAATATGATCAAATATGATCAGGCTGGTGCATAGATCAGTGCCACACACTAGATTTTGGGTGTTTTTTGGTCTATTAGAAGAAAGTGCCTCCCAAAATTTTAAAGAAAAAAGAACTTATATATGTACAAAAAAGCGTTAATACAATGAAGGGATGGAATATGACTTTAAAGATGAAAATTATAAAAAATTTTATAAAAGGAATTGATAAGAAGTTGTTTGAATAAAGATAGAAGAGGATTAAAAAACAAAGGGAGAGAATGTGATCAGGCAGGAGTGTAGAACAATGCCGTACACTAGAGATTCAGGGTATATTTTGATCTGTTAGAAGAAACTGTATCTCAAAATTTTAAAGAGAGAACAACTCATATATATGCCAAAAATAAGGGTAACTCCTATGAAAGGATAGAATATGACTCTAAAAATGAAAAATAAAAATGTTTTTTTAAAAAGGGATTGACAAGATGTTGGTTTAAAAAGGGAAAAAGAAAAATTAAAAAAAAAAGACAGATAAAAATATTAACTTTGAAAGACTAAAGAATCATGGTAAAAACAGCCATGGATTCTATGTGCAGTATTCCCCTAGCGCTGGAGTTCTGCTGTTCTCATTGATTGGTAAACTTGGTCTTGGCTGGCTGTTCTTGCTGATCTTCTGGGGGAGGGGCCTGTTCCTGTGGTACCTAAATGTCTTTGCTGGAGGCAGAATTGCCCCGCCCTTGCCAGTCAGGGCTAAGTAATCTGCCGGAGTTTGCTCTCGGGAGCTTTTGTTCCCTGCAAGCTTTCCGTACAGCTTTGGAGGATGAGAGTGAAAATGGCAGCCTCCCAATCTCCGCCCCAGAGGAGCTGAGAACTCAGGGTCCCTGCTCCTCAGTGAGCCCCCAGAGAAAAGCAGTCAGTCACTCACGTCTCCCCGGTCTCTGGCCGCACTCCGTGTTCACCCGGCCTGTGACCGAGCGTTTCTATCTCTGGCACCCGACTCGGTGTGGAGTCTCCAAACCCAGCAGATCCCTGTGGTGCACTCCCACACTGCTCCTCCCGGGGAAGGATGGGGAGTCTCCCTGGATCTGCCACTGTTGGGTCCCTCCTGGAGGAGCAGTGGCCCAACTGTGCCGCGGATCATGATTTATGGCAACCCTGAGCTGAGAGCCTGCACCTAGTCTCCGTCTTTGCAGCTGTCTTCCCGGCTCCGATTCCTGGGAGCTCTGCTGCACTCAGGCATCCCCGGTCTTTCTGTGACCCCGAGGGTCCTGAGACCACACTGTCCCACGAGGGTTCCAGCCCCTGCTTAGTCAGTGGAGTGACATCCCTCAGCAGAGCCGACTTCTAAAAGTTCCAATTTTGTGCTCCGCTGCTGTGTCACTTGCTGGTAGCTTCTGATGGAGGCCCCCTCCTCCACTATCTATCCTCCTGAATATCACCTTGGATTCACTTCTCCACACGTCCTACCTTCCAGAAAGTGGTCAATTTTTTTGTTCAGAGAGTTGCTGCTATTCTTTTCTTCTACCTCCTGTTGAGTTCGTAGGTGTTCAGAATGGTTTGATCCCTATCCAGCTGAATTCCTGAGACCAGACGAAATCCAGGTCTTCTACTCCTCCACCATCTTGCTCTGCCCCCAACATCATTTCCTTCTTACCATATCATAATATCATAAGAAAAAGAAAGTAATGACAAGCACTAAAGTTTGTTAGAAGAGATGTATCCTTTGCATCAAAGGGTTGGTGATGAGAATGTGCTGGGAAGCAGGGTCCTTACATCCAGCACAACTCAGCCTCCATGAATCATGCTACCTAAAGCAATGAAAGATACAGCATTAAAATCTGAGATGAGCCCAGGTTTCATTTGAACAAATATTTTTCACTTTTTTTCTCCAGCAAACCATTCCAGTACTTCCTAAAAACAGAAGAGGGGGGGGAAAATCACACAAGTGAAACAGGTGGTCTGCAGTGCATCACCAACGTTCATGTGTAGAAAGAAAACTAACATGGCAGGTCTCCTGCCCCTCAGTGTGCTGGGATTTTTTCAGTGTGATTTCCATGAGAAGAGGCATTTTGTGGGTTCAAGGAGCTGTTCCTGTTCAGTCATCACAAGGGTGAGGAAGGCTCTGTCCTCACAGAGGAAGAACAACCACAGGCATCTTTAGTGGAACCAGTTACTGTGGTGCATGTGGCCTGGGCCTTATGCATGTGGAGGAGCTGGAGAGGGAAGCAAGAAGGGGGACTTCACTGTGGAAATTATAGTGAGTGATTTTTGCCAGGCTCATCTTTCTTATTGTGAGTGTTGTGAAGCAGACTAATGCCACCGTGGCTGTCCCGAAAGTTGGAGCTGGCTGAAGATCTCAGAAGAGAAGATGTTTCTCCTAGTTGATAAAAATCACATGGTATACTGTGAACCTGTCACCAAAGAAATGCTAGATTATGTTAGGATAAATAACCTCTGTCCAGTTTTTTAAGAAATGAATCTACAAAATAAGAAGTGTATATTGTTGTACAGTGATGTTAATTGAAAACATCCCCTTCGTAGGGTTAACATGAGTCTTCAGTAAGTTTTCACATTGAGCCTCAAAAGTACCTGTAAGTAGAATGTAAGCCAGCCTACAGTGGACAGTGGTGTCATATGTCTGAGGACAAGTAACTAGAATCTCCTGCTTGGGAAGTTGAGAACTACCAGGGAATATGGTGGAAGTCTGTGCCATCATAAAACAAATAGAATGTGTGGAGTCAGGGAACATTCCTCACAGTTAAGAGAAATATATTTAGAAACAGAATACATTGCTTGGAATGTTACAACCTTAAATAAGATATTACCCATTGAGGTCTAGACTGTGAGATATAGATTCCAGAATGAGTTAGCAGGGATAGAGGTGTTTTTGGGAGGCCTGCTGGTGGAGGGGCCAGGACAAGAGAGGTGGACCATCTGTAAACTGAAGTCAAATCCCAGAGGATAACCCTCTTTCTAGCAACCTGTCCATGTTGTGCTGGCTGGGTACAATCTGGATGTGTTTCAATATAGTAGATTGCAGGGAATTTTACTCTGATGCTTCTTCTAGAAAATAGAGGAAAAACCAATCACTGAGCCTCTTCTTCTAGGACTTTTGCTTTTATCTCTTTTAAACTATCGTTAGATAACAGATCACCCAGAGTTCCATAAAATACAGACTCCTTGTGGGCCTTCAGGGAGGCTATGAGCAGCACTCCTCTCCCAAGTCCTCCACACCCTGCTGGCTCAGGGGCCTCCTTCAGTCTTTCAACCATGGGGTTTCTGCAACCATTCCTGATGCCTGGAATGTTCTTTCCCTTGCCCTTCACTGGCCAGGCTTCTTCTCAGCATCCATGTTGCATTTTCAGTTCATTATCTGTTTGCTTACTGTTTTATTTTCTGTCTTCTTTGCCACAGCTGTCTTAGGTTTTGTTGACCAGAAAAAGACAACAGTGTGAGGATTCATGAGCAAGTGATTGACTAAGGAAATGCTCTCGGGGAACACAAGCCAGCCAGCTGGGAGAGCAAGCCTCGGAGGGGAGTTTCAAGCTAAGTTCCACAGAGGGGGCCCCAGGTTGGCCCTGGGAGACCTGAGTATGGGTCATGTACTGGTGGTCTGAGGACCACTTCTACAGGGGCTGTATGTGAGTGGTTTGCCGCCTCCAAGGTGAGGAGCAGAGGTAGAAACTCCTGCATGTGTCCCCACTACTCAGCCCATAGCTCCACAGTGTAGGCACGTAGTTAGTATTTCTGCTCATTAATTTATTAATGAAGAAATGAATCTATCAGAGGGAAGAGAAGTCCAAGATCAATTTCATAAGATTTTTTTTTTAATAGAAATGAAGCAAACTGTGTGAGCACCCAAGCTCCTTGGGAGTTTTCTTGGCAAGAATTTTATACGACCTTGACTTTGTTTTCTTTACAAAGTCACCTGTGTCAAGCGCAAGAAGCAGAAATAGAACAGGGGCCTCCAGGCGCATGGTGAACTGCGCTGCAGTAGCTTCAACTTATCTTCCTGTCTTGGGACTGCTGGTTAGTGGCACATGTTAAACTGCTCCCAGGCAACATTCGCGCTGTGTTGCAACACAAGAGCAGATTGTGTTTTTCACAAACCACAAAAACAAAGACAGGCTCCAAATAAGGAATAAGGAAGAAGCATGACATGAAGAATATTATGACACACCGTTGGTGTTTCATTAAAAAAAGAAATACCACAGTGATTTTATCCGAGTAGCTCTTACTCTGTGGGCTGTAGAGTAGGAAGAAGCAACAGAAAAGCTGGAGAAAGCAAAAAGCAGTGGGGACCCAGACAACACCCACCCTCTCCCCGGGCCTGCCCTCAGTCCAGAGCCCTGCCCTTGGCTGGCATCCGTGTCCACCCTAGTTTTTAAACCCAGGGATTCGGAGGTCACACCCCAAACCAATTAAATCACAATCTCTGGGGTCAATATTTTTCGTAAAGGCCTACAAGTGGCTCTAATTTCAGCCCCAGCAGCATGATACAGTGTTCATATGTTTGTATATGCCACAATCTTAACCAGGCCAGCTGTTCTAGGACATCTTATCCTATGAACTGTGGGCCGGTTCCAAGTAGATTTGGAGGCAGGCAGCAACCCTGGAACAGATTCCCTAAGGTGGGTTCCACAGAACACTCACCTGGGAAAACAGAAAGGGTTTGACAACCCTTGGAAACTCCTGATACTCCCTATGAAGTTACAGCCTTACAAGTCCTATCAGTCAGTTTTGACTGAGTCAAAATTCATATGGTTGACTTTAATTCAGTGATTCCTGGGTTAATTTGACCCTGAGTCTTTTGGCTTTCAAAACACCATGTATTTTGACCTCCTGAACCAGGGTGCCACAGTACACATGGGCCTACCTGTTCCCTAGCCAATTGGTACCACGCCAGGTGAGCTACGTCTCCAAGTGCCTGTGACTATCGTTCTGAGCCCTGTCATGAGGACCTGCATCACATTGCAGGATGAAGTCAGTGCAGACAAGCTCCAGAAGGCCACTGTCACCTGGAAAGACTCCAACTTGAAACAAAATGAACAAAATGAAGGAGAAGCTCATGGAGCCTGAGGATCCTGGAGGAAGGATGGAAGGTGAACTATGAACAGAGAACAAGGGGAGAGGCTATTAGTATATCACACTGTTGTTGCTGCTGTTTGTTTGCCAAAGTGGAGGCTGGACAAAAGCCGAGTAGCTGGGGAAGCCTGGGTGGCTCAGCTGTTCAGCATCTGCCTTCGGCTCAGGTCATGATCCCAGGGTCCTGGGATCGAGCCCCGCATTGGGCTCCCTGCTCAGTGGGGAGCCTGCTTCTCCCTCTCCCTCTACCTGCTGCTCTATCTACTTGTGCTCTCTATCTCTCTGTCAAATAAAGAAATAAAATCTAAAAAAAGGAGGGGGCAAGTAGCTCAGGCAGAAAGCTGGGGAGTGTCCCAGTTAGGGGACTCCTTGGTGCTCTATGCTGGAGAGAAGGTCCCAGGGAAGGAGCGGTCCCTGGCAACTAATCATCCACACACCTCTCCTAAGCCTCGTCCAGCTGAGTGTGCGAAAGAATCACTTCCTGTAGTGGAAGGGCTTTTAGGGTGCAGGTTCAGGCAGTCCAGGGCAGGGCCTGAGAGTCTGCATTTCTCACCTCTCCCTGCTGATGCTGCTTTGGCTGCCCCTGAACCACACTCAGCAGCAAGGACAGAGAGCTTCCCTGACCAGTGGTCCAGACAACTTCTAGTCCCCTTACGGTCAGAGAACATTCAAGATCAACATTTACTGGAAACATTTTCCAGTAGACCTACTTTAGAGGTAGACCTACTCCTTACAGACCCTTCGGGAAGCCCAGGGATCCATGTCTGTCTTCTTCTGAGATGGCCCCTCACACCCCTCACTGTCCCCGCCAAGGCTGCCAGGCCCTGGACAGAACACCCTCAGTGTCTCCACTCTTTGTCTTAGGACAGTGTTCTACTCTCCTGGTCACTTAGATCCCTCTGGATCCCTCTTGAAATGAACCAAGAAATGGATAATCCAGAAGTGATCTGACCTGTGTGAAGCCGATATAGAGGACCTACCCCCTGCCTCTCCTTCTGGATACTTCCCTCCTTGAAACATCTCCCCACTCTGTGGCCTGTGAGCCCTGCCAGGGCCTTGTGCCCTTCTGGGCAGGACCTACCTCCCTTACTGCCCTCCTCTGCCTCCCACTGCTGCTCTTTCCATAACAGGGGTGGGTCCTCACACTCCTTGACACTCAACCTCCATGTCGAGGTATTTGGTGTAACTGGGGCTGGGATCCTCTACACTGTATTTCCTCTGCGTGTTCTAAAAATGCCGGCCACTGGTCCAATTTTATGGAAAAAGTAGATGAGAACCTTGCACTGTGGCTCCTGGAGGTTCAAGCTTTATCTTTGCTTCAGGCAATGACCTGGAGGAAATAAATGTGCTCATAAAAGGGACTTACACAGCTCTCTGCTTTGCTAGCAGATTGGGCCATATTATTCCAGCTGGAATTGTCCCTTGAAACAGACCCATCTGTCTGTTGTTAGCATGCACTGGGGAAGAGGTGTGAATATCAGGCTCCTAGGACTGGATGCCCTTGGGAAGCTGTCTCTTTACCAGGCCAGCCACTGATCTGTCTATTCTGATGCGCTTCTCATAGCACCTGGAATCACCCTGGGTGGCAGGACTTCAGTATTCAGAAGTCCCGTGATAAAGTGACTGTGAGGAGAGTTTTGAAGGTACCAGCTGCCAGCAAATGAGAGGCACATGTCATCCCAGTCAACTTTATGGATCTGGAAGCAGCAGAGAGGATTTTCAAAACATGATAAAATTAAAAATTCCTGTATTGGGACACCTGGGTGGCTCATTTGGTTAAGTATCCAGCTCTTGTTTTTGGCTCAGGTCCTGATCTCAGGCTCTGCACTCAGTGGGGAGTCTGCTTAAGACTCTCTCTCCCTTTGCCTCTGCCTGTCCCTCCCTCCTTCCTGCTCTCTCTGTCTCTAAAATAAATAAATATTTTAAAAAAATTCCTATATTTGTTGTATTAGTAAAGGCTAATCTCCAGGCTGGGGATGAAATAAGACAGTGGGTACCACTTTTTTTGTAATCCTCTTTCAAAAGATTCCCCACTGCCACTTAAACTGGTTCAGATGAACAGATGGTATAGTCCTGGACCCACTGGTCACACTTCTTAGAAGTGACAGAGTTGGGGCACCTGGGTGGCTCAGTCTTTTAAGCGTCTGCCTTTGGCTTAGGTCATGATCCCAGGGTCCTGCTCGGCAGGGAGCCAGCTTCTCCCTCTGCCTGCCATTCCCCCTGCTTGTGCTCTCTCTCTCTTTCTGTTAAATAAATAAATAAAGTATTTAATTAAAAAATAAGTGTCAGGAATCACCAAGTCCACTACTTGATAAATTGGAGTTCTCTGAGATAGTGTAAGTGCATAACTCATTGTAAAGACCCAAGAAACTGTGGCAGGGGTGGGGGTTGCTGCATAGCAGGATTAATATCTGCTAGCTTATCACAAAATCTGCTTATAGAAACTGTCTCACCCCCTGTCAGGAGACAGAAAGTGTGCATGCCCTGCAAGAGCCAACCTGTTGAGAGAGAAATGGGTACTTCTTGGTATCAGAAATACAAATTCTGGAATGTCTCCAAACTGACAATTATCCCCACTCCTTACCCTTAACTTTTTAAGGATATTTATATTTGGACCATATAAGGAGAATTTCTCTATGGCGCAAGAAGAAATGATTCAATACTCAGGTAGTATATGGAAGGAAGAGTGACTCACTTCCTGTATGCTTTCATCCCTAGTGTTTTCACTAGCTTGATCAGGAAGATGTGGCACCCCTATTTTACAGATCATGAACTTGAGGTTCCAGACAGTGGTTTTCCATCTTGGCTGCAAATTAGAATCACATATAAAACTTACAATCACATATAAAATACTTAAAAAATCCCTGATGCTTAGAACATCAGAGGACCCAAGCATCAGGAATCTTAATGCCCCTAAATGAGCCTCCAAGGACAGCCAGACCCCAGGACACTGGTGACTTGCCCAAGGTCACACAGCTAGGAGAGACAGACCAAACTTGAACTCTAATCCGGTACTTTTTCCATTCTACCATAATAAAAAACTTGTATCTTTGTCATTGTTGATTAAATTACCTAAATCAGAATCAGAAACCCCAGTTTTTTATTAAAATCAATTTTTGTCAATTTTACTCTGAAAAATAAATACTGAACCTCAGTTGGCGACATGCATGCTGCAGTGTTTAGGGGGAGTATACTGATGTCTGCACCTTACTTTGGAAAAGCATCCAAACGAAGGTTAGATGAAGTGATGGATGCATAGAAGAATGAACAAATTGGTAAATGTATCATAAAGTCAGTATAGTAGTGATGCTAATGGTAGAATCTGAGTGAAGGAGCTGTGCATTCTCTGTATACTTATTTTCACTGTCATGTACATTTTATCTGCTGGAGTGCATGTTGATGCAAGAAATAAGAAAGCTGTTGTCTCTGTACCATTTATTCACTAATCCACTTTTAACCTTCTGTTTCACAATTATCATACACCAATCCCAGTGTCGTATTTCATCTCTGGAGTTTGTGTTGACAGGCCAATGTGTTTTCGTGGTTGAGGTAATTTACTGCACAAATGGTGGCAACGTTGCTCTGAAAAAGAAATGGGCTGTTGCATTCACATTTAAATGTTAAGTGTGTAAGTCTAACAGGTGTAGAGGAAAACATAGGAAATCTCTGTAACCTAGAGTTAGGTGAAGAGTTTTTAGATGTGAAATTAGAAGCACAATCTTTAAGGGAAAGGATAGATAAATTTGACTTCATCAAAATTAGAAATTTACTCTGAAAAAAAGATGCTTCAAATAATGAAAAGACAAGCTGTGGACTGCAAGAAAAATATTTGCAAATCACATGTCTGACAAAGAATGTGTATGCAGAGTATATTTTAAAACTCTCTAAACTCTAAAGTAGGAAATCAAACAATCTAACTTCTAAAAGGGCAAAAGATTTGAACAGACACTTCATCAAATAAGGGTATGCAGATGGCAGCTAAGCACACAAAAACGTTCAGCATCATTAGCCATCGGGGACACACAGACTCAAACCATGATGAGATGGCAGGGCACACCTGTTAGAATGGCTGACATACAAGCCACAGACACTACCAACTGCTGGGGAGGATGAAGCAATGAACTCTCATTCATCACTGGTAGGAATGCAGAAGGGTAGAGCCATGCTGGAAAAGTCAGTCGCTTTCTTGTAAAGTTATACAAGTATCATCCGGTGCAATGATCCACTCCTGGGTATTTGCTCTAAAGAAATGAAAACTTACGTCCACACAGAAACCTATATGTGTACATCAGTGCATTTATTTGTAATAACCAAAACCTAGAAACTAACGTCCTCCAGTGGATGAATGGATGAACTTCGTTCATGGATGGTGGCACTTCCTTATCATGCAGTATCACTCAGGAATAAAAGGAATGCATTGCTGATACACCCAGGTATTGTGCTAAGCAGATAAGGCCAGTCTTAGTGGTGGCATACTTTCTGATTCCATTGCTCTGACATGCTCCAGAAGACAAAAGTGTAGCAACAGGCAGCAGCTCTGTGGTTGCCAAGAGTTGAGGTTGGGGGAAAGAAGGTAACTATAAAAAGGCAGCAATAACAAGAAAGAGTTTTTTGGAGGTGATGGGACCTTCCTTATATCCTGATTTTTGTAGTGGTTACATAATCTACACATGCAACAAACCCATAGGCCTATAGATAACAAACAATCAAACAAAGGAGGGCATGGCTAAGCTGTGAGATCCAATTTAGGTCTCTGGTTTAGCCTTGCTCCCGTGTCAATGTCCTGGTTTTGATCATGTGCTGCACTTATGTAAGAGGCACTGTAGGGTATGTGTGAACTCTCGGTTCTATCTTTGCAATTTCTACAGGAACTCTGTTCTATTTCTGAAACTTTTATGTGAGTCTAAAATTGTTTCAATTGAACACACACTGAAATAGTTTATACATATATTCACATATATACACATATGCATATTGTTATGAGGTCATCTTTAATGAATTTTAACATTCTATCTATAGGTTTCAAAAACTAACTAAAAATACAACTTAGATACATGCTTTCCTTTCAGTAAAGCAGAATATTTTAGAACAATAAAGAAAATGAGGAAATTGGTGATCTTTTTTAAATGGCTGGGATCTGATTACCGAGAACACCCCAGTCAGTCCCTTGATATGTAGCCAGAGGTTTACTATAATTGGATTTTGCACAGAAGCAACCTTTGGTTTGGAAAATATTCTAATTCTTACAAACTAGGGAGCCCACATGGGTCACAGGTGCTTCCAGATATGTGGGGTTATGGTCCATGGGCCCTCAGTGAGCTAAGAGAGACCAGGCAGGTGGCTTCTGTAACCACGTAAATGCAAGATTCTCCCTGATCCCATGTTTCATGAAGTTGTCTTTTCTCACTGTAGTGTTGGAAGATGTGGATTCAGGGGTCTCACAGCATATAAGGGCTGGTGACTTTGTCCAATGCCTGAAACTCTGAGAGGACAGAAGAGACATTGAACAAGTCAGGTGGGGGATCCACATTCTACCCATTCTGGAGCAAGACGGTCAAGCCTCTCACTCAAACAAAAGAGGTTACTGGTTCCCTGGGGTGGAGGACAGGGCTGGGCAGGGTAGGGGGAGCAGAGATGACCAGTGATCTCTTAAAAGAAGGGGCACCGTGGTGTTCACCTGTACCCCTCCCACAGCATCTAGAATAATCCCTTACTAGAGGCTCACAGACTATATGCTGGGTAGATGGAGAGTTGTGGATGGATGATGTCACATTCCCCCAAGCTTGCCCATTATGCCTAGGAAAGCTTACATTCTGCCAGGCTTCTCTGGCTCCTAGCCTGCTCCTTCTCACCCTCCTCAGCCTGAAATTTCATCCATTGTTTTTCTCTGAGTTCCTAAGGTTGGACATCCTGTGAATAGCCTCACTGTGGGCACTAATGAGCCATTCCTCTGCCAGATTCCCCCAGGAGCCTATTGCTCCCCTGGGCCCTGGCAGTGGCACTCAGTTGCCCTGTCCTGGGAGATGATACTTCTCACTGTGCATGGTGCCCCTGCTTTATTCTGGAAGCCCCCTTGGGCTTGTTTAGCTCAACCAGACCTCTCTGAGGTGTTGGACGTGCTGTGCTCCCATGGGCAAGTGTGTGATACCAAAATGCCACTAAATAGCTTCTATGTGGAAACATGAAAAGGACAAGCTTGATGGAATACCAGATTGCAATGTAAAATGAATTATTCATGTTTCATGAAAAAGTGAATTCAATATCTTTTTCATTTTTTCCCATAGTGCTCACAGTGTTTCCATTAAAGCACAACCGAAAAAAGAAAACAATGTATGCCATGCATAATCCCCAAAAGAAATCAATTTAAAGCATAATTTTCTCCTTCTAAAATGGCATAGGTAGGAAATATTTTTTTTTACTTTTTATTTTTGAAAAATTTTAGACATACAGAAAAGTTACAAGACCAGTATAAAAACTCCTGTATGTTTGTCAACCTGTTTTCCTCAGTGTCAATAGTTCACCATACTTCCTTCATCGTTCTCTCTATCCATATCCAGGTGACTCTTGAACAACACAGGGGGTAGGGCACTGACCCCACACGGTCACAAATTTACATATAGCTTTTGACTCCCCCAAAACTTAACTACTAATAGCCTGCTGTTGACCAGAAGCCTCACTGATAACATAACACGTATTTTGTGTGATGTATTATATATTGTATTCTTACAATAAAGTAAGCTAGAGAAAACCTTATAAAGAAAATCATGAGAAAATACATTTACTGTACTGTATATTGAAAAAAATCCACCTATTTGACCCACGCAGGGCTTTTTTGGTTTTGTTTTGTTTTTATTTAAATTCAATTAGCCAACATATAGTACATCATTAGTTTCAGGTGTAGAGTTCAATAATTCATCAGTTAAATATAACACCAGTGCTCATCACACCACACGCCCTCTTTAATGTTCATCACCCAGTTACCCCATCCCCCACCCACTTCCCCTCCAGCAACCCTCAGTTTGTTTCCTATAGTTAAAAGTTTCTCATGATTTATCTCCCTCTCTGGTGACTTCCCCTTCAGTTTTCCCTCCCTTCCCCTATGATCCTCTGTGCTGTTTCTTCTGTTCCACATATGAGTAAAACCATATGATAATTGTGTTTCTCTGCTTGACTTATTTCACTTAGCATAATCCCCTCCAGTTCTATCCACATCCATGTAAATGGTGGTTATTCATCCTTTCTGATGGCTGAGTAATATTCCATTGTATATATGAACCACATCTTCTTTATCCATTCATCTGTCAATGGACATCTCAGCTCTTTTCACAGTTTGGCTATTTGACCCACACAGGTTTTGACCTCCTGTGTTTTTGGCAAGACCACCACAGAAGCGAGGCCATACCCTTCCTGGCACAAGGCATCAGGAGGCTCATGGTGTCAGCGTGATCCATGACTTTCATCACCTGCTGACGATGGTGCTAGCCAAGCTTCTCACTGGCCAAGAGATAGCGTTTCTTTGCAATCAATCAGTATCCTGTAGGGAGGTATTATGAGACTATGGGGACATCCTGTGTCCCACTCATCATTCACCTGCTGGTTTTAGCATTCTCCCGTAATTGGCAATCCCATAGTCCATTCTGTATTTATTAGTTGGCATTCCACTGTGAAATAGTTTCCCTTCCCCCATATATATTGTTTCCCTCATTTAGAACTTTATTTCAGGCGGGGTCATTGATTTTTATTTTATTCAAAGGGTTACTATTCCATTTATTACACTATTTATTGTTTATGTATTATGATGCTTATTTGTTATGTATTCGACAGCCCTTTCAGTTTGGCTTCTGTGCCATTTGGTTGTATCTCATCATTCCTTAATCATCTTCATCATCATTTTTTTCTTTAAATTATTTATTGTTATGTTAATCACCGTATATTACATCATTAGTTTTTGATGTAGTGTTCCATGATTCACTGTTTGTGCATAACATCCGGTGCTCCACACAGAACATGCCCTCCTTAATACCCATCACCAGGCTAACCCATACCCCCACTCCCCTCCCCTCTAGAACCCTCAGTTTGTTTTTCAAGTCCATCGTCTCTATGGTTCGTCTCCCCCTCTGATTTCCCCCCCTTCATTCTTCCCCTCCTGATATCTTCTTCTTTTTTTTTTCTTAACATATATTGCATTATTTGATTCAGAGATACAGATCTGTAATTCAACAGTCTTGCACAATTCACAGCACTTGCCATAGCATATGCCCTCCCCAATGTCTATCACCCAGCCATCCCATCCCTCCCGCCCCCCCACCACTCCAGCAACCCTCAGTTTGTTTCCTGAGATTAAGAATTCCTCATATTAGTGAGGTCATATGATATATGTCTTTCTCTGATTGACTTATTTCACTCAGCGTAACACCCTCCAGTTCCATCCACGTCATTGCAAATGGCAAGATCTTATTCCTTTTGATGGCTGCATAATATTCCATTGTGTATATATACCACTTCTTCTTTAGCCATTCATCTGGCGATGGACATCTTGGCTCTTTCCACAGTTTGGCTATTGTTGATATTGCTGCTATAAACATCGGGGTGCACGTACCCCTTCGGATCCAGACATTTATGTCTTTGTGGTAAACACCCACTAGTGCAATTGCTGGATCGTATGGTAGCTCTTTTTTCAACTTTTTGAGGAACCTCCATACTGTTTTCCAGAGTGGTTGGACCAGCTTGCATTCCCACCAACAGTGTAGGAGGGTTCCACTTTCTCCGCATCCCCACCAACATCTGTCGTTTCCTGACTTGTTAATTTTAGCCATTCTGACTGGTGTGAGGTGGTATCCCATTGAGGTTATGATTTGGATTTCCCTGATGCTGATCGATGTTAAACACTTTATCATGTGTCTGTTGGCCATTTGGATGTCTTCTTTGGAAAAATGTCTATTCATGTCTTCTGCCCATTTCATGATTGGATCATTTGCTCTCTGGGTGTTGAGTTTGATAAGGTCTTTATAGATTTTGGATACTAGCCTTTATCTGATTTGCAAATATTTTCTCCCATTCTGACGGTTGTCTTATGGTTTTGTGGACTGTTTCCTTTGCTGTGCAAAAGCTTTTTATCTTCATGAAATCCCAATAGTTCATTTGTGCCCTTGCTTCCCTTGCCTTTGGCGATGGTTCTAGGAAGAAGTTGCTGCAGTTGAGGTCGAAGAGGTTGCTGTCTATGATCTCCTTTAGGATTTTGATGGACTGCTATCTCACATTTAGGTCTTTCAACCATTTGGAGTCTATTTTTGTGTGTGGTGTAAGGAAATGGTCCTTCTGCATGTGGCTGTCCAATTTTCCCAAAACCATTAGTTGAAGAGACTGTCTTTTTTCCATTGGACATTCTTTCCTGCTTTCTCCTGAGTTGACCATAGAGTTGAGGGTCCATTTCTGGGCTCTCGATTCTGTTCCATTGATCTATGTGTCTGTTTTTGTGCCAGTGCCATACTGTCTTGATGATGACAGCTTTGTAATAGAGCTGGAAGTCCGGAATTGTGATGCCGCCAGCTTTGCTTTTCTTTTTCAATATTCCTCTGGCTATTCGGGGTCTCTTCTGGTTCCATACAAATTTTAGGATTATTTGTTCCATTTCTTTGAAAAAAGTGGATGGTATTTTGATGGGGATTGCATTGAATGTGTAGATTGCTCTAGGTAGCATTGACACCTTCACAATGTTGGTTCTCCCAATCCATGAGCATGGAACGTTTTTCCATTTCTTTGTGTCTTCTTCGATTTCTTTCCTGAGTATTTTATAGTTTTCTGAGTACAGATCCTTTGCCTCTTTGGTTAACTTTATTCCTAGGTATCTTATGGTTTTGGGTGCAATTGTGAATGGGATCGACTCCTTGATTTGTCTCTCTTCTGTCTTGTTGTTGGTGTATAGGAATGCCACTGATTTCTGTGCATTGATTTTATAGCCTGCTACTTGACTGAATTCCTGTATGAGTTCTAGCAGTTTTGGGGTGGAGTCTTTTGGGTTTTCCACATACAGTATCCTATCATCTGCAAAGAGTGAGAGTTGGACTTCCTCTTTGCCGATTTGGATGCCTTTGATTTCTTTTTGTTGTCTGATTGCTGTGGCTAGGACTTCTAATACTATGTTGAATAGCAGTGGTGAGAGTGGACATCCCTGCCGCATTCCTGACCTTAGGGGAAAAGCTCTCAGCTTTTCCCCATTGAGAATGATATTCGCTGTAGGTTTTTCGTAGATGGCTTTTATGATATTGAGGTATGTACCCTCTATCCCTATACTCTGAAGAGTTTTGATCAAGAAAGGACGCTGTACTTTGTCAAATGCTTTTTCTGCATCTACTGAGAGGATCATATGATTCTTGTTCTTTCTTTTGTTAATGTATTGTATCATGTTGATTAATTTGCTGATGTTGATCCAACCTTGCAGCCCAGGGTTAAATCCTACTTGGTCATGGTGAATAATCCTTTTAATGTACTGTTGGATCCTATTGGCTAGTATTTTGTTGAGAATTTTTGCATCCATGTTCATCAAGGATATTGGCCTGTCATTCTCCTTTTTGATGGGGTCTTTGTCTGGATTGGGGATCAAGGTAATGGTGGCCTCATAAAATGACTTTGAAGTTTTCCTTCCATTTCTATTTTTTGGAACAGTTTGAGGAAAATAGGTATTAATTCTTCTTTTTAGAAATGTTTGGTAGAATACCCCTGGGAAGCCATCTGGCCCTGGACTTTTGTTTGTTGGGAGAATATTGATGACTGCTTCAATTTCCTTGGTGGTTATAGGTCTGTTTAGGTTTTCTATTTCTTCCTGGTTCAATTTTGGTAGTTGATACATCTCTAGGAATGCATCCATTTCTTCCAGGTTACCTAATTTGCTGGCATAGAGTTGCTCATAATATGTTCTTATCATTGTATTTCTTTAGTGTTGGTTGTGATCTTTCCTCTTTCATTCATGATTTTGTTGATTTGGGTTATTTCTCTTTTCTTTCTGATCAGTCTGGCCAGGGGTTTATCAATCTTGTTAATTCTTTCAACGAACCAGCTCCTAGTTTTGTTGATCTGTTCTACTGTTCTTTTGGTTTCTAGTTCATTGATTTCTGTTCTGATCTTTACTTCTCTTTTCCTGCTGGGTTTAGGCTTTATTTGCTGTTTTTTCTCTAGCTCCTTTAGGTGTAGGGTTAGGTTATGTATTTGAGACCTTTCTTGTCTCTTGAGAAACGCTTGTATTGCTATATACTTTCCTCTTAGGACTGCCTTGGCTGTATCCCAAAGATTTTGAACAGTTGTGTTTTCATTTTCTTTGGTTTCCATGAATTTTTTAAATTCTTCTTTAATTTCCTTGTTGGTCCATTCATTCTTTAGTAGGATGCTCTTTAGCCTCCATGTATTTGAGTTCTTTCCAACTTTCCTCTTCTGATTGAGTTCTAATTTCAAAGCATTGTGGTCTGAAAATATGCAGGGAATGATCCCAATCTCTTGGGACCGGTTGAGACCTGATTTGTGACCTAGGATGTGATCTATTCTGGAGAATGTTCCATGGGCACTAGAGAAGAATGTGTATTCCGTTGCTTTGGGATGGAATGTTCTGAATATGTCTGTGAAGTCCATTGGGTCCAGTGTGTCATTTAAAGTCTTCATTTCCTTGTTGATCTCTTTGCTTAGATGATCTGTCCATTTCAGTGAGGGGGGTGTTAAACTCCCCCACTATTATTGTATTGTTGTCAATGTGTTTCTTTGCTTTTGCTTTTAATTGCCTTATATAATTGGCTGCTCCCATGTTTGGGGCATAGATATTTACAGTGGTTAGATCTTCTTGCTGGATAGACCCTTTAAGTAGGATATAGTGTCCTTCCTTATCTCTTATTACAGTCTTTGTTTTTAATTCTAATTTGTCTGGTATAAGGATTGCCACCCAGCTTTCTTTTGGTGTCCATTAGCATGGTAAATGGTTTTCCACCCCCTCACTTTCAATGTGGGGGTGTCTTTGGGTCTAAAATTAGTCTCTTGTCAACAGCATATCGAAGGGTTTTGTTTTTTAATCCAGTCTGATTGTCTGTGTCTTTGTTTGGGGCATTTAGCCCATTTACATTCAGGGTAACTATTGAACGATAGGAATTCAGTGCCATTGTGTTGCCTGTAAGGTGACTGTTACTGTGTATTGTCTGTGTTCCTTTGTGGTCTATGCTGCTTTAAGGCTCTCTCTTTGCTTAGAGGACCGCTTTCAATATTTCTTGTGGGGCTGGTTTGTGTTTGCAAATTCCTTTTGTTTTGTTTGTCCTGGAAGCTTTTTATCTCTCCTCCTATTTTCATTTTTTTAAGTTTTTTTTTTAAAGATTTTATTTATTTGAGAGAGAGAGAGAGAATGAGAGATAGAGAGCACAAGAGGGAAGAGGGTCAGAGGGAGAAGCAGACTCCCTGCTGAGCAGGGAGCCCAATGTGGGACTTGATCCCGGGACTCCAGGATCATGACCTGAGCCGAAGGTAGTCGCTTAACCAACTGAGCCACCCAGGCAGCCTCTCCTCCTATTTTCAATGACAGCCTAGCTGGATATAGTATTTGTGGCTGCATGTTTTTCTCGTTTAGTGCTCTGAAGATATCATGCCAGTCCTTTCTGGCCTGCCAGGTCTCTATGGATAGGTCTGTTGCCAATCTAATGTTTCTACCTTTATAGTTTACATATCTCTTCTCCTGAGCTGCTTTCAGGATTTTCTCTTCGTCTCTGAGACTTGTAATTTTTACTATTAGATGCTGGGGTGTTGACCTATTTTTATTGATTTTGAGAGGGGTTCTCTGTGCCTCCTGGATTTTGATGCCTGTTTCCTTCCCCACATTAGGGAAGTTTTCCGCTATAATTTGCTCCAATAGACCTTCTGCCCCCCTCTCTCTTTCTTCTTCTTCTGGGATCCCAATTATGCTAACGTTGTTTCGTCTTTTCGTATCGCTTATCTCTCGAATTCTGCCCTCATGATCCTGTAGTTGTTTCTCCCTCTTTTTCTCAGCCTCTTTATTTTCCATCATTTGGTCTTCTATATCACTGATTCTCTCTTCTGCCTCATTTATCCTAGCAGTTAGTGCCCCCATTTTTGATTGCACCTCATCAATAGCCTTTTTGATTTCGACTTGGTTAGATTTTAGTTCTTTTATTTCTCCAGAAAGCGTTTCTCTATTAACTTACACGCTTTTTTCAAGCCCAACTAGTATCTTTAAAGTCATGATTCTGAACTCTAGGTCCGACATCATACTAATGTCCGTATTGAGTAGGTCCCTGGCTGACGGTACTACCTCTTGTTCTTTTAGCTGAGGTGATTTTTTTCGTCTTGTCATTTTGTCCAGAGGAGAATAGATGAATGAGAGAACAAAATGCTAACAGGTTAAAAACATCCCCAGAAAATATACTCTACATAAATCAGAAAAGACATGAAACCAGGGGAAAAGAAAGGGAAAGAAAGAAGAAAGAAAGAGAAAAAAAAAAAGAAAAGATAAAAACAAACAAAAACGAACAAAACAAAAATACAGAATATGATCAAATATGATCAGGCTAGTGCACACATCAGTGCCACACACTAGATTTTGGGTGTATTTTGGTCTGTTAGAAGAAAGTGCCTCCTAAAATTTTAAAGAAAGAAAGACATATTGTACAAAATAAAGGTTGATACAATGAAGGGATGGAATATGACTGTAAAGATGAAAATTATAAAATTTTTTAAAAAGAGACTTGATAAGGCACTTGAAAAAAGAGGATTTAAAAAAAAGAAAGAAAGAAAAAAAAAGGGGGAGAGAATATGATCAGGCAGGAGACTAGAACAAAGCCATACACTAGAGATTTAGGGTATATTTTGATCTGTTAGAAGAAACTGTATCTCAAAATTTTAAAGAGAGAACAACATATGTATATATATATATATATGCCAAAAATAAGGGTAACTACTATGAAGGGATAGAATATGACTCTAAAAATGAAAAATAAAAATGTTTTTTAAAAAAGGGATTGATAAGATGTTGGTTGAGAAAGGGAAAAGGAAAAATTCAAAAAAAAGTTAAAAAAATTAACTTTGAAAGACTAATGAATCATGGTAAAAAAAGCCATGCATTCTATGTGCAGTATTCCCCTAGCGCTGGAGTTCTGCTATTCTCCTTGATAGGTAAACTTGGTCTTGGCTGGCTGTTCTTGCTGATCTTCTGGGAGAGTGACCTGTTGCTGTGTTTCCCAAATGTCTTTGTCGGAGGCGGAATTGCCCCTTCCTTGTAGGTCCGGGATAAGCAATCTGCTCGGGTTTGCTCTTGGGAGCTTTTGTTCCCTCCAAGCTCTCGGTACAGCTTTGGAGGACGAGCGTGAAAATGGCACCTTCCCAATCTCTTCCCTGGAGGAGTCGAGAACTCGGGGCCCCGCTCCTCAGTGCACCCCCAGAGAAAAGCAGTCAGTCACTCCCGTCTCCCCGGTCTCTGGCCGCACTCCGTGCTCACCCGGCCTGTGACCAGGCGTTTCTATCTCTGGCACCCGACCCCATGTGGAGTATCCAAACCAAGCAGATCCCTGAGGTGCGCTTCTGCGCCACTCCTCCAGGGGGAGGAAAGGGAGTCTCCCCAGATCTGCCACTTGTTGGGTCCCTGCCAGAGGAGCAGTGGCCCGACTGTGTTGCCGATCACAGTTTATGGCAACCCCGAGCTGAGACCCTGGGCCTCGGCTCTGTCTCTGCAGCTGGCTTCCCCGCTCTAATACCCAGGAGCTCTGTTGCACTCACGTACCCCCGGTCTTTCTGTGACTCGGAGGGTCCTTAGACCACACTGTCCTGCGAGGGTTCCACCCCCAGCTTAGCCACTGGAGCGACGTCCTTCAGTGGAGCCGACTTCTAAAAGTTCTGATTTTGTGCTCTGCTGCTCTATCACTTGCCAGAAGTGGCCAACGGAGGCCCCCCTCCCCCGCCATCTATCCTCCCGAATATCGCCTCAGATTCACTTCTCCTCATGTCCTAACTTCCAGAAAGTGGTCACTTTTCTGTTCAGAGAGTTGCTGCTATTCTTTTCTTCGATCTCCTGTTGAGTTCGTAGGTGTTCAGAATGGTTTGTCCCTATCCAGCTGAATTCCTGAGACCAGATGAAATCTAGGTCTCCTACTCCTCCACCATCTTGCTCCACCCCCCCCCCCTTTTTCTAGCTGTTCTAGATGTATCTTTTATATTGGCAACCCTAGCCCTGAAATCAGCCTTTTCTCCAAAGAACCCTGGCTGCTTTTATTGGAGAACGGTATTTACTAACCAACATCTGGGTGCTAAGTCTGTTCACTGCCCCTGGGAGGAGGATCACTGTTTTCAGGCACTCTTGCATACAGAGCTAGGAAATACTTATGTGCATATATTACATAAACGTATTGATATAACTGTGTTATGGGCAGATGAAAATGGATACCCTCTGTTCCAGTCCAGTCAGCTCACAGTGGTGCCCTTCATGCTGTTTTAAGCTGCATTGTATTCCATGGTGTGGATATATCACAGTTTATGTGAGCACTCTCCTTTGAATGAGCATTTAAGTCATTTCCAGTAGTTTGCAATTATATACAATGCTGCAGCAAATAACCTCACACATATGTATTTTCATATTATTAGAGGTGACTCTTCAGGATAAATTCCTAGAAGTGATGTTACAGGACCAAAAATAAACACATATTAAATTGTGTTATATTGACAAATACCTTACAAATAAGGTTGCATCAATTTGCATCCCAACCAGCCTGTTTCCCAACAGCCTAACTAATAATAACCTTGATAGTGCTTTTTAATTTTTGACAACTCAATAGGTGAAAAATGGTGTCTTGGTGTAGTTTTCCTTGTCTTTTCTGTGAGTCAGGTTGAGCATGATTCCACCTGGACTAGGGTGAGGCAGGCAGAGTGCCCAGGCCATGAAAATTTAGGAGGCGCTCCATACCAGATGCTGGCCATGCACAGGAGGGACTCTGAGAGTGAGGAGCGCCACAGTGGCAAGGGAGCTGGGCTAAGATTTCAGTCCTAGTTCCCCTCTTCACCTTCAAACCAGTCCAAATCCACCTTGCTACAACTACTTGGACTTTCTATCTGAAAACAGTGAGGAACTCGGTGGATTATGTTTTGAGTTCCTCAGATAAATGTATCGTAGACTAGAAGCAAGAAGATCTAAAAAGGACAATCATCGCCTTATGCAATGATGTATGTAGCTTCTCTGTGCAGAAAATCACACATGCAAATAGCACAGATTAGAAGTAGGGATGCACCTTTAGAAACTGGGTCAGCAGTTAATGATAACTAGACATGCTAGGGTTGGTTTACAACTGTAAAAGACTAGGTTAGCCATAAAAGACTAGGTTCCTATTTATTTCCTGATATAGAATAAGCCTTGGATTTCTCAAGCAGTGGAAAGTGGCCAGTACTGTGCATGGTGTGCCTGTGAGCACCTCTCTGCTCCCACTTCACACCATTTTCTCTCTCACTATCTAGAGCCTTGTGTGTGTACAGTGCTCATGACCCAGGGCCTTTGCACATGCTGCCCCCAGGTCCTTAACTGAGCAAGGGACCTTCGGATGTGAATCTCAATTTCTTCACAAAATCTGAAGTCCACTGTACAACTCAGTGATATCCACACTGTGGATAAAACACAAACACATGACTGTGAAAAAGTAACCTAATTATCAGCATACAGTGACTGCTTGCTGTGCCCAGATCAGTTTTACCTGATTCATGTGGTGTTATTGTACACCGAGTCTTACACACATGGATGCATATTTGTGCTTTGTGCTTATTTATTTGGCATGGATGGGGTTTATCATCCTGGATACGCACATTCCTTGTGGGCCCCCATCTCCTCACCCCTCCCAGGTGTTGGCTGAGTATGGTAGTCTTGCTCCATCTAGGATTGCCCTGATTCAAACTTTTAGGGTGTCCACTAACATCCCCAGTTTCTCCATGGGCTCTGTAACAGGTGCTCTCCACAGCCCCTCAGGAGAAGAAGACATAGAAGCCCTCTGGCCTGGCCTCCGTCTACCTGAGGACTTTCTCTGGGGGCCTGAGGGACCATCTGCAAAGTATGGGAGAACCTCTGCCCCAGGAGCAATTCTCCTGCTAACAACCAAGAGGTAGTTCCTCTTGGTGGGCTAACTTTGGGAATGGTCTCACTCTGGCCCCCTGAGGTCCCAGCAGGACCAGGCTTCAGGTCATGCAGGTGCCTGCCTCAATGACACGCCATTTATCCTCTGTGTTCCCAGACAGGTCCCACTTCTCCTTCCTGCTGGAATCTCTTTTGGTTATCTCCCAGGAAAACAATTCACCCCAATCCTTTGCTCAAAATCTGCTTCTAAGGGGAGCCACACTACAATGTGTCTCAGGAAAGCATTTTGCTATAAGTTGTTTCCCAGGGCCCCTGAGCACTTCCAGACCGCAAGAAGACCTGACCTGGTGGGGGACGTCATGGAGGGAGCTGGTCCTCCTATCCTAACAATTGGATCAAATACCCATATCTAGTTAGAAAACAAGCATTTAAATTAACGCAGGCATATTGAATAGCCCTGTGGTGTGATCATGTCTTACCAGCATGCCCCACTTTTGGACAAACCAGGAGCAATGCCCAGACGTAAATCTTAATGAAGCTTGCTTCATTCGACTCCTGTTGCCAGAACATTGCAGACCTTAAGGCTTCAACCATGCTTAGATGATAATTAGACACTTTCCAGACAAGAGATGAGTTTGCACTTTGTTCAGGACAAGTAACCATCAGCAGAAGTTTCGCTCTTGACAACTGCTCTGTGTAAAGGATGGCCTGTGTCCCCAGAGCACAGCAGACCTGGCCCTGGAAACCTTGCTTGTGTGTCCCGAGCCTCATCCAGTCGCCTTCGATGAGTTGGCTGTCTGAAGGTGATGAATGCTGGATGCAGCCTTGCAGGGGCTCCTCCTGGAGTCACCCTCTGGACACCTGATGCCTGCCCCTAAAGGCTGAACCTTTTTAAAGGGAATTAAAGTCGCAGATGAATCAAATCTATTGATCATGGGAATATAGTCTTCATGGCACTATAGTAGGAGCTAAGACCTGAAGCCCCCACCACAAAGGAGAAAACAAACTTAGAAGAAATAGAACAAAGAGCATGGTTCTTAGAGGTGACCCAGCAACAGGTGTCTGTTTAGTTCTTACCATCTCACATTTGCACACAACGCCGGTCTATTCCACAGAGTCTCCATGCAAATAATCTCCTTACATTATTTATGTGGTCATCCGCTCTAACCCTGGAATCAAAGTTGGAGCTTCCCGAAGAGACAGGCAAGGTGGGAGGTGAGTGCAGAGAGGTGGCTAACCCCGCATTGTGTGCACCTGTTTACACAGGTGTAACCCGGACCATGGGTCTTGGGAATTGGGTCTCATTCATCCTGGAACACAAGAGACACTGGTGTGGTATTTGATATCCCTTCTGAGTTAACTTTATTTTTCCCCCGTCTTCAGAAAAATTTCATATTTCTATGCTCTTAATCAGATTATTGCCTTCTAAAAGTACCTCCTTTCTCAAGGAATATAAAATCATTAAGGGAATATTGTGCCAGATACTACCAGGGGGCAAAAAAAAAAAAATTACTTCTAAGTAATGCATTAATTCCCTCATTTTCGGTCTTTCCCTCCCTTCCTTCCTTCTTCCTTCCTTCCTTCCTTCCTTCCTTCCTTCCTTCCTTCCTTCCTTCCTTCCTTCCTTCCTTCCTTCTCTTCATCCATCCTTCCTCCTTTCCTTTGGCTAAGAGCCATTTGTTTTATAAAAGTTTACTTGGGAAGTCAACATTCATACAAGAAGAGATGGAGCTGTTTAAGTTCAGGGGACTTGGAGTCTGAGGACTGTCCTTAAGGAGGCCCCCAGCCCACTGCATGAATTGCAGCACAGAAGCACCCCCCTATTAAGTGAAAAATGAGGCAGCACCTGCAATACCATGCACACTGTGATGTTTCCCCCAAAACCAAATACACTGATTGTCATTACTGGAGGAAAATCAAACATGTTGCAGTGAAAAATGTGTATCTACTAGGAAACTTTCTATTTCTGTTCTTTGAACTGCCTGATCACTGGGGAGTTGACTAACAAAAAAATAACTGAATTCCCAGGTTTTAGGAATTACAATAGAGAGCGAAGTACATGTGATACTTTACTGACACTGCACATAGTTTCATCCTCCAAAGATGAGCCAGGGCATGAGTTTGGGAGCAATGGCTGTTGAGCGTTGCTGGGGAAAATCTGGTCGTTCCTGCTTTGGGCTGTCTCCATGTAGGGCAGTAGGAAGCTACTCTGTGAAGCGTGTGCTCCAAGCATCGAATACTTGAAAGAGACTGGGGCAAAGGCTGAAGTTCTGCCTTCATAATCTGCTTTGCTCCTTGGCTGGGCTGACTCCCAAATTCCAAACTCCCAAATTCCTTGGCCCTTGCTGGCACTGGAAAGGGGGTGACATACATGGACTTGGGATTCTTTCCGGGATGGTCTCTACCCTGCTGCCCTGCTGAGGGCCCTGCTGCCAGCCCACCCCCGCCCAACCCTCTTGTCTCCGCCCTTCCTCTCCCCCTCCCACCTCCCACACAGGCTTCCCTAGGGAGCCCAGAAGCAGGGGTGCTCTTTCCAGCCCCTTGCCCCATTCTCCACTGAGCCATCCAAATGCAACGACATGCTCAACAAACAAGCGCTTACAAAGTGGCCTGAAGAGCAGTCTCAGTGCAGAAAGAAAACAATCACCAATGTCCTCACCATCCAGAAGCATCTAATTTCTGACATTCTACTCTAGTTTTTCATCTGAGTTTTTATAAACATCATTTTCCGTGAATCTATAGAATTCTATGTAGGATTCTTCTGTGATTTCACTGTTTTTAAACAGTGCTGTTAAAAACACTCTAGAACAAACACCCCTACATTCCTGGAAAGGGAGCCTCCATGGGAAGCCCTGCCTTCGAGCCGTGGCTGTCCCATCCTTCTCTGTGCCCCTCCACTCTCTCCTTGGGGCCATGCAGAGTGGCGCTCCAGAGGAGCAAGCAGCGTCTGGGGGCAATGGGAGGGCAGTGCGAGGCCCAGAGGCGTCGGCAGGAGGATGTGTGAGGCCTTGAGTGACACCAAATGACATACCTGAGCCCAGCTGTGCACCCCTAAAATGACATCCTCGCAGCCCAGGCTCACACAGCCAAGCGAATTGTGATGTGCGAACCATGGGGCATCATGCCTGGCATTATGACTGTTATATTAAAATACCCTAATGAAGAAAACCCCACAGGGTCAAGAGCTGTCGCTCTGAGAGGAGGTGATGGAACCGGTCGTAGAATGGGCCCGTCGTGTGAGGTGCCCGTGGACTCAACAGCGCCCTCCTCTGCCTGGGCCCGCTCAGCACTGGCCGCCGCAGAGCAGGGCCCCTGCAGGGACTGTAAGCCCCCTTGGAATGCTTTCAGTTTGCCTTGCAATTCTCTAATCTGATGACCCATGAAGACCATTTTTAGAAACAGCTGCTGTGCATGATGAATTTCTTGGTGCTGATGTTTGCGTGTGTTTTCCCTATTTGGTGTATTGGTGTCTACGCAGCCTCACCCAGGCAAGCCTCCTCTCATCTCCTCTCCTTCCTGTTGGTGGCAAGATGCCCACGGCCGCTTATACCCACAGAACAGCCGCCTATGGAAGACAGAACATAAAATGGACTGGCTGTTTCTGTCTGCCCTGTAATTTGCCTGAATTTTTAAGCTCTATTTTAATCAAAATTGACTAATTATTTTTGGTGCCGTATAGCCACAACTTTGCAATTTACAGAGTGTGGTTCCCTTATGCTTCTAAATAAAAATCTGTGAAGATTTTGGGGGAGTGCCCTGAAATCTAATTCTTTGCTTCATGGGGATAGTGGTGTAATTCTAGGCAGATTCCAAAAATGGAAGTTGGGGCTCAGCATACCTATGTGGTCTGTGGCAACAGTTCACAAGGCACATGACTGGGGGAGCTCTTCCTGCCCAGTACTGCCACTGACGACCCTGTAGCCACCATGAAGCAGACCAGTCCGGAGCGGTCACTGTCATCCCTGGGGCGGGCAGGGCAGAGAAGACACCTCACCTTTGGGCAAGATGCAATTGAGCCCAAATGGGGTTTGCTTTTAGCAGTGGTTACTGTCCAGCACAGCTTACACTACAGAGTTCTGGAAGGAGTGGCCACTGACTGGGCACTTCTTTGATTCGGCAAGACACTTAGCTCTCGAGTCCAGCGTTGTCCTTCATAAAACAGAAATAACAATAAAAATAGTAACGACACCTATTTCCAGAGTTGCCCTGAGATTCCAGCCAGTGCAGGTATATAAAACTCTTTGTAAACTAAAACAAACAAAAAGCCCACAAAAGCCAAGAAACAAAAATATCCATTGACAGAGTTGTTGGCCGTGTGCAAGCACATCCACCTGCAGCATCCTGATCTGTTGGTGTGACACCAACTCCGTGTCTGAGTCCAGGGCTAGAGGAAGTGGCTGTTTTTTATACCTGGTCCTCCAGCCCTCCCAGGGGCTCTCTGGTCACAGTCGTGGCCTGCCCTGGCACTGTCACCATAGGTGCCTCCCTTCCCAGACCTCACCAGCTCCTCATGCAGAGGACCCTTTGCATCGCGGCTAAGCCACCCGATGGTGCGGACACTGTCCTGTTTCCAGAGTGAGGGTCTAGAGGCCAAGGGTGCATTGGCATGTGGCTGCTTGTCTGGAGACCCACAGCCGTGAGGACACTCAGGCTCAGCCAGAACATTGCACTCCTTCATTGAGATCAAAAGACTTTGGCTTCCCAGCAGCTAGGCACACGTGTATCTCTCCCTGGCCAGCCTTCCGACCCCAGGTCTCACCTGTGAATTGTGCATTCCAGGGGCTGCTCAGTGCCCTTTCTGGACAGACATAGGGACCGTGATTCTCATTTCCCTTCATTGTTTGAGAGACCATATGGAAAGCAGGGCTACAGAGTGAAAAGAATAGAAATTTCACAGACCGGGCTCTGTCAGGGCAGGGGGTGGGGGATGACATGTGGTCCCAGACTCCTGGAGGGATGTGTCGTGAGGGGCAAGTGTCTTCCCAGGGCAGAGAGCGTGCCTGGTGGGAAGGAGGCAGCCCCCTGTGACAAGGGATACCTCTCAGTTCCTGACTCATTGGTGGTGGGGGCGGGGGTGTGCATGTGTGCAAGTGTGGGATGGGTGGAGGGGGGGCTGTGTCCACAGTGCATCGCCCACTTCAAGCACAGGTCCTCTGGAAAGGGTCCTTGTTTGCGATTTGAATGAGACCCTCAGAATGTGCCTGTTCTCCTTCAACTACACAGAAACAGAGTCCTAACAGGAAGTTTCCATTAATTCCACGGCTGTCTGCTTGCCGACTGGAGGCTCTGATTGGCAGTGATATGTGTGCATTTAGTTAACCAAAATTGGGAGGGATCCATGGTCCTCTGTGGGCTTCATCTGCCTGTCTGTGCGTGGGAATGTCAGGGGAGGTACACAGTGGCACTCCTGGGGGTGGTTCTGGCAGCGATGGTGTCCACACAGCATGATGCTCACACACCTCCCGGGTGTTTGGTGCCTCAGGTCACCCCCTGCCCTAAAGCCACCTGAGGAAGCTGGAGGCTGCATGTTTAACTACCTCTGGCACTGGCAAAGGGAGTGAGGAAGCTAATGACCCTCTTTCAAGAACAAATGCTCCGGTTCTTTTTTAGGAAACAAAATCTGGAGTAAAATGCAATCCCGTCTTTGCTTAAAATACGCACGGAGATAGGCTGGCCCTGGTTTTTGGATGAGTCAGCGTTGAGTGTGCCATGTTTTGATGAGGAGAGAAAAATCAGGATGGGGGCCCAGCAAATGGAATAATCCCTGAGACTAAAAGCATCCTCTGGGCACAGAATTCAGAGGTGGAGGTGCTGGTGGGACGACGGCCATCTAGCATCCTGGAGCTAGGGAGCTTTTGGCAGGGAGGTTTGGTCCCCGGTTCCCATTGCTCAGTGAGTGCTGGAGTCTTCTGAGCTGCTTTTTACAAATCCCTGTGCCAGTCCCCGACCCCTGCACCAGACTCCCTAGGAGGCTCTGCCAGGGCTGGGAGGAGCCCGTGGGCCTGCCAAGTGGCCTCATCCCAGAGGAGCTTTCTCACAAAGCAGCCATTAGCTTCTCTGGGAGGAGCACAAACACCCAGGGTGGACTCTAGGCCCAGCAACATCCTAACTCGGATCAGAGTCTAAGGAAATGAAGGGGGTTCAGGGAGTGTCCCCTTGTCCCACACTGGCCCTGCCTAGCCCTGTAAACCAGTTTGAAGTCTTAGAATAAAGAGAGGAGTCCACATGCTGGTGAGTGTGCCTTCTGAGTGTGCCCATCCCATCTTTGTATAGATTAAACCTCTATCCCCACCATGTGTCCCTGGATCCCAAAGATCTGTGAAATAATGGCCTTCTGTAGGATTTGACCTTCTATGGAACAACCCAAGAGCCAAGTACTTGGGATTTTTCTCCTCTTGTTCTTGATAAAGATCTCCTCAACCAGGGGCTTCCTTTCTTTAGGGAAGTATACTTGCACTATAACAACAGTGACCTTCTCAGGAGGGTTTGCTCTACACCAGGCTCGACACCCATGTCCGGGGCATTGTAGGGTGACTCCATTGTTAATGCTCTCTTCTTCTGTCCCATCCCTGCCCATTTCTGTCTTGCAGAGCGACTACTCGAGCGACACAGAGAGTGAGGACAACTTCCTCATGATGCCTCCAAGGGACCACTTGGGCCTCAGCGTCTTCTCCATGCTCTGCTGTTTCTGGCCTTTGGGCATTGCCGCCTTCTACTTGTCCCACGAGGTAAGCCTCTCTCCGTCAGCCCCACATGCAGCACAGCGAGGCTGCTGAGGAGGAGACCCCGAGAAGCCTGTGCAGCTCAGGCTATGCCACGGGGCCTGTGCTTTCTGGTTAGGACAGGCCCACGAGGGGGGTCAGGAGGCCTCAGCTCAGCGTGCTGGGACTGCCCCGTGGCCTCCAGGAAAGCAGGCTGGGAGTTCTGCCTTCGAGCAGGCACGGAGGTTATGCCAGTGGGCTGGACCCAGTGCTGGGAGGCGCTGTGCCCGGGGCAAGGACTTCAGACTTGCTGGGAAAGCAGGTGGGGAGCTGGGGTGGTTCTCTCTGCCGACAGTCTCATTCAGATAAAATGAGGTTCCAGCAGCCCGTGTGTACTCCTCCCTAGCTGAAGTTCTGCTGGAGGACATGGCCCATCCTACAGTGAATCGTGCCCTCCTTCCTCCAGGGTGAGGGCTTCTGGGGGTCGGTCCCTGGGCCTTTTTCATGCACAGCATGCTCCCTGTTGTGCCTTCAGGGAAGCCAGGCTTTGAAAGGTGTTCTGTAGCAAATGAAGAGTATTCGTGCAGCAACAGTCTCTGTACCGGTTTTTGTTGATCTGCCAGTCACAGAGGGTTTCAGCATTACCACATTGACACCGTCATCCCAGCTAGACCAGAGGAAGGCAGCTCCCTGGGTCAGCGGGGTGAAAGTGGTGCCCACACCCATGTGTGTCCTTGGGGCATGCCGAGCATCGCTCAGCAGTCAAGCCTCCCTCTCCAGCTTCTAGGGTTCTGGGGCTCTGGCAGGTCTTGTGTTTGAAACATTTATTTCTCCTGGCTTGAAAACTGGTCCCTTGGCTAAGCCCAGCAGTGGCCTCTCACTGCTTTTTGCAAGTTTCTTTGTTGACCTTGTTTTGTTTGGTGAGAGAGACTCCCTTGATATATTTTCCTTTCTCCCCTCCCTCCTTTTACGACATCACAGAGGGGCAGGGGAGAGCAGTGAACACCCCTGAGAGCAGGTGATTCTTAGCAGGGACTCTGGAGAGACCCTCTCATGCAGGAATGAAGCAGGCCCCCCTCCCAGCACTGCACTATGGTCAATTCTAGAAGATAACGAGCAGGGCAAGATGGAGGATGGGGGCAGTCCTGCAATGCTGGGGTTGGGCTCAGCCATTGTTCCATATCCAGCTTGGGCTGGGGCGTCTATCTGAACTTCACTTTTGTCACTTTATCCCACAAATGCCAAAGACCCCCTTCTCTGGGGGAACAGGCATGGACCAGGAAGCAAGATTCCAGGTCTGCCAGGGGCCTGGGAGGCTGTGGGGCAGAGTCAGTCTTGGGTGTACCTGGACGCCAAGAAGGGGACATGGGCACTACTAAATGGGCGAGGATTGGGACACACAGCAGGACCAGGAGAAAGGCATGTGCACAAATGCCCTCAGTGAGTGGAATATGCTCTGAAGAAGATCCCCAAGGCCCAGAGCCTGCCCGCTCCTGTGTAAACTGCACCCTGAACCTGAGTGAGCCTGCTGCAAATAGGCCAGGGTAGTTGCACTAAGAAAGGGAAGGATGGGAGTGTGCGGCAGAGAGAACCAGCTTCTCGTACATCACAGGCCATTGAGGCTTTTCCCAGGAGCTGCATGTGTGACATCAGCCTTCTCCCCTGCATCCCAGTCCTGCCACCTGTTGTGATGACGTGGGGCAGGTCACTCCCAACCTCCTGGGCCAACCCTGCTGAGAAAGCCCGTTACCTATCCTGGCTGGGGTTGGGGGGTGGAGTACCATCGATGTCAGAGCTATACCTTGATTGCCAAATTTTACAGTGGGATTGATATTTTTCCCTTGTATTCCATGGGGACAAGTGTTACCTGTTCAAAGTCATGGCAGCCAACATCGGCATGAGCATGCGGGGAGAGTGCTGGGCAGAAGTGAGCATTGGATAAATGAGTGGGAACCAGGAAAGGCTGGAGAGGTTGCCCTGTCTTGGCTACTCTATATCCTAGGTGAAGCCCCCATCTCTGGAGCAGGACAAGCTCTGCACGGCATCTTTGGCTGAAAGATTGTAACTATAATAAATATCAAGGCCACAATTGCCAAGGCTAGCATTTAGATTCTTTCTCAGAAAGTAATTTCTATTTTTTTTATTATGTTAACCACCATATATTACATCATTTGTTTTGGTGTAGTGTTCCATGATTCATTGTTTCTTCATAACACCCAGTGCTCCATGCAGAATGTGCCCTCTTTAATACCCATCACCAGGCTAACCCATCCCCCTACCCTCCTCCCCTCTAGAAACCTCAGTTTGTTTTTCAGAGTCCATCATCTCTCCTGGTTCGTCTCCCCGTCTGACTTACTCCCCTTCATTCTTCCTCTCCTGCTATCTTCTTCTTTTTCTTTTTTCTTAAAAAATATGTTGCGTTGTTTCAGAAGTACAGATCTGTGATTCAACAGTCTTACACAATTCACAGCGCTCACCGTAGCACATACCCTCCCCAATGTCTATCACCCAGCCACCCCATCCCTCCCAACCCCGACCACTCCAGCAACCCTCAGTTTGTTCCTGAGATTAAGAATTCCTCATATCAGTGAGGTCATATGATACATGTCTTTCTCTGATTGACTTATTTCACTCAGCATAACACCCTCCAGATCCATCCACGTCGTTGCAAATGGCAAGATCTCATTCCTTTTCATGCCTGCATAATATTCCATTGTGCATATATACCACATCTTCTTTATCCATTCATCTGTCGATGGACATCTTGGCTCTTTCCACAGTTTGGCTATTGTGGACATTGCTGCTATAAACATTGGGGTGCACGTACCCCTTCGGGTCCCTACATTTGTATCTTTGGGGTAAATACCCAGTAGTGCAATTGCTGGATCGAATGGTAGCTCTAATTTCAACTGTTTGAGGAACCTCCATACTGTTTTCCAGAGGGGTTGCACCAGCTTGCATTCCCACCGACAGTGTAGGAGGGTTCCCCTTTCTCCAAATCCCCGCCAACATCTGTCGTTCTCTGACTTGTTAATTTTAGCCATTCTGACGGGTGTGAGGTGGTATCTCATTGACGTTTTGATTTGGATTTCCCTGATGCCGAGCGATGTTGAGCACTTTTTCATGTGCCTGTTGGCCATTTGGATGTCTTCTTTGGAAAAATGTCTGTTCATGTCTTCTGCCCATTTCTTGATTGGATTATTTGTTCTTTGGGTGTTGAGTTTAGTAAGTTCTTTATAGATTTTGGATACTAGCCCTTTATCTAATATGTCATTTGCAAATATTTACTCCCATTCTGTCGGTTGTCTTTTGGTTTTGTGGACTGTTTCTTTTGCTGTGCAAAAGCTTTTTATCTTGATGAAATCCCAATAGTTCATTTTTGCCCTGGCTTCCCGTGCCTTTGGCGATGTTTCTAGGAAGAAGTTGCTGCGGCTGAGGTCGAAGAGGTTCTACCTGTGTTCTCCTTTAGGATTTTGATGGACTCCTGTCTCACGTTTAGGTCTTTCAACCATTTGGAGTCTATTTTTGTGTGTGGTGTAAGGAAATGGTCCAGTTTCATTCTTCTGCATGTGGCTGTCCAATTTTCCCAACACCATATGTTGAAGAGACTGTCCTTTTTCCATTGGACGTTCTTTCCTGCTTTGTCAAAGATAAGTTGACCATAGAGTTGAGGGTCCATTTCTGGGCTCTCGATTCTGTTCCATTGATCTATGGGTCTGTTTTTGTGCCAGTACCATACTGTCTTGATGATGACAGCTTTGTAATAGAGCTGGAAGTCCGGAATTGTGATGCCGCCAGCTTTACTTTTCTTTTTCAATATTCCTCTGGCTATTCGGGGTCTCTTCTGGTTCCATACAAATTTTAGGATTATTTGTTCCATTTCTTTGAAAAAAGTGGATGGTATTTTGATGGGGATTGCATTGAATGTGTAGATTGCTCTAGGTAGCATTGACACCTTCACAATGTTGGTTCTCCCAATCCATGAGCATGGAACGTTTTTCCATTTCTTTGTGTCTTCTTCGATTTCTTTCCTGAGTATTTTATAGTTTTCTGAGTACAGATCCTTTGCCTCTTTGGTTAACTTTATTCCTAGGTATCTTATGGTTTTGGGTGCAATTGTGAATGGGATCGACTCCTTGATTTGTCTCTCTTCTGTCTTGTTGTTGGTGTATAGGAATGCCACTGATTTCTGTGCATTGATTTTATAGCCTGCTACTTGACTGAATTCCTGTATGAGTTCTAGCAGTTTTGGGGTGGAGTCTTTTGGGTTTTCCACATACAGTATCCTATCATCTGCAAAGAGTGAGAGTTGGACTTCCTCTTTGCCGATTTGGATGCCTTTGATTTCTTTTTGTTGTCTGATTGCTGTGGCTAGGACTTCTAATACTATGTTGAATAGCAATGGTGAGAGTGGACATCCCTGCTGCGTTCCTGACCTTAGGGGAAAAGCTCTCAGCTTTTCCCCATTGAGAATGATATTCGCTGTAGGTTTTTCGTAGATGGCTTTTATGATATTGAGGTATGTACCCTCTATCCCTATACTCTGAAGAGTTTTGATCAAGAAAGGATGCTGTACTTTGTCAAATGCTTTTTCTGCATCTACTGAGAGGATCATATGATTCTTGTTCTTTCTTTTGTTATTGTATTGTATCACGTTGATTGATTTGCGGATGTTGAACCAGCCTTGCAGCCCAGGGATAAATCCCACTTGGTCGTGGTGAATAATCCTTTTAATGTACTGTTGGATCCTATTGGCTAGTATTTCGGTGAGAATTTTTGCATCCATGTTCATCAAGGATATTGGTCTGTAATTCTCCTTTCTGATGGGATCTTTGTCTGGTTTTGGGATCAAGGTAATGGTGGCCTCATAAAATGAATTTGGAAGTTTTCCTTCCATTTCTATTTTTTGTAACAGTTTCAGGAGAATAGGTATTAATTCTTCTTTAAATGTCTGATAGAATTCCCCTGGGAAGCCATCTGGCCCTGGGCTTTTGTTTGTTGGGAGATTTTTGATGACTGCTTCAATTTCCTTAGTGGTTATAGGTCTGTTCAGGTTTTCTATTTCTTCCTGGTTCAGTTTTGGTAGTTGATACATCTCTAGGAATGCACCCATTTCTTCCAGGTTATCTAATTTGCTGGCATAGAGTTGCTCATAATATGTTCTTATAATTGTTTGTATTTCTTTGGTGTTGCTTGTGATCTCTGCTCTTTCACTCATGATTTTGTTGATTTGGGTCATTTCTCTTTTCTTTTTGATCAGTCTGGCCAGGGGTTTATCAATCTTGTTAATTCTTTCAAAGAACCAGCTCCTAGTTTCGTTGATCTGTTCTACTGTTCTTTTGGTTTCTAGTTCATTGATTTCTGCTCTGATCTTTATGATTTCTCTTCTCCTGCTGGGTTTAGGCTTTATTTGCTGTTCTTTCTCTAGCTCCTTTAGGTGTAGGGTTAGGTTGTGTATTTGAGACAGTTCTTGTTTCTTGAGAAAGGCTTGTATTGCTATATACTTTCCTCTCAGGACTGCCTTTGCTGTATCCCAAAGATTTTGGACAGTTGTGTTTTCATTTTCATTGTTTTCCAGGAATTTTTTTAATTCTTCTTTAATTTCCTGGTTGACCCATTCATTCTTTAGTAGGATGCTCTTTAGCCTGCATGTATTTGAGTTCTTTCCGACTTTCCTCTTGTGATTGAGTTCTAGTTTCAAAGCATTGTGGTCTGAAAATATGCAGGGAATGATCCCAATCTTTTGGTACCGGTTGAGACCTGATTTGTGACCTAGGATGTGATCAATTCTGGAGAATGTTCCATGGGCACTAGAGAAGATTGTGTATTCCGTTGCTTTGGGATGGAATGTTCTGAATATGTCTGTGAGTCCATTTGGTCCAGTGTGTCATTTAAAGTCTTTATTTCCTTTTTGATCTTTTGCTTAGATGATCTGTCCATTTCAGTCAGGGGGGTGTTAAAGTCCCCCACTATTATTATATTGTTGTAATGTGTTTCTTTGCTTTTGTTATTAATTGCCTTATATAATTGGCTGCTCCCATGTTTGGGGCATAGATATTTACAATTGTTAGATCTTCTTGTTGGATAGACACTTAAAGTAGGATATAGTGTCCTTCCTCATCTCTTATTACAGTCTTTGTTTTAAAATCTAATTTGTCTGATATAAGGATTGCCACCCCAGCTTTCTTTTGGTGTCCATTAGCATGGTAAATGGTTTTCCACCCCCTCACTTTCAATGTGGGGGTGTCTTTGCGTCTAAAATGAGTCTCTTGCACACAGCATATTGATGGATCCTGTTTTTTAATCCAATCTGATAGCCTGTGTCTTTTGATTGGGGCATTTAGCCCATTTACATTCAGGATAACTATTGAAAGGTATGAATTTAGTGCCATTGTATTGCCTGTAAGGTGACTGTTACTGTATGTTGTCTGTGTTCCTCTCTGATCTTTGCTGCTTTTAGGCTCTCTCTTTGCTTAGAGGACCCCTTTCAATATTTCTTGGAGGGCTGTTTTCATGTTTGCAAATTCCTTTAGTTTTTGTTTGTTCTGGAAGCTTTTGATCTCTCCTTCTGTTTTCAATGACAGCCTAGCTGGATATAGTATTCTTGGCTGCATATTTTTCTCGTTTAGTGCTCTGAAGATATCTTGCCAGTCCTTTCTGGCCTGCCAGGTCTCTGTGGATAGGTCTGTTGCCAACCTAATATTTTTACCATTGTAAGTTACATATCTCTTCCCCTGAGGTGCTTTCAGGATTTTCTCTTTGTCTCTGAGACTCATAAGTTTTACTATTAGATGTCGGGATGTTGACCTATTATTATTGATTTTGAGAGGGGTTCTCTGTGCCTCCTGGATTTTGATGCCCGTTTCCTTCCTCACATTAGGGAAGTTCTCTGCTATTATTTGCTCCAATATACCTTCTGCCCCTCTCTCTCTTTCTTCTTCTTCTGGGATCCCAATTATTCTAATGTTGTTTCGTCTTATTGTATCACTTATCTCTCGAATTCTGCCCTCGTGATCCTGTAGTTCTTTCTCCCTCTTTTTCTCAGCCTCTTTATTTTCCATCATTTGGTCTTCTATATCACTGATTCTCTCTTCTGCCTCATTTATCCTAGCAATTAGTGCCCCCATTTTTGATTGCACCTCATCAATAGCCTTTTTGATTTCAACTTGGTTAGATTTTAGTTCTTTTATTTCTCCAGAAAGGGTTTCTCTATTAACTTCCACGCTTTTTTCAAGCCCAGCTAGTATCTTTAAAGTCATGATTCTGAACCCTAGGTCCGACATCGTACTAATGTCCCTATTGAGTAAGTCCCTGGCTGACGGTACTACCTCTTGTTCTTTTAGCTGAGGTGATTTTTTTCGTCTTGTCATTTTGTCCAGAGGAGAATAGATGAATGAGAGAACAAAATGCTAACAGGTTTACAACGTCCCCAGCAAATATACTGTATACAAATCAGAAAAGACCTGAAACCAGGGGAAAAGAAAGGGAAAGAAAGAAAAAAGAAAGAGAAAAAAAAGATTAAAACAAAAACACAACAATACAAAAAAAGCAGAATGTGATCAAATATGATCAATCTAGTGCATAGATCAGTGCCACACACTAGATTTTGGGCGTATTTTGGTCTGTTAGAAAAAAGTGCCCCCTAAAATTTTAAAGGAAGAAAGACATATATGTACAAAATATGGGTTGATACAATGAAGGGATAGAAGATGACTGTAAAGATGAAAATTATAAAAGATTTTATAAAAGGACTTGATAAGAAGTTGTTTGAAAAAAGAAAGAAGATTTAAAAAAAAAAGAAAAAAGGGAGAGAATGTGATCAGGCAGGAGACTAGAACAGAGCTATACACTAGTGATTTAGGGTATATTTTTATCTGTTAGAAGAAACTGTATCTCAAAATTTTAAAGACAGAACAACTTATATATATATGCCAAAAATAAGGGTAACTACTATGAAGGGATAAAATATGACTCTAAAATTGAAAAATAAAATTTTTTTAAAAAAGAGATTGATAAGATGTTGGTTGAAAAAGGGGAAAAGAAAAAAAACAGTTAACAAAAATTAACTTTGATGAACTAATGAATCATGGTAAAAAAAAGCCATGAATTCTATGTGCAGTATTCCCCTAGCGCTGGAGTTCTCCTGTTCTCCTTGATCGGTAAACTTGGTTTTGGCTTGCTGGCTGTTCGTGCTGATCTTCTGGGGGAGGGGCCTGTTGCTGTGGTTTCCAAATGTCTTTGCCAGAGGCTGAATTGCCCCGCCCTTGTCGGTCCGGGCTAAGCAAGCTGCTCGGGTTTGATCTCAGGAGCTTTTGTTCCCTGCAAGCTCTCCATACAGCCTTGGAGGACCAAGGCAAAAATGGTGGCCTCCCAATCTCCACCGGGAGGAGCTGAGAACGCGGGGCCCCGCTCCTCAGTGCGCCCCCAGAGAAAAGCAGTCACTCCCTTGTCCCCGGTTTCCGGCCGCTCTCTGTGCTCACCCGGCCTGTGACCGAGCGTTGCTATCTCTGGCACCCGACCCCGTGTGGAGTCTCCAAACCCAGCAGATCCCTGCGGTGCGTTCCCGCGCTGCTCTTCCCCGGGAAGGAAGGGGAGTCTCCCCAGCTCTGCCGCTTGTTGGGTCCCTGCTGCAGGAGTAGTGGCCCGACTGGGCCGCGGATCACAGTTTATGGCAACCCCAAGCTGAGAGCCCGCGCCTCAGCTCCGTCTCTGCAGCCGGCTTCCCCGCTCCGATACCTGGGAGCTCTGGCGCAGTCAGGCTCCCCCGGTCTTTCTGTGACCCCGAGGGTCCTGAGACCACACTGTCCTGGGAGGATTCCACCCCCTGCTTAGCCACTGGAGCGACGTCCCTCAGCGGAGCCGACTTCTAAAAGTTCCGATTTTGTGCTCCGCGGCTCTAGCATTTGCCAGAAGCGGCCGGCGGAGGCCCCTCCCCCGCCGTCTATCCTCCCGAATATCGCCTCGGTTTCACTTCTCCCCACGTCCTACCTTCCAGTAAGTGTTTGCTTCTCTGTTCAGATAGTTGTTGCTACTCTCCTCTTTGATCTCCTGTTGAGTTCGTAGGTGTTCAGAATGGTTTGATCCCTATTCAGCTGAATTCCTGAGACCAGACGAAATCTAGGTCTCCTACTCCTCCGCCATCTTGCTCCGCCCCCCTCTCAGAAAGTAATTTCATTCTTCACACCTTAAGAACCTCTTACTTGGGCCTGATGCGTCATGAAGTTTAACACCTTCGGTGGTAAAGACCATTTTGATTACTTGTTTCGCAGCAAATGTGAAATGCGGTGTCTGTGGAAGCCTCTTGTTACACTGCTCTGAAGTGAAAAACAAATACTTTTGAGGAGTGTAGGGGGTTACCAGCAGCATTGGAATTAGAAGAGGGGCTCCAGGGCCCCTCCGGCTCCCAGGCTCTCAGTCCCTCTTTTCCTGGTGCTGTGAGCGTGGATTTCCCTCAGGGGAACCCCAGCAAAGAAAAGGTACCACATTTCATAGAGAACTGTCTGCAGGTGAGTGCCCTTCACTGGGCCCATGTCCTGATCCTTCTCCCTACAACACTTGCTGCTTGCCAGCCCACTGCTTTGGCAGTTCTGGGCTTTCCTGCAGACCTGGGGGATGACCAGCCCCGGGCACACAGCACTCCAGCCCAGCCATCAGGCTGTGGGTCCTTCTGTGTGCCTCTTCAGCCCAAATGCAGACACAAAATCTGCAGCAGGCTTTGGAGGAGAGCAGGCAGCTGCCGAGGGGCGAGTATGGGGCACACAATAGAACAGACACACCCTGGGAGTCATTACACTAAATTAAATCAGTGCTTTCCTGGGCGAGGCCAGCTGGGAGTTTTCCCCGTGCGCACTGGAGAGAGGAGAGCCCAGGGCCGAGCCCGCTCCTCTGAGGTCCCTTGTGGCCTGCCGCCAGGGCCTCCTGATACCCTCAGGGGTGGGCATGCTGGACCAGTGAGGTCCCGACCTATCTGTGAAGACAGGACCCCTCACGTTCCAAACGCTGTTCACAAGGAAATCTTCGACATCTAAGTGTGATGTTGGGTAATTTTTTTCCTTTTATCATAGATCAGATCTCAGTGTAGTCACTGACAATTAGATCATGTCTGTGCATTGTCAAAATAATCACTCAGTGAACCACTCAGGAACGTGTGAGTCCATTCCAGGCAAACAAAACAAAACAAATTCAGTCATTAGATGACACGGGGCAGTGGGGAGAATTAATAGGTTCCCTGGACTTACAAAACCCAGCTTACGTTTTATTCCGCCTTATTCCAGCTGGGTCCAGGTCAGCAGGCAACTTTAGCACACCTCAGTTTCCTGACCCGTAAAACGGTATCAAAATAGCCTACAGCATGTAGTCAGCCACACCAGGGAAGTGAAGTTAGGGAGATGATCCCCACAAGGTTCCTGCAAGCAGCAGGGGCTGACCATGCTCTACTGGAAATCCCAGTTGTCTATACACATGTGGGTCCCTAGTAAAGAGACACTTGGAAGGAGACAGAGGATATTTTCTCCCACAGATTTTATAAATCAAAAAATGTTAGTTAAGTAACAATAGTACTGAAAGTGTTAGCAAACTGGGTGATAGCTGCTGAGTACCTCATGGGTGCTGGTCCTACGTTAAATACTGAGCACCTGCTCTCTCGGGGCCTGGTCCTGACCAGCAGCATCAACATGGCCAACACAGTTTACAATGTACATTGTCTGGTCTCACCGCAGACCTGCTCGATCAGAGCATCTGGAGGTGGGGCCCAGGAATCTGCATTTGAACATGGGAAATCTGGGACACAGCACCGCCATCATATCACCCTGTGGGCCATGAAATTGGGGTTCAGTGAGGTCGGATGGTGTCCTAAGGCCAGGGGTGGCTGGCGGTGGGCTGAGATTACCAGGGTGGCCTGGTGCAGAGCCACCTCTGGAGGTGGCAGCTGCCTGGGCCCGTCAAGATGGAGGATTTGACGTGGAGGCCGGTGGGGGGATGAACATGGCATTCATCCACAGCCTGATTTTACTCCAACTGTATCAGTTGTTTGATCTAGCTCTCAATGCAAGCAGATTTTCTAAGCCAATTTATAGAGGGGAAAGTGTTGTGTGCAATTTTGGTAGATCCATCTAGGAACCGATGCTTCTGAATGATGTGGAGGATAGAAATGAATCCCTAGTTTGCTGAGTGGCTTCTGTGAGCTGGTTATTGCACACACTTTTTCTTATTTAATCCTTGCAATGAGTTTGAAAGATGGGCAGTTATTATCCTCATTTTATGGATGAGAAAATTGAAGTTTCAAAGGATTAAATGATGTATAGAAATTGGAGAGGTAGCAAGGATGGGTACATGATGTAAATATCAATATTTCTAACCCTTAAAATCCAATCTTCTGCAATATAATTTTAACTTTTATCTGTTTGCAAACAAAAATAGAAGTGCAGTACTTGCTTCTAAATCCACCATCCCCCACCCTGCTTACAGCGTGTTGTATTTAGAAAGAAAGGTCCAGGGGCGCCTGGGTGGCTCAGTTGGTTAAGCGACTGCCTTCGGCTCAGGTCATGATCCTGGAGTCCTGGGATCGAGTCCCGCATCGGGCTCCCTGCTCAGCGAGGAGCCTGCTTCTCCCTCTGGTCCTCCCCCCTCTCATGTGCTCTCTCTCTCTCATTCTCACTCTCTCAAAATAAATAAATAAATCTTAAAAAAAAAAAAGATTTAGAAAGAAAGGTCCATTCTAGACAGGATTGTGGTGCTTGCCCTCAGTACCTTCACTCAATCCCACAGGGCAGGCGCTAGCAAGACAGAGGCTGGGGACCCTCCCCCAGGAGGCCTTGGGTCTGGACCTGAGCACCGGAGAGCCTGGAGAGTCTCATGTGCTGCATCAGCTGCAAACGTCTCCTATATTCCAGTGTTTATTATGTCTTGATTTCATTTCATTTCATAAAATGTTTCTTTCTTTTACTAACTGCAACATTATAACAGTAATAAATGAGAAGGTATTAAGAACCAGATTATGAATTTTATGAATAGCACCAGCAAGGGGAATTGGACAAAATAGGGGGAAAAAAGAGGAATCTCTCTATGGTATAAAAACTAGAAGAATGAGTGTCCAACCTGGCCTATAATACTATCCTTAAAATCCAGTCAGTCATCTGATATTTATTGAGCACCTACTATGTGCCAGGCCCTGCTCTGGGTACAGGGATGCAGCAGTGAACAAAGCAGAACTCCACCTTCACAGAGCCGACATTCTCATGATGAGAAGCAGAGAACATGCAAAAGTAAACTTAGAGAGTGTCCAATAGTGATACATTATACAGGAGAAAAATTAAGTTGGAAATGGATATGGAGCATACATTTTTAAATAGGGTGGCCATGGAAGGGCTTGCTGAGGAGGTGACATTTCATGATGAAACTACAGACTGACCATGAGGACCTCTTGAGGAAGAACATCTCAGGCAGAGGGATAGCCAGTGCAAAGGCCCTGAGTGGGGAACATGCCTGGTGCACACAAATGATGTGGAAGCCCGTGTGGCTGCAGCAGGTGCCCGTTGGGGGTGGAGGAGGAAATGAGCCAAGAGAGGGGCGGGTGGGGGCAGACCTCACAGGGCCTTTTAGGTTGTGACTCAGGCTTTTTCTTTGGGCCAAGAAGCCACTGGGGTGTTTGAGCAGGGGAAAGACACCACCTGTCTACACTCTATCAGGGGAGCCTGTGGAGGGCAAGGGTAGAAGCCAGGACAACTTGCTGGAGGCTGGTATAATCATCCAGGAACAGACAATCCAGTGGTGGTCTGGACCATATCTAGAATCCTCTCCTCTTGTTTTCTCAATGAAACAACAATCCCAATCCCAATCAGGGATAGGGATATGTCTGTCCTTCCCTCATCTGACTCCATTAGGATTGGATGCTATTAAATTATGGGAGAGAACCAGGCAATCCTGAGTAATAATATGCACTAAAGGTACTTAGTATTTTTCTTGAATTTGACTTTCTCTAGCAGAGTAGAAACACAAGTCAAGTACATTGTAGGCTGTCTTTTCTCCTCTGAATAAGTGACTGCACAAATTCTGCAAAGGTGGAGGGAAGCAATTATGGCATTTGGGGTGTAAAAACTTGCCACTCGGGTCAGCGCTGGTAGAAGACATGAGGGACACCATCACTGTCTGGCGGGAATGAAATGTTTCCCTCCCTCCTGAATCTCCACCTTGGATATTAATACCAATTGATTATGGCTGATTCATAGGATTCTTGTCAAGGTTTTCACCCCATTTCCCAGAAAGACCCCAAACTTTTCTATAATCACTCTCAAGACATGCCTCTCAAAGAGAGTGAGGGCATGATTTCCTTGCAGACTGCCAAATAATGCCATTTGTTGGATTCGCTTTCGTAGTTGGCTCTTGAGCCACCACTCTATTGGAGCTAAAAAGAACCAATCCATGGGGCCATTGGGACTTGGATGACTTGCCCCATCTTCCACTTTATTGATATCAAAAGAACAAACTGAGCTGCCCTTAGAAAAATGTGCAATTGTTCAGATGATTTAAAAATATGAAGCAGGAAACTGTTAGGGATTTCTGCTCGTTGCCTAGACTTCTGACCTCTTGCAGCTGGAATGCCTCCCATGTTGTGTATCTGTGTGTGTGTGTGTGTGTGTGTGTATTTTGCCAAGAGCAACCTGGAGAGATGATTAAATATGAAGGCACCTTTTCCCTTGTTACATTACTTCTCCACAGCACCCACACATGTGATTACCATGTGCCCTTCCCTCACACACCCCCAGATGTCAACGACCATCAACTGTTACCATGTTTACATGATTAGTCTCTGTGCCAACTACAGGGTGGTGCCACGCCCTGCATACATGCGTGGCTTGTGCAGGAGCCCGGAAGCAGCAGCTCTTGTTGCTGGGGTGCAGGGAGCTTCACAGCAGCACAGAGAGGTGCACATGGTGTCTGGGGCATGCTGAGCCAATGAGATTGGCTGATCCATCAATCAGGGAGGAGACTGCCCCTGAATTTCTTCCTCCTTCCTTACCCCCAGCCTGTCACCCAGACTTCTTGAGGTCTTCCTGGTTGCGTTTGGAGGAACTGCTGCTCAGGATACGGATGATGGAGGTCCACACTGCATTTGTCTGCAGCTAAAAGTGCAAGCTGGAGGGAAGAAATAGCGTGCGCAGAAGAGATTCGGGCTTTATGATAGGGGAAGCACTGCATGTGATTTTCTTTGTTTCTGTTCTAATAGTTCAGGACATATTTCAACCTCCCCAGGTTCTGCCCCATTCTTTGTAGAGAACTACAGTTATTAGGCAGTGTATCAGTTTGGGCCTTATTCTCCAGGAGATGCTGGACCGAGAGAGGGCGAGCCCTTGCTGCAGTGGCTGAGCGCAGCCCCAGCCCGGCCCAAGGGGGCTGGAAGGCCACAGGCCACTGCTTCCCCTGTGGGGCCCCAGGAGATGACTAACACCACTGCAGCAGGCTGACGAGCACGAAGCAGAAAGGTCTGCTGGCCCCCTGGACTTGCCCCTGGCTCCCTCAACATGGAACCTGCAGCAAGGCTGGGGTGCTGTTTTATTTAGAGGTACAATCCCAGGCCAATGAAAGTGAGGGAGAATGGAAATTATGCATGGAAGGAAAGAAATGTAAGTGCCTTACCATGCTGGCCACCACCTCCCAGCAACAGGACCTTTCTGGGAGGGGCTGCTGGAGAGGGAGTTTTGTCTGGCTCCCACAGCCCACACAGGTGGCATGTCATGCCTGCCTGGGTTGCGGTGGAGGAGAGGCCTGGGGCAGAGCAGCTGGTGGCCAGCCTGAGGCAGGAGGCTGAGGGACTCTGAGGTGCAGGACATGTGTCTCATGTCCCTCCTCCAGGAAGCACAGGTGCTGAGCTAGTCACATGGGCATCCGGCAACCTGAGGTTCTATCCCCTGTTATCCCCAGAGGGCTGCCCCTCCTCTAAGGACACAGGAACGTTGAAAATGCAGCAGAAAGACTCTCTGTGGTCTACACAGACCGGACACCAAAAGGAAAGTGGGTGATATAATAAGCTGACTTCCAGTCTTTATTCTGTACTGGGCGAGAGCGGCACCTCTCCATGGAACCAGAACGACAGTAAGAGCATTGCGTTAAATTCGAGATGGGCAGTGGGCAAAGTGCTTTATGGGCACCTAATTATCACAAAGACACTATACAATGAGGTACCAGTATTATCACCATTGCACAGATGAAAAAGTTGTGCAGAGCCTGTTCACATCAGGGTCTGTGCTGTGTATGAATCCTTCAGATACACTCAGAGCCACTTCCGTGGAGCAAGTTCACGGTGGATTGCATTTCATCCTCATGAGGGCCACTGGCCAAGACGCAGGTTCTCTCGGGCCCAACAAGTGAGGAAGCTGAAGCTCAGCAAGTTAGTTTAACGTATTCAGGATCACAATAACAGGTTCACTGCATACCAGAACGGGGCCCCTGGAGGCGAGGTTCTAAGGAAACACTGCGACGCCAAGAGAATTCCTCTATGCCCACATTTGGTACCTAGAAGTCCTAATTCAATCACATCCATGATCGCTTTTTTTTTTTCAATTTAATGCTGATTGATTTGAGTTCCCATGTAAAAATTATTATTTTCTTATCAGTCCCCATTTATCCTTCCAACAAGAGCTAGTTTGTGGCTTCAAAAATTATCCCACGGTTGTTTGTTGGAAGAATCAGTCGATTGATTCTTCTTTTATGTCTTCATTTATTACAATGTTGAGCTCTCCAGGTATGGAATATATTGTTATACATTTCTGAAAGTCAGGAAAACAGAAAGGGACTAGAAAGAAAACGACCCCAAATACAGGCAATGAGCGACTTTTCTCTTCTTTGCGCAAGTGTGTTTGTTTATTTTTTGTGGTTTTTTGGTGTGTGTTTGTGTTTATTTTTCGTGGTTTTGTGTGTGTGTTTTTTGTGTTTTTTGTTAAGATTTTATTTTTAAGTAGTCTTTACCCTGACCTTGGGGCTCGAACTCACAACCCCAAGATCAAGAGTTGCATGTTCCTCTGACTGAGCCAGCTAGGCACCCCTATTTGAGTGTTTAACACCATTAATGTGAAGATGATTTTCAAACCATTCTTAGTTTGAAAATAACACTCAAAACAGTATATATATATATATAATTGTATAGCTTAACAAATTAGTCTAAAGCACATGGCCAAGTAACCATCACCTAGGTCAAGAAATACAATACCTCCAGTATCCCCCCAGCCACACTCCCTCCTGACCTTGGCCCCTGACCCCGCCAGTGAGCACTGTGGTGACTTCCTTAGGGCTCGCTTCTTTGCATGTCTTTATTATTTATTCCCTAAGTTTACATTCCCAAGCCCTCATTGCTCTATCTTTCCTGACGGAACTTGCAAAAGCTCTATTTAGTATAAGTGATATCCTTATCATGTCTCAGGTGTCTAAGGGAAAATATCCAACCTTAATAGTGACATAGGATCTTTCAGATGCCTTGTTTTTTAATCATGAAAGGATGTTGAATTTATCAAAAGCTTTTTGTGCAAATGAAAAAATTATGTGAGTGTTTTCCTTCAATCTACAGTGAGGTAAATTGCATTGGCTGGTTGGAAAATGTTAAACTGACCTTGCATTCATTGCCTTCTTTTTCTGTTCTCTGAAAGTTTACATAAAACTGAAATTATTTATTTGTTGTCTCTTTCATGGCACTCACTGGTGGAGCTATCTGGGCCTGGAGCTTTCTTTGTAGGAAGATTTTAAATTACTGATTTAATGTATTTAACATTGATAAGTTAGGTTGCATTCTGGAGAGTTATATTTTGCTAGAATTTTGTCAGTTTCATCTACATGATCAAATTTATTAATCTTTCCAAAGTATGAATTTGGGCCTTTCTTGTTTTATTTCCTTTTTTAGATATACATTGAAGGGTAGATAGACAGATATACCTCCAAGAAGATATTATTGTTATTGTCTTATATTTTTATACAGTCTTATACAGTCTTATATACTGTCTTATATATTTGCATATATCCGCATATTCCACTTATTTCATTCTTTATTCCTTCCTGAATCCTTGACCTTCTGGCTTCTGGAGAACATCTTTTAGAATTTCCTTTAATATGGGTCTGTTGGTGAAATGCTATCTGTTTTGTGTCGTTGAAAATATCATTTTATTACTTTTATTCTTATAGGTGTTTTCAGTAGATACAGAATTCTGGGCAGCTGTTCCCTCTTCAGGTGTATTGAAGCTTCTGATAAACCATTCACCAAGGTAGAATATTTTTTTTCTTTTTAATGTATCAGCTCTAGAATTTGTTTCTTCTTTTTCAGATCTGCTATAACACATTTTTATAGCCATTACCTGCCAAAATTTTAAACTTCTTGTTTTCTTGAATATAGTAAGCAGAGGTGTTTTATAGTCTATGCCTGATAATTATAATATCAGGGAATCCTGTGAGTCTATTTTTTTATTTCTCTTTGTTCTCACTCATGACATATGATCTTAGATTTTTGTTGTTGTATGCTGGTCATTATTTTGGGGGAAAAAAAGTATTCATGGAAGGGCATCTGGGTGGCTCAGTTGGTTGGGCATCTGCCTTTGGCTCAGGTCATGGTCCCGGGACACTGGGATCGAGTCCCGCACCAGGCTTCCTGCTCAGTGGGGAGCCTGCTTCTCCCTCTGCCTGCCACTCACCTTCTTGTGCTATCTCTCTCTATCTATCAAATAAATAAATAAAATCTTTTTTTAAAAAAAGTATCCATGGAATATTTTGAGGATTAGAATGATGTCACCTTCCTTCAGATAGGTATTTCTTTGCTTTTGCCAGGACTTGGGGTACAAAGAATTCAGGGTCACCTTAGTACAAGCTCAAGTTTTTTTTTTTGTTTTGTTTTATTTTTGTTTTAAGATTTATTTTGTTTTGAGAGAAAGTGCTCACACGAGTGGGGGAGGGGCAGAGGGAGAAGAAGAGAGAATCTCAAGTTGACTCCACCCTCAGCTCAGTGCAGAGCTCAGCATGGAACCAGCCGTGGGGCTTGATCCCACAACCCTGAGATCATGACCTGAGCTGAAAGCAAGAGTCGGACATTTAACCAACTGAGCCACCCAGGGGCCCCCAAGCTCAAGTTTTGAGTAGGTGTAGAGCCAGGCTGTAATTCATGAGAGGGAAGGTATACTTTTACTTCACTGTTTCTTCAGTGATAGCTCTTTGGTTCTCTATCCTCTGGCAGCGGCTCGTTTGCCAAGATCTCCATCTTGGGTGGGCTCTGAGCCCCAAAAGCAACCAAACACTCCCTCTCAGGCTCCTCTTGTGGGTCAGCAAACATCACCAGAGCAGAAGTGTCTCCCTGTGCCTGGCTTACCCCTCCAGATTCTTGCCTTCCCTCTGGCTTGGTCTAATAACCCCACATTTTCTTATCTTTTTGATGCTTTTAAAAATGTTCTTCAATATTTGCTCTAGGGTTTTTATCTGTCTTCTGTGGAGAAGATACTAGAGGCGTTACCAGAAGCAGAAGTCTGCATTTCTCTCTTTATTAAATTGTTTATATGGGGAATATATTTATTTCATAACAGGAATGTTTTTTAATTAGAAAATTGAGGGCTTGGTTGAAGAACTTAGATTCTATCTGTTGCTTGAATTCCCGTTCCTTCTGGTGCTAACAGGAAGTTGAACTGGCTCTTTGCTCTGCATGAGTGACCAAGTACAAAATTACTGAGGTTGACAGATGTGTGAGAAAATGGGACAAAGCCCGGGCACCTGGGTGGCTCAGTTGGTTAAGCGACTGCCTTTGGCTCAGGTCATGATCCTGGAGTCCCAGGATCGAGTCCCGCATCAGGCTCCCTGCTCAGCAGGGAGTCTGCTTCTCCCTCTGACCCTCTTCCCTCTCGTGCTCTCTATCTCTCATTTTCTCTCTCTCTCAAATAAATAAATAAAATATTAAAAAAAAAAGAAAATGGGACAAAGCCCATCACACTCAGAGGAAGTAGCATCCCTGTGTAAATGGTACCAAGCACAGAGTCTGGCACTTCTTAGGTGCTCACTAAGTTCTGGTTGTGTCTGATGCAGAGATGTGCACACCCATGTTCTGCTTGGTCCTTTCCTAAAGAGGAACCACTTGGCTTATAAATGTAGTATCACCTAAGGGTGTCCAGACAGAGCTGGGAGAAGTTGGCCATGACAGAGACCAAGTCAGGCTTCCGAAGAATACTCTGGGGACATGTCCCATGAAGAACAGTGGACAACTGGCAGTAAGCCCACAGGGAACCTCTGGGAGACAGAACCCATCTTACTCCTCCAAGGCACTCCACCAAAAGGAGGAGGTGCTGTCAGTCATGGGTTGAGTGCTGTTCTCAGGGGGTGTTAATTCTTTGGCCCATCTGGCTTGTTCCTGCTTCACAGCTGAAAACAATAAAGACAGAGATGACCTGAGGGTGGGGGGAGGAATAAATCACGCTGACATAAACTTTATGCTGCAGAAGGAAGCCAACTGACATAGAACTGAGAAGACAGGGAAAGGCCAGAGAGCCTTGAATGCAGAGCAGAGAGTCTATTAACAGAGTGTAACAGGTTGGAAGTACAACACCATGAAGAATAGTCAGGAAGCACAGTATGCAAAGAGTATGTTCTAAAATAGACTCATCTCTAGATTAAAAAATCATTTCACAAGGAAGTGAGCAGACACATTTGTCAGGCACTGTGGGGTCTCTCTGGATGTCTCCCGTACACCCTTGGGGTCACTGGAGATAGATGGAGGAAGACCCAGGGCCATTCATCTTCCTCCACCCTCCCATCAGCCAGATGCATAGTCACAGCAAACCTTTGACAGGTGTGAAAACAAACTGGGACCTTTTCAAATATTTGAAGAAAAATGCTTTGGGTGTTTTCAGAAGCTGTCACCTGTCCATCTTTCTAACCACTTCTCTTACCAAAACAAACCAGCATTTATGTTCTCCATTCTAAACCTTGTCACAAGGACATACTTCTGAAATGGTCATTATTTGTTTTGTTCCAAAGTTGTGTGTTTAGAATGGGTGCATTTACATAAAACTGGACCCTTGCATATTCCACACGTGCTGAATGGTGCTGTTTGCAATCATCAGCATGTCTTGGAGTCCAGTGGTTTATGTACTTCACTATGCCCCTCTTCTGTCCTCAAGTTCATCATCTCAAACGTCCCCTGATTCATAGTAAACTGAATACCATCTAATGAATGCATCTGTGAGCACTAGCAGATTCTGAATTAGCACAGGATCCAACTTTCTACTTGAGAATCACCGGTCATCCAAGGTAATAGGCGGAGAGTTAGAGATTTTCTGGTTCAGCAGGTTAACTACTAAAGCCACAAAATCTGGGCTGAAGTCTGGGAAAAAGACCTCGCAAAACATGTCACGGCCCCAGGAAGTGCAGAGAAACAGGGGTGAAGGGGCCGCATGGGGAGGAAATGTTACCAAGGGACAGAATGGATGGGAAGGACTTGGAACAGGTCCACCTCAGTCTCCCAAAGTGAGTGCCATGTCAATTAAGGTTATGAGGAGGGAGCTCCAGGGCTGGAAGAGGCAGGCACAGAAATAGAGTTGACTTTGCAGACAAATGATTTAAAAACACGACTGAGGGATGGGCTCACTGTATCAGATGGATATATTTTAACTTCTATCAGGAAATTGTGCAATGGCGGCTTGATAGCCATCAAAAGATCTCTCCCTCTCTTTCCCTCTCTCTCCCCCCCTCCTCCTCCCTCCTTTCCTTCCTCCCTCTCCCCTGCTTCAAGGATATCTCTATCTCCATATGCACATTTAATATGCTGATTGTAGCTTCTGAGAGTTGTTTTGCAACTTTAAACAATTCCATATAAATATTAATGATCTGGGGCAGCCAAGACAAATCAGATTTTGATCTGTTTTTGGTTTTTTTTTTCCTCTGGAATCTAATGCTGGATATAAGTTAACTGATTTTTAACTAGTTTTGGTGTATAAATGAACAAATACGTCATGTCTGTTTTGTTCCCTGGAGTGTATTACAGGAATTTTTTCCAGATATAGAAGATGCATTGTCTCACTAATTAGTATCTTGATTTTGTGATTTTTTTGTCTGTAGCAGAGAAACCCACACATTGATTGTCCAAGGGCAGAGCCCAGGCCATGCCTGCAGATTCTGATCTAGGGTTAAAATCTCAATGTATTAAATTTTACATTCTTCCATCTGGCCATATGTGTTGCCTCAAATTACATTTCCAAATTGTAAACATTTTGTTTTTGGATGATGTATATAAAGCTTTGAGGATATAGCATGCCTCTAAAAGCAGGGTTGTTCATGTTTCTTTTGCACCTTTTTTAAGATTAAGGCCCCTACACCAGTCCTGTGACATCCTGAGCACTAACACAGAAGTACAGTGCCAGGGGCTCCTGGTTTTGTGCGGTGGCCCTTGGCCATGCTGATGAATGCTGAATCCAGCCTGGCCAGGCATGCACTGGTCCATGACAGAGGCAACAAAGGGTCACCACAAGTGTCTCCAGGGGCAGCTACATGGACAGCCCCTGTTAGCCTCAGATGGCCTCCAGTCAGGTCTCAGGGCTCCACATGTGTCAGGGACGGTCAGTGGGCTACCCCTGCCTCTCCTCTGAACTGGGGACAGGCCAAGGCTACTGATCCAGCTTGCTGGTCATAGGAGTAAGTGCCAGCTTGCACAGAGGGCAGCAATTTCCTTTGTTCCAGCTCACAAATGGATTGATGCAAGCTGAACATACCAATTCAAGAAGGGTTGTGGTGAGTCATTGGTTGATGAGCGCATTTTAGACACTCATGGGAATCTAGTGCCATTTTTGGTATGTCTTTGATATTTCCATTTTGACATCAGTGGCATTCAGTCTCTAACACTGACAGAGAGCCTCTTACCGGACTACCTCACCCATCAGGCCAATCCTCTGTGGGTATTTTAAAGGTACTTATAACATTACCATCTGTACTTCTGCATAAAAAATGGTACAGAAGGGGCCACCTGGGTGGCTCTGTCAGTTAAGCGTCTGCCTTCAGCTCGGGTCCTGATCCTGGGGTCCTGGGATCAAGCCCCGCATCAGGGTCCCTGCTCAGCGGGGAGTCTGCTTCTCCCTCTCCCTCTGTCTCCCCCCCCTGCCCCCCGCTCATTCTCTCTCTCTCTCTCTCTCAATTAAAGAAATAAAATCTTTTTTATTTTTATTTATTTTTATTTTATTTTTTTTTTTTTAAGAAATAAAATCTTTTTTAAAAAATGGACGGGACCCTGCCTGACGACTCTGGAGATGGGTATTCTTGGCAATCCCCCTCTCCTTGCCTTCTTGATGAGCTTTAGCATTTTATGCAACTTTGAGAGTCATATGAACACCAGACACAGAGCTTAGCAAATGCTGAATTCAGAGGTGAAAAAAATTACCCTGAGCACAACATGTACTATGACCTGCAAAGCATGCGTGTTATACTGCTCATCTCGATTTTCCCCTCTCTGTTCTTATATGGGGCCCTCTTTATTTTTAACCTGTCTGGGTTGTATATAAAACAGTAAGGAGTCTTTGAAGCACAACTGCAGAAAGTTTTTGCTGGTCTGTATCTCCGTCCACCTGAGCTTTGCGTCACCACGATGTGCAAGCCCACGCAAGAAAAGAGAGCCCCACAGGTGTAGCTCGTGAGCTGGTAGAGAAGAGCTGTGGGGTTGATTGACCCAGAAATAATTCAAAGACAAATGACAAAGCAATGAGTTCTTGAATGACATGATAGCATTTTGCTTAGGGGACTAGGCAACAGCAAAGTATGCAGGCAGAGAGAGGTGTCTTCTAGAACTGGCCGTGCACTGGGGCATAGTAAAATGCACGTGGTGAATTTATGAGTAGGAGTCAGCTGCTGTTGGGGCCAGTCACCTCCTTTAGCCATGCCTTGGACCCTTGCCATCTTCCATCTCAGCAGAACTGTGGCTCTCCAGAAAGCTTTTCCAATTTAGCTTTCCTATCTGAGCTCCCCTTATAAGGCCCAACCTCCACGTGGACAGTATCACCCGGCAGGAGTCTCCCTGGTACTGCACCTTCCATTCAAACTCACTGAGCATTTTCAAAGCAAGCATGAACCCCACGGCTTCTCCATTACCCCTATTCTGCCACTGTCCCCCAGCCTCCTGCTAAGTTGCTATGCTCCAAGGCCACCTGCCCCCTCCCAGGTCCGCAGGGCATACCACCACCACATGGGGTCTCTGGTGGTCTCTTCTTTATCACCAAGGGAGACACAGGAGCTTCCAGGCTGTCCTGGGATGGTTTGCAGGCACAGACAGCACCAAAAACAGACTGGCAGTACTTTGTGGTCATTCTAGAAATCCTTCTAAATGCAGTGGAGACATAATAGGTTGGTAAAGACATGGGCATCTTAAGACTGTCCTTAGAGCCCAATTTAAAATAATTCTTGGGGCACCTGGGTGGCTGTCAGTTAAGCATCTGCCTTCAGCTCAGGTTATGATCCTGGGGTCCTGGGATCGAACCCCACATCAGACTCCCTGCATAGCAGGGATTCTGCTTCTCCCTCTTTCTGCCCCTCCCACTCGCTCATGTTCTCTCGCTTGCTCATGCTCTCTCTCTCAAATAAATAAATAAAAATCTTGAAAAATATAATTAAAATAAAATAGTTCTCTGCATTCCTGAGATGATTTTGAATATTTTGCTTGGTTGTTACACCACCTTGCATTCCTTTGGAAATGACAAGCAGAGTTTGAAAATCAAATGAATCTTGTAAGTGACAAATCTTTCCAGAGCCATCTGTGTCCACACAACAATTTGGGATCTCCCTGTCAGGGGCACTTGGGAGCATGTTTATGCATGTAGCATTGCACACGAGGGAGCCAAGCGCTAATCAGCTGGACCTCGGGTAATAGCACCATCTCTGATTCCACAGCAGGGTGCCTGAGTCACGCACACCGCCCACAAAAGAAGCTTAGATTTATGCAGCGCCTGATTGCTCCGGCCCTTAAGCTGGTTTTTAAGTAATTGGCAAGGTATCTCACAAGGAACGTTCACAGCGTGGCATGATTTATTATGCATGAATGTTGAATCATGAGAAATGGAGTTGCCAAAGTTGAGCTGACATGCTCGGGTCTAAAGGATGCCAGAGCCCTGAGTGCAGCCTCCGGCCTCTCCTGCTCAGGGACCTGTGGGTGTTCTTGCTGGAGGTGTGTTTGTCACCTCCCGGGAAGGGGGCGGTGTGCCCATGGATGAAAGGCAGTCTCTCCAGGCAGTCTGGCCTTCTAGGGAAGGTTTGTCTCTTCGCTGCAGGACCTTCCACCCCCTTACAGCAGGAGGCAGAGCTAACATCTCTGTCCTTGGGTCGGAGGGACATTTTCTGTCCATGGTGGGCTCTCAGGCACAAATCATGGAGGATTGTCTAGAATCTGCTCCTATGCGTGAATCTTGAGCTGCTTAGGATATTCTGGGTGCTACCTGAGAGTTCTCTTGATTTCTATTCATGGAAGTAGTGTTTGCCCACATACAAGGCTCCCTGGCCTCTGCCCACCACATCCTCTGGGAATCCTCAAAGCCTCTCTGTACAATGCTCCTGTCAACATTGCGCCTCCCTCAGTCCCTTTGCCTGACTCTAGGGCCTCATGACCTGTTTTCTGAGACATGAAACTTATTCCAGCTCAGGACCCTGTTCCAGAGCCTCCCTTTCTAGTTATATCTGTTAAGGCCCCGAATTAATATTCCTGAGGCAGATAAGCCCATGTGGGGCCCCAGCTCACAGACTGCAGGGGCTCCCACTGGTCTATAGAGCAGACTGGAGCCCTTCTGCCTGGACTTGGGTCTCTACGTCCAACAGCCCGACCTCCCTAAGACCCGCTCATGGTCCTCACACCACTGCCCGCAGGAGTCTTTGTCCCTCCAACCCTGTGGTCTACTCACTTGGTCTATAGAAATCCTTGCTGGGTGCTCTCTCTCAGGCCCTTCTTGTGAACCCAGGCTTTCACAAAGTGTGTCCCCTCCAGGGAAATACCCTGGTACTTTCTGGCTGTTTCCATTCCCTGGTACCCATCTCAGATGGGTGAGGGGACCAGCTTGGCTCAAGACTCACAGGGAATTGGGCCAGACCCGTCTTCCTGTGGGTGTCAGACATGATCCCCAGGAGGGGATAAACCTGTAATTCAGGAGTTTTAACATAATATAAAGGGAGTATACAGAGCCCTCTCTGCTGTCCTGTAATTCCACAACTTCGTGGGAATCTTCCTGCTTACCCAAGTCCATTGTGTGACTGTGCTGCACTACATAACCGCTTCACGGCAATGGCAAGAAAATATTGCCCCGGTGAATAGTGCATTAATTTACCGAGTCCTCTAAGCGCATGAATGGTTCAGTGCAGGGTGAGTTCTGCTTGCCTCCATTCTTGGCATAACAGCTTTTCATGAGAAAGGCCGATTCTTTCCAAAAATTCTTTGTCATTCCTCATCATCTCAGGACCAAGGAGGCCCCAAAGTGACTTGATATATCTCACAAGTGAGTGAGCTCTTCCCCAGATAAATTCTTCTTTTTAATTAGATAGGGACAGTCTGGCTGCAAGTGAAAGTAATGGAGAGGTGGTGGCTTTGAGTTAGGATTTTAACCCTTTGTGGCCAGGACAGAACTCAGGTGCACCCCAAGCACCAGCCCCCATCTGATTGGGAAGATGGTGACTAGCCCTCTGACATAGAGCTCCTGGTGCTCCTCTCTTAGAGCAGGGGACGAAAGAAGTGCCTGCCCATCCTTGTGACATGGAATGTCACGAGCCAGAAAACCAAAGAAGGGCTCTGGGAGCTGGGCTTGCAAGTGATTTTAGCTGATTTTATGTCCCGGGAACTTAACAGAACTCAAAAGCTAGAGGGGAAGGCTTAAAGCAGAGTCAACCTTAGCTGCGCTTCTAAATATATCTTAACTCAGAACGAGTCCCCCTCAGCTCCCAACATAGTCTGTCACCATCAAGAAGTGTGAATTAAGGGTTTCAGCTCATGGGGGTCAAGAAATAGATGATTATAAGAGTTAGGCCCTCGGGGTCTGGGGAGGTTCCCTGATCTGGAAACATCACCGTTGGCTACTCAGGAACAGGGCATGTCACCCAGCATCCACGGCAGGGACAGTAATAGTGTTTCCTGAGCATCTGCATGTGCCAGGCACAAGCTAGGCATTTCATGAGTGTTATCACACATGTCCCCTTCCCATCCTTAGTTGACATGGAGAGGAAGCTGAATCTCAGGGAGACCGGGTAACTTGTCTGAGGCCCCAGACCATAAAGGCCAGTGAGCAGGGCACAGACCTGGGCTGGAGACCTACCTCAGCAGACATTTTCAACATGTCTCTAACCCACCTCTATGCAAAGTAAACCAGATGTGATACCATAGCTCCATGCTATTAAGATAAAGGGTCTGGGTGCTTGGGGTTGGGATTTTAGAGATCATCTCAGTGAAGTTCACTCCCGGCTGTGTGACCCAGGGTGAGATACTCACCTTTCTGGGGCCTTGAAGGTAAGACCAAATCAGTTAAGGCTGCGGTGCCATCGGGCACCACCGACAGAGCCATTGTGTTGCCCCTGATGAAAGTAGTTCTGCATAGTCCGTGGAATGGCGCCATCTCATACCTGGACAGCCTCCACATGTCCATATATCTGCCTCCCTAAACAGAAGGGCATCCCCCAAACCTCATGCAATCTGCTTGCTGGCCCCATGGTCCGCTTCCTAAGACACACACTGGCCCATGCATGGGACCCCTGCTGAGAAACACTGGGGCTCTGCAGGGCCACCAGGATAGAACACAAACACTTCAGCCCGCCACGGTGAGGACATGTCTGCAGCCTCCGCATGATGTCTTGCCTGCACCCAGCCTAGTGCTCCCACCCATTGCAGTTGCCAAAGCCACCTGCCCCGCCCTGCCTCAGAGCCCCCACCCAGAGGCTCTCCCTTCTTGCCTGCCCTCTAGTCATCATGCAGAAACACTTGCTCATGTGAGAGTGAGTCACCTCCTTGCTGACATCTTTCCGAAGACCCTCTGAGTGCTGCTGAGTTCTGCTGCCTGCCTTGCCTTGTAGCCCCTGGGACAGGAAGCTCTTCTCCAGTTATGTGAAGGGACTGTGACCCCCAGATGACAAGGATGTAAATAAGACTTGGAATCTGAATTCCTAGCAACTGGAGGCAGAAGAAGATGGGTTTATGAGGCTTTGGTTCGGGTTGATGGAGAGGGCACGCTCTCTCCCAAGTGGGGTGAGGGCTGCTCATGGTGCTGATTAAAGTTGACAAAGGAGAGCACACAGGTGATCAAGGGAGTTATGAATCCCTTTACAACCCGAATATGCATCATTAGAGTGTTTAGTATTCATGGGATCTGTGGCCTAGCAAAGGAGTGTAATAAATACTCGTCCCTGTGTTTGATTGGTTGGTGTAAACACTAAAACATGGAAGCAACATTTAAGAATAAACAGACCTGGCATGCAAGAGTACTTTTCCCCAAAGCTTTCCACTCTCATTGGCTGAAAAAGGCAATCTGGGGGAACTAATTTAAAGTCCCTAATTTAAGATTCTGGGGTGATCAAGGCAATATATTCAATTAGACCTTAGAAATTGGAGCTAGGGAAATGCGATGAGAAAGGATCACTTACATGCAGGAAATGAGATAACCCTCCACTGAGATCTTTTTTGGAGGTTGTCAAGGTATAAATAAGACATAAATACGATTTAAGTACTAATTGACAAATTGTCGTCAAGGAGAAGTCCTGCTTCGCCTATTTAAATGCTCAGAATATATTTAGAATATTTATCATGTGGAAATTAATGTAACCCAAACACACAAGCCCTCCTTTTCAACACATACTGTTGGGGAAAAGATATGAACAGAATGTAACAATAACTTAGAGTTTGGACTACGTGTCAGGAAAAGTCCTAAAAGATATGAACGGTGAGGTATTTTTAATGCAGTGTTATTACTTTCAAGGACTTGAATCACCTGGCAATTAACTAGTTTATATTTCAAAGGAGTTTTTGCAATGGCCTACTTTAATAAATGAAAGCTAATCATCAAAATGAACAAACTATTTGTACATATTTATCAAATTCTTACAGACATTAGTTTGAAGTAAATAAGGCAGCTTCCTTGCTAATATTTTAACATCCATTTAATTGGTCATCATAGCTTTTCGTTTATCCTAGTAGCCTGCCCCTGCCATGTGACGTTTTTACAAGGCTGCAGGTGCCCTAACACCCATCTGAATGAGCCAGGGGACAGGGGTCACTCCAGTGTGGCTGGAGACACAACTCTGAGACTCCGAGACACCACATGACCCACCTAGAATCCCTAGTTGGTAACTGAGGCCAGGTCTTCTTACCCCAAACCCTGCCTCCTCGAGGGTCTCCTCTGCAGCCCCTCCTTCTTCCTGAATTGGGCTCCTCCGCCAGTGTGAGAGGCCACTTCTGAATTTCCTGACACCTTGCACAGGGCCCGGGAGCACCCAGAGGCTGCTGTGCCCACTCCATCCTCCCCAAGGTCCAGGGCTCAGCAGGCATCTTCCCTGCCCAGAGCACACCCCAGCCCCTCTCCAGGTGGTCTCTCCCCCCAGGCACCTTTGCAGATGGGACACAGGTCCTCAGTTTCCCCCACACTGCTGTCCCTGAGACAGAGGGTCAGCAGGGTGTTCCATCTTCTACCTGGTCCGTCCAACATACTGCTCCTCAGAGCCCTGAGTGTCATCCTCTCGGCCCAGAGAACACAGGCTTGCCCCCCTTCTCCTCTCTCATCTACAGGGGAGGTCCCTGGGCCCCTAAAAGGTTGGTGGAGATCATTTGGAGTATCCGTGAGCTTGGACGGGAAATAAAGTACATCATGATTTTTACCAACCTCTAACTAAAATGTGGCATTTCCTTCAATTATGAAGGTAGACAACACACTGCATCGTTGTGGCTATGTCACCAGTAGAAACCACAGCGTCTCCACATCCCCAAATGTTATTTATGTTTATCACCACCTTGAAAATCCAAGTACTAGTTACTATTTAGTGCCTTAGTAAAGTAGCACATTTGTTAATATAATCACAATTATGACTTTTTCACAGCTTTATTTTGGTGCATTTGGTTCCTATTATAACCTTTTGCATTCTATTTTGTGAATTTAAAAGCCCCAGGAGAAGGCCCATTTGCCAAGGGAACCGGAGGGGATCAGAGTCCCAGGGCTTGCCCAGGAAAGCTGTTTGGTTCCTTCTGTCCGAGGGCGGAGGGGAGCCCCAGAGGGTGGTCCTGCAGTGGCTCTGCAGATCAGAGCCCCGGGCCTCACCAGCCCTGAGGGCTCCGCCTGCCTCTCCTTCTCTTGCCAGGGTTATTTCTGACCCAGCAAATTATGCTCCTGCCAGCCTGTTACTCTGCCAACCTACAAAGCCCCCGAGGAGAAAAAGACATCATCCCAACAGCAGTTTCATTACCTTTATATTTTACTCTTATCTTTTGAAGCTAGGAAGAGATGTTCTATATTAAAATGTTCCTTCCTGCCGTGCATAATGCTAATGTCCTCCACATAATAAAGCTAATGGAATATTTTACACACTGAAAATAGATGCAGTGACCTTTTCTTCTTTCTGGAAGAGTCTCATTTTTTTTCTCTCTCATTCCTTCCCTCCACCTTGCGCTCTTTTTTTTCATTTCAGTTGTCAGTCCCCTATAGCCAAACAACCAGGGCATCTTCTGGAATTAGTATTTCCTCAATTGAAGGGACAACAACAACAAAGAAAATCATCAGATAATATAGAGGGAAACAAAAGCACTCATTTCCTCCAGTTATGGCCTCTGCAAAATATCAGGCTCTTGTATGAGAAGATTCAGATCTTGGGGAGCAACTGGGAGTACAGTTCACCCCAGATGAGGAACTTTTGTTTCAATCAGCGTCCTGTGATTTAGATCTGCCAAAAGGGTCTAGAGGGAGGCTGTGGTCTTGGGTTTATCATGTTTTCTTTCCAACTTTATTGAGGTATAATTGACAAATAAAATGGACATGTTTAAAGTATACAGCATATCACCTTGTTTGAATGCTGGAAAAATGTGAAAGTCTGTGGTAAGCTTGGACGTCTGACTTACTGGAAGCCCCAGCTGAACCTGACCATTATTGGGTCCCAAGGATCCTTAACCAGGGTGGATAACAAGGACCTGGATGGGGCAGGAACAGCATGTCCTTGCACGCTGCTCGCGGGGGCAGTCACCTGGACTGTGCCTCCTCTGAAGAGCTGCCACCTCCAGGCCATTCCCTGCTCAGCTGTCACTTGTCATAGTTAAGTCTGTTCTTTCAATGTTGCCCTTACTAAGGGAACTGGAGGCAGTAAGTCACTTGTACAGCATTAATCATGCATTCAGGGGGTGATCAGAGAAATAAGACAGAGGTCGGCCCTTTTGTACCTGGTCCCAGCATGGGACTTACCAAAAGGAATGGTCTGGAAGGGAGTAGGAAGTAGGAAGGAGCAAAGTTTAAAGTATTCTCTCTGTCCTAATTTTCCAGGCAGGAGGGGCCTTTTCTTCTGGAGATTTTTCTTATTTCTTACAGCAGGAAAGAGGGTGGCAAGGATGCTGAGGTTTCCAAAAGGGGCAACTACACAACAAAGGAAGAGCAGGGAGGAAGTTTCATGGGCCCAAGACACCTCTCAAATTCCCCTTTCCAATGCTTTCCCCCTCCAGCTGCCCTCCAGGTGTTCCTGTTCCTAGATGAGTCTCATGGGAGCTGGTTTCTATAATAGGAAGCGTGAACACACACACACACACAATTTAAGAATCTTACCATGCATTGCATTTATTTTTAACGTTTGTAAGTCAAAATAAATGTAGCATTGTGATCCTCTAATAGTATAGCCCTTCCTGGCTACAATATTTTCATTAGCTTACCAGACAATAAATCTCCAGGAGTAAAAGGGCAGTCATCCCCTAGATAGTGACCAGAATATGCCATATCCCTTACCCCATGTGGTGTGACCCAACCCAGATTTCTTGTCTAAACTCACACAGTTCAGTAATCTCTGGTTCAGAGCACCATTAGGATGGAGGAGAAAGGGGTGGAAACTACTGTTCTGTGTTCATGAAGCCTACATGAGGTTGGTATATTGTCAGGTTCTGCATTTGAGGCAGCTGAGGGCCAGGCCATGTAACTATGGACTCAAAAGCCTAGCAGCTAATAAGAGGACAATTGCCCTAAGACTTCTACAGGAGGTGAATTCTTCCACCTCTGGGACCTTGTATCATTTCCTGCAAATCCCACAATCTATGTAATTCTTCCTGATTTTACAGTGGAAGTTGAGTTTTACATGCAATAACTGGTCCCAGTTTTCTGATAAACCTCTACATTTTACTTAGGATGGTGATCCAGTTATTTCTGGAAAATAAACCACCATATACCTAGTGGCAGAAAATGATCATTTCATTATGTTCATACTTTCTGTGTGCTGGGAGTTCCGAAGGCACAATATGGATGGTTTGTCTCTACTCCAAAATGTCTGAGAAGGCTCAAGGCTGACATGGCTTCACAGCCATGGGCTGGCAACCCCTGTGGTGTCTTCACACCCATGTCTGGTAATTGATGCTGGCTGTCTGCTGGGACTTTAACCAGATTGCCCATGGGAGTACCCACTGCATGGCCTTTCCATGCGGTCTCTCCACATGGACTAATTTGAGCTCCCTCACAGCATGGCAGCTAGGTTCGCAGAGCAAGTGTCTCAAGTTATCAAGGTGGAGCATGAGACCTTGTATGATCTAGCCTTCAAAACCTGTGGCATCACTCTTGCCAGGCTCTACTGGTAGAACTTATAAAAGTCCATCCAGACTCATGGGAGAAAATGTAGACATCAAGGCTCTAGAAGAATATGAGGGATGGGAAATATTGTAGCAGCCATTTTGGAGAAAATATAGTCTGTCAGAGCTGCATTTGTAGGGATGAAGAAAATTAGACACACAACATATTTGTATTATCAAGTTTCTAGGAAAATGAATAATGACAGAACAACTCTTTTTTCCTAAATATATATTGAAAATAATATGTCAAATTAACAATACTTCTGAGACCTAAAATCCCTTCTAGTTTCTGAGGTCATGGCATTATTACAGGCATCTTTACTCAGAAGCTATTATACTTATCAATGCATGTTGACATGCATTAACAATGATGATAAACACATTGCCTAATGAAGATCGAACTGCTGAGAATCTTGTGAATCTTTGATCAGCAAAGCAAACAGCATTATGTTGGTAAGGCTAAATAATAGCATTAAATATTTTAAATGATTTTAAAAATAAGCCAAGTTGGCATATTTCTTTAAATATCTACCACCTGATGCTATGTGAATGTAGAGAAAAGAAATAGAAACTGTGTCAACAAAAGAGCCACCTTAAAGCATTTGTTCATCTTCAACATGAATCTCATTTGTTATTCTAAAATCAAAGTGCCAGGAAAACCTATCCTATTTGCTTTTGTTACTTAAGTAAATAATTTATCATAAGTGCATTTCCCTTCAAAGATTTGAGCTTGGCTTAGCACAAGGTTAACACCAATTTGGCACACTCTTTTGTTTTTTTAAGTGGCAATTTACAAAATGTATCATCTCAGATTTGCTGAACTACTGCATTTCTACCCCCACATCCTGCCACTGCTGCATAAGCCTCCAGTACAATGACCATGGTTTTGAGCAGGGAGAGATGAAAGACATAAACTCTGTTTGAAGAGCAGTGTATAGGAAGCCCCAAAGCCAAGAGGTAAGATGAAAATAAGGACATTAGAGGACTTTGAAACTTTTCATACCTAAAGCTACACCAAACATCAAAAATGCTCCACTCCTGGCCAAATTAACAAAAACTCTCACACTAAAGATTTACCTCAATATCTACTGCCCTATACAACAAAATATTGCAAGGCATGCTGGGAGTCAAGAAAAGATTGAAAAGACAAGCAATCATAAGAACCAGACTCAGATGTCTGTTGGAATTATCAGAGAATTTAAAACTGTGATCAATATGTTAAAGTTGTAATGAAAAAGGGAGACAACATGCAAGAACAGACGGGTAATGAGCACACAGAGATGAAAACTACAAAAAGGAATGGTAGAAGTTAAAAACAGTAACAGAAATGAAGAACGTTTCTGTTGGTAGACTTAACACAGACAAGGAAAAAATCAGTGAACTTGAAGTTAGGTCAAAAGAAGTCACCCAAACTGAAACACAAAGAGGAAAAAAGAATGGGGAAAAGAAGGAACAGAACATCCAAGAACTGTGGTACCATATATAATGACGCAACATGTAATGTAATTGAAATACCAAAAGAAGAAGAAGCAGAAGAAATATTTAAAGAACTAATGGCCAGGAGTTTTCCAGTATCAGTGACACTGCTCCAGGAAGTACAGAGGCCACGAAGCAGAACTGAACAAAAGCCAAACAAACAAACACAAAACAAACAAAAAGTAGATATGACATATTTAAACTGTAGAAATTTGAAAACAAAGAGAAAAATCTTAAACATTCCTGAAGTTGAATAAAAACACCTGAGCTATAGAGAAACAAAGATAAAAATTACAGCAGATTTCTCATCAGCAACCATGCAACTAAGAATGCAGTTGAGTGCAATCTTTTAAAGTGTTGAAGGACTAAAATAGAACCTGCAAACCTAGAGTTGTATGTCCCTCAACAAGAAAGATATTTGTGAGAATATCCTTCAGAAGTCAAGGATGAATAAAAACTGCTTCAGAGAAACAACTGAAGGAATTCATTGACAGTAGACCTGGAGTTTATAGGAAATATTAAAGTTCTTCAGGTAGTAGGAAGATGATACAGGTTAGAAAATTAGATCTGCATTTAAAAAAAGGAATAAAAAGGAAATAAATAAAGAAGTAAAAAAATGTAGTCTTTTGTTTTTCTTAATTTATCTCAAGGTACATTGTCTGTTTAAAGCAAAAATAGTAACAGTGCATCAGGTGATTATACACACGTGAAAGTTAGAAGTAACATGTCACGAGGGAGGAGAGGAAGGATTTGGGAGGATTCTGTCATAAGATACCTGCACTACACATGGGACAATGGGGTGTTATTTGAAAGTAGACTTGGATTGGTTTAAACTGTTACTGTAACCCTTGAGACAACCACTGAGTTATATATTTTTTGAAAGAAGTATAAATGATAAATCAATAGAGGATAGCAAATGGAATCATATAAAATGGTCAATTAAATCCAGGAAAGCTAAAAATAAAGAGGAAAATAGAAACAATAGAAACAATAGATACAACAAATATGCAAAGATGGCAGATATTAATCCACTTACATTACTAATCACTTAGATGTAAGTGGTTTAAACATACTAGTTGCAAAACGGAGATCGTCAGACTGGTTTTTAAAAAAAAGAAAAATGAGACCCAACTATATGCTGTCTACAGTGTAAACTATGTACTGTCTACATTTAAAGAATCCTACTTTAAATGTAACGACCTAGATAGATTAAAAGTAAATATTAAAAGTAAAGATACAGAGAAAGCATACCATGCTAACACAAATCAAGATAAAGCTGGAGTATCTGTATGAATTTCAAACAAGGCTGACTTCAGAACAAGGAAGATTATCAGGTATAAAGATAGGAGGGTCAGTTCTCCAGGAAAATATCACAACCCTAAATGTGTATGCCCCTAGGCACAGAGCCTAAATCTGAGGCAAAAACTGCCTAGAGAGAGAACTGGATGCAATTACAGTAGGAGACTTCAACACCCCCATCAGTACTTGATAGACCAACCAGACAGAAGATCAGTAAAGACACAGAATGACCTGAACACTATTAACCAACCTCACCCAACTGACATTAAAAGAACATGCCATCCAACAACAGCACAACACACCTCTTCTCAAGTGCACATGGAGCATTCAGCAAGATAGACCACATTCTGGGCCACAGAACAACCCTAAAAATACAAAAAATACAAAGTACATTCTAGAACACCCAGAAATCAAAATAGAAACCAAGAAGAGAAAGATAGATGGAGATTTCTCAGATGTTTAGAACTTAAAAATATACACTTCTCCAGAACTTATGGGTCAAAGAAGACGTTTCAAGAGAAATCTTAAAATACTCTGACTAAATAAAAATGAAAATAAAACTTATCAAAATTTGTGGGATATAGTTAAAGCAGTGCCTAGAGGGGAAATTTATAGCATTAAATGCATATATAAGCAAAGAAAATGAACCTAAAATTCATAACCTAAATTTGACCTTAGAAAATTAGAAAAATAAGAGTAAATTAAGACAAAGAGAATGAGGAAAATAATTAAAATTAGAGAAGAGAAAAATGACATTGAAAACAGGCAAACAGTAGAGAAAAATCGACAAAATTAAAAGTCAGTTCTATGAAAACATTTGAAAGGAAAAAAAATCAATAAAATTGTAAAAGACTGACGAAATTAATAGACCTCTATCCCAGCTAACTGAGAAAAGAGAGCGAGAGAGGGAACACAAATGATCTGTATCAAGAGTGAGAGATGTTTGTCACTACTGATGCCTTGGAGAGAGAACAAGAAAATTCACCCAGAGTGGACCACTTTATGCCCATAAATTCAACAACTTAGATGAAAGGGACCAATTCCTTGAAAACAAACTGTCAGAACTAACTGAAGGATGGATGGAGAACTTGAGTTGCCCTACAGCCATGAAAGCCATGATTCTCAGGCTTGTCTGCACATTGGGACCACTTGGAAGACCTACTGATGTCTGGTTCCTACTCCTGGTGATCTTTATGCGGCTGGAGTGGGGCCTGGGCATCCTGGTGTTAGGATTCCCTGTGTAATTGAGATGCCCAACCAAACTGCTTCTCCCCGTGTCTCCACATTCTGACATCCTCTGAGCAAAATGGTGTTTCCCTACTCTTCAGAAGCTTTTCTCTTAGTGAATCTTTTAATAGTTAAAAGCATGAAGTCTCCCCAATTCCAGTGACTAGAGCTGACTTTTATCCCCAGCCTTAGAAATGGGAAATGATGCATTCTCAATAACAAAATACTTTGCTACCAAACTATAAAGGAAGCCCTTTGTGAGCCTGTGTTTGACTCTATAGTCTTGCCACCAGACTGAGCACAGGAGTGAAGGAACCATGAAGAAGGGAACACCTCCACAGGACTCCCTGTGAGTAGGACCTCCTCACCCAGACATGTATAAACATGGCATTATGGAATAAAGTGTTCACAGTTGCTTGGCACAGGGATCCCCGGGGCCCGGAGAGCAAAGTTGGTGATAAAAAATTGAAGAGCACCTGCTCTTGGCTGTGGCAATATCTTCAGATCTTTTATTCATGTCATGGGTGTACAATGTGGATGTGAAAACATTTTTGATCATCTTGTACTTAGGGCACTTAGATGAGAGAGGGGTTGTCGCCAGCCAGGCACAAGGAAATTGCATATAGAGGACAGCGGGCAAGCTGTCAGCACAACTCCCCACTGGGCTGTCTTTGGCATGCTCAGCCCCTGCTTCCTTATGTAAAAATCTTTGGATAAAAAGGAAAAAGCAGAAGAATTAGCACCGTGATGTTTGTGTAGTAACATTGCTTTACAGCAGAAAGATTGAAAAGATTTCCAAGTGAAGAAGGCTCTTTATGGCTCTTGGATATTTCTATAAAGCTGAATTCCCGGCCTTCCCTTTGGTCATCCCAGAACCAAAAGTGAAAGCCAGCCTCAGCTGTCAGAGCTCAGGCAGGAGGGAAGTCAAGTCCATACTGTACACTCTTCAAAGTTCCCACGCGGACTGTAAGATCTAGACCCTAAAAGGCAGAGGATGGTGATCTTCTGAGGGTAGCCATCATCGTGAGCCAGGGAGCGCTGCTCTGCGGCTTGGGGATCCCCTCCTCCCAGACCACACTCACACACCTGCTGGAGGAGCCCCTGGGTGGGGGGAGCGGGGCCCACAGCGACCATGTGGAAGAGGATCCCAGCAGGTGACATCAGTAACTGTCCCCAGGCCACATGACCAGAGACGCTCTGACACAGTGTCTGCTCCGCCCTACCTCTGCCCTTCCTCCTCAGAGAACTCGGATGTTGGCGAAGGCCCGTGGGGCTTGCTGGACTGACATTACACACAGAGGCTGACTTCCTGCCTGAAATAGAGCCACCACGCAGTCCGAAGGGAGATTGAAATACTTTAGAAATACAGATCCAATCAGGTTGTTAAGGAAACCTCTGTCACCCCTCAGAAAACAATAGTGGGATTTAGAGATTTGGCAGGACCCTGGGGGGCAGAGCTGTGCCCGCCACCACTCTTTGTATCTGTCCTCATTGAGCGTCATGTAAAGGGCCCAGTGGGAGCAGAATGAAAGCAGTGTTTGAGCTGTGGTAGTGGTGGACATTTGGATGAGGAGCTGCCCATAGCACTTGGGTGAGAAAGAGGGGTTCCAGCCCATTCCACATGAGCCACTCTGAAGGCAGGGTAGGTGAGGACTCACTCTGTTCCATACCTATGGGTTTGTATCTCCCCACCAAAGCCAAAAAGACCTCCCCAGAGCGAGGGAAGCATTCCTCCGAATTCCATGGATGGCATCCATTACTCACCTTGTCGAGACCTCCTGAGCCATGTACCAGGATGAAGACAGGTCCCTTGTCCAACTTCTTATGTGAGAGAGTCAAAAAAAGATGGCTTTGAGGTCAGGGCCTTTCAAAGAGTGATGGCAGTTTTAAAATAACAGCGTACCAAAGAGAAAGAGATAGGAAGAAGAGGGAAGGAGGAAGAAATCAGACAGGAAGAAAAATGAGGACCATAGGGAAAAGGCACTGACAGGCACCCAGCTCTTCCAGTGTTCCAGAACTCTCTAGAGTCAACAGTGTATGAACATGCCACAGAAAGGAAGCTCACCACTGCCTTTGCCATGCTGTGCCATGGGAACACATGAGATCTGGGAGCCTTCCATGCATTTGTAAAGCACGGAGGCATCAAAACTGAAAGTGATTTACAAAGCCCAGCAAAATGCCAGCAAAGAGAAATGAATATAGTGGAGGTTTTGCAAAATCATGTTAAAGCACCATTTCCAGGGAGGTGGGTGACCATGCGGAGTACAGCCAGCTTCCAGGAGGTGACATAGCATCAGCAGCTAAAGTAGACAACACAGCTGCTTAGAGGCACTTGTCCCCCTACCCAGCCCCGCACCAGACACTCTGCTGTGCAGTCAGGATGGCCATATTTTGGACCATGCACAATCACACAGTCAGAAGCTGGATCGCAAGCCCATTGTGACAGGAACCAGCTGCATGGATGCTTCACCTCACCGCGCCTCATTTTACTCATCCATGAAATGGGAGATGCTGCTGGCAGTGATGATGCCTATATAGAACAGTAAGACAGAGACTCTAGAAAGAGTGCCAATGACTCAATAATAAAAAGACAGAGATCTTTATAGTTCATTCACAGAGGAGAATATGTGAAGGACCAAGTAGCACAAGAAAAGGTGCTCACAATCACTTACCATCAGGGGAGTACAAATGGAAACCATCATTGCACACCCGGTGGAACGGTGAACATTGAAATGCTGACATCACAGCTGGTGAGGATGTGGAGGCCTGGGACCCGAGCCCACTGCTGGTAAGAGTGTAAATGCTACAACCACTGTGGAAAATCGTCTGACATTTTCTTATAAACATAAGCACTGATCTCCTTATTTCACACCCAGATTTTTGCCCAAGAGAAATAGACACCCACAGAAAGACCTGGACAGGATTGCATCTAGCAGCTTCATGCATCATAGTCCCAAACTGGAAGCAACCTGGAGGGCCAAGAACAGCCAGAGGGTTGACCTAAAGGCCCCTGCGACTAAGAAAAGGCTTACCAGGCAGGTCACATTGGTTGGAGGTGCTGAGCCCCTCTGTTTCAAAGACAGCAGGATCCCTTCTGGGGCTGCATACAGAAGCACCCATGCTCCTGAGACACTGCTTCCTGGAAGCCCTTGGACTAAATCCTTCAGAGTTGGCACTGGCTTCAGCCATCAGCACCTTGGTTATTACCACTTTGGGCCACCCATACTGTGAGTTTTACCTTCCTTCCACTGCTTTTCTAGAAGAACCCATGAATCGTGGAGTTCCAGTCTAAGAGGTAGTTTGTTCTGAAGCATCCAGCTGCAGTGATGTCAATACCAGACAAACTTTAAGGAAAAAGCTGTCAAGAATGACAAAAATGACACTATAAGGATTAGAGGATAGCCAGATCAAGCAAGGTCCCAAAGATTTAGTAGCTTGGCTGCTGACTGGAAGTAGGGGAGGTTTTTAACGGGGGAGATCACAGATCCCTGTGTCATCTACAGGGCATTACTGTTCTCTAGGACAATGTTGAGAATTCAGTACTGTCCCTAAAAGTCCCACCTGGTGAGCCTCTACCTGTCTGTGAAGTACAAGGAAGCACAAGAAAGGCAGAAGCTATGGTGCAGGGGCTTCTAATCGACATCGGGGGCAATCAGAGAACAGGCTCATAGAACGTCCAGGTGGTGGGCCCAGGTGAGGCTGAAATGGTGCCATGGCATCAGCCCCAGCTCAGCTGCCCTGGTGCAGAGTAGAAATCACCCTGGGTGGCTGTGAGGGCTATGGAGGGTGGAGGGACAGCAGAGGATCATGAAGGCCATGGAAGGCCTTGGGAGCCACCGCTGCCCACTCCCACGGCCACGGTGGTCTTATCATCTCATCCAGAAGACAGCTCCATTGGCCACACCTCCCCAGGACTCTCAGCCTCCGACACAACATTCCTCATTCTGGAATGAATTTCCCCAAACTTTTATTTTCCAAGAAAGGAGAGATTTTTTACATTATGGCTGAGGTGAAATGATATTAGTTTATCAGGAGTATACTGGAAAGGACTTCAAAGCATAATTTCATGATGTAAGATCTGCTGATATGTCTGGACCTTTAGGTGTCTCACCTGGAAACAAATAAGTAAAAAATACAGAAAAGAGCCTAATGATTCCCCTTTCCTCTAGCACCTCTCTTGGTAAATAATATACATTATTTGTGTCAGTCTTATTTTCAATGAGCATTGAAAGAATGGTAATAACATAAACCTCCTTGGCTGTTTCTATACCCCACCATCAGCTGACTTATGTTTGAATAGTGGGCTTGCAGTGTTGATGGTTTCTGGTACCAGGTGCCCAACATTTGGATGACAGCTTAGATTTCTGGTAGTTACACCAACCAGGATCCTGGAAAATTGTGGACAAAAGGTCACCACTGTCCACCTCATGTGTCTCTGTGGTCCTGTTCTCTGCCCTCAGACGAGACCAGAATGGTTCTTCATTCTCCAAATATACTGCTGAAGTGCAGGCTGCTGGCCATGGGGTGAGGGCAGTGTAGGCAGTGAGGAGCTCGGAAACCAATTCATTTTAACCCTTGCCAGTCATATGGAATTCTTGCTGCCTGGGCTTAGCACCTAATTTAATTACAACATTACAACTCCAGCAAAAATATGCAGGAGATGCTAACTGCACCATTTCTTTTTTTTTTTTAAGATTTTATTTATTACTTATTTGAGAGGGAGACAGACAGAGATAGTGAGAGAGAGCACGAGCAGGGAGGAGAGGGAGAAGCAGGGTCCCTGCTGAGCAGGGAGCCTGATGTGGGACTCGATCCCAAGACCCTGGGATCATGACCTGAGCCAAAGGCCGACGCTTAATGACTGAGCCACCCAACACCCCAAACTGTTCCATTTCAATGAGATTTTTATCAAAATTGTTCGGGGACTCTGGCCCCTCCTCTTCTTTATAGGGAGTCCAGGTACCAAGAGGGTAATTTGGCCATGGGTAGGGTGAGCCTGGAAAAGCAGCAGAAAACTGCCTTTTCTGTCGGGTATTTCATGAGTGTTTTGGGGTAGAGGGCAATAAACAGTTGTGCCTTTACGAGGAAACCGGTCTCTCGGAGCTGAGCACTGAGAAAGGCGGTAGGCATGGGAGAATCTCACAAACAGGGGCTCCCAAACTGTTTCCTCCCTTTTGGAATAAATCTGCGAGAAGCTAAAACAATGTGAAAGAAACCATGGCATTTCAAAGGCCCTGGAGGATACTGCCATAGATAATGTGATGTTTTTTATTTTATTCTTGGCCAATAAATTTACTGTCAGCTTCCATAGCACAGAGTAATCTTTCCATCATTTCCAGTGGCTCTTCATGTTCTGTTCTGGTCCTTGTCTCCCCAGGACAATCAGAAGTGATGAATGCATTGTGTTTAATGTGAATATGATGTGGTTTGGTAGCCCGTAGCAAGTTCACTGCCGCTATAAATATTCGGTGAGTAGGCAGGCCTGGAAATTGTCTCCCGCTGATCAAAGATCATCTCTAGACCCAAGAACGCCCTTACTCTGCTGATTTGGGCAGATGTTACAATCCTAAATGCAAATATGGGAACATTGGCGTCTGCCTTCCTCCCCAGTATCACCCCTTGGCATTCCCCTTGTGCCCAACCCTGAAGTTTCTCAGCTAGATGTCAGACCAGAGAAACTTTCCCTCACCTCCAGACTTTCTCACTGGGCTATCTTCTGGAATGCCTTCTCTCCCTCATCACCAGACTGGTCCTTATGAGAAGGGTGGGACTCAGCTCAGAGAGCACCTCCTACAGGCAGCCTTCTGACCTCCCCAACCCCACCTGCTTCTGGTGGTCTGCATGGGCTCCTGTCAAAGCCATGCAGAGTGTGGTTCTCTGCTTTCACTTGTGGGCTACCTGAGACAGGGTGGGCTCCCACCTGTTCAGGTGTCCTGTCATCTGCTCCCATGGCTGGTACATGATTGGGACTCAGTTCAGTATCGAGTTGGAGAGATGAGTTCCCACAGGCAGTTTTATTAGTTATATGGTGGGGAAAAGTAGTGTTAGTTTTTTTTTTCCTTTCTAGCCAAAGAGATTACCCAAAAGTGTAAAAAAAAGAAACCAGTGCACTATGACAAAAGTAAAAACCAAGGTTCAAGTCATCAATGAGCCTTTGAGTGGGAGAGCTTTCTTCTGCTTTCCACATTTCACCAGGAGGAAATGGGAAGAGGGAGCCGAGTGGTTTACCCTGCACCAGATGCCATGTTCTGAGTCATGGTTGAGGGCTCACATCATCATGCTGTCACCTGGTACTTTCCAGACCCAGCCCCTTTAAGTTCACCAGCACCCCCCACTCTCTGCCTCATATCCCTTTAATTATCAGGGAAGCCCACGGACATATGGCACCATTCAGTCATCACACCTGACTAACACTCTTACAGTGAATAGAAGGAGGAGGAGAATGGAGAAGCAAGGATAAAAGTGAATTTGCTCTCCATGCCCATTCCTCAAAGCCAGCCCCAAGGGAACTTCCTCATACTGTGCATTTAGAAACCTGTGCACTTGTGTAGTTTGGGTTTACAAATAAAAGAGGACCAACATGCATTGCAACTTGCTTTTCCACATAATTGTAAATACTTTCGGTATCAATACATAGAGATCTGCATCAATGTTTTTAGTGATTCTGTGGTGTTCTTGTGTATGAATGTGCACTGTCTAATCATTTCCCTAAAAATGAGCATACAGCTCATTTAAATTTCTCTTTTTGCAAGCACACCCGCAAGTGAAATCCGAATGAATCAAAGATCACACACATGTAAACTTAGTAGACATTATAAATTGACCTCCAGGAATCTGAGCCAATTTTTATCCTCACTGAGAAGATTTGGCTGCTATCTTCCCCACCTAGGCTCAGGGTTCAGTTTTCACTCATCTGATAGATAAAAATAGAGATCTTACCGCTTTCCAGTTTGCGTTTCATCAGTTACTACAATGTTAAACATCTTTGCTGTTTTTACTATTTCCTCAATAAATTGCTAGTTCATACCCTTACCTATGTTTTATTGGGCTTTTACATTTTATTGATTGGCAGACACTCTTTTCATATTAAAGCTATTAGTCTGTTGGCCACTAGCTTTATCACCCCATTTCTTCCCAGCAGACTTGTCAGTAGTGGTGTTTGCCAGACAGAGAAGTCCTGGGATCTCTCTGTGGTTATTGGTCGGAAAGTCAGAGAACACGGGGTCTGGTCGGTACAGTTGACACGGGCAGATTTTTGAGCATCTCACCATGTCCTAGCAGAAAGCAGAAAACGTTGCTGGCATCTCACAGACCCCATCTGAATGAGCATCTCCTACAGAGCAGCCCCAAGAGCAGCCTGGCTGCGGGACTCCGTAGCCTCCTGTGTTTCCCGAATGGGAGGAAAAATGGGCTTC